>NC_091963.1:113453667-113781167 GCF_031021105.1 Erythrolamprus reginae
TACAGGTTTTTTGCTGCTGTTTTTAATCCCAATATATTTCTAATTTCTTGCACCACTCATTTCTATCTCCATTCGCTTAAGGAGAAATAAATTGCCCTGAGGTCAATGAAACTTAATTCCAAGCTGTTGTTTTTGGGGGGCTGGGGTGTGTTTCTGCATCTATCTAGGTTTCACATTAACCAACAGTTTTCTGTGTGTCCCCCCCCCCTTTTTTTTTCTTGCTTTACTTGGAAAATTCTTCAAGGCTGTTTGATCTGGGCATTCATCAGCATACCTAAGGCTAATTAGAATCTAGGCATCCATAACAGACTGGAAAAGTGCCGAAACCAAGAGTTAATTTTTAATTGCAAAAATGAAGCATTGCAAAATGGCCAATGTTTAACAGACTCTCATTGTGAGGCATGATTTAGGAGTTTGGGGTTAAGTCATCCTTTAAAGCATGCTTCCATTCAGGCTTGTTTGGAAGCCGAAGCATCCTATTAAAAAATAGCCTTAGCCATTGGCATGCGATAGAAATTAGGCAAACTTACAAAGGAGGAAATAAATGCAGGCTGCAATTGTATATTTAAAGCTTAAAATATAATTCTTCTCCCCCACATTTGCCTGAAATAGTACATTTTCACGTTTCTTTCTTTTATTTTATTTTCCTGAAGAGAAGCACTTATCCAAATTCAAAATCTCATCTTTGGTGCTGCATATATTAGGATCTAATGTGACTCTGGAGATCCTCAGCATTGCTGGAGTCATTGGACTTGTGGTCTTTGGAGGAGTTACCAGCTAAACCACTCCAATTAGGATTTTTAAAAATGATTACAAAACGCTCCCCCAATCATGCCACAGAATGTGTCTTCAAGCCAGAGAAAAACAATAAATGTGAATTAAAGAAGCAGCTACTCCATTAATATCAATTTCCATCAATGAAAACTTCGGTTCTTCATCAAGTTTATGATTTATGATTAAATCGATTAAATTACAGAGAGTTAAAGGTTTCCAGGTTTCCTCTTGGATGTCATTGCATCACGAAAGATTTTGAAAGGAGAGATACATTCAGCAAGTTGAGTTGCCATTCTCTTACAACATGGTCTGACTTTACCAGTGGAAATATTAAACACCGAGGTAGTTCGAAGGTTTGAAAGTTTATTTTCTTTTTAAGTAATAAGGGATATGTTTATAATCTAGCATCTCAAGATCCTCATTCTTATTCTCAACCCTGAATGCAAATGTACCGTCAGCCTTGATGACTTGATCTATTTAACAATTCTAACTTTTTTTGTTTTGATTTGATCCCTCAGCAGTGATTATTCATTTAATTAGCTCATATATTTTTTTAAATGAAACTCTGGTTTTCAGGATGATCTAACTTGGCGAAGTTCTTTGCTCCCAAATGTAGAAGACATAATCTACAAGACGCAATTGGAAGAAAGGAAGAAGGAAAAGTGAGGGTTTTCTTTACTTGATATGCACGCATTGCAATCTTTTAAAAATGTAGGATTATCCATTGGTAAGGAAAAGTATATGGATTTAAATTGTCAGTCAATGTATTATAGTCATTCGCAAATTCCACCTCTCAGTGGGTTAATCTGGAGCAAAATGCATCCCCTTGAAAAAAGATTCTGCAATTTTATCAGTAACTTACCTGCTGGAAAATGTTACAGAAACCAATGAGAGTGACTTCTCAAAGGCATAGGAGTATCAATGCCTCCCCTAAAAGTTGATCCCAGGTACGTCTGTATAGAAATAGACAGGCTGACATTCCCAAATATTCATAGGTCAAATTAATTCCTACAAATTGTAAGGTATAAAGGAAGAGGCACAAACACTAGGCTAGTGAAGTATTCTCGCATCTAAAAGGCTACATGGATCGCTTATGTATTGGCCACCAAGCAAACTTTGTCTTGTTTTCTTGTCCCTTCTGGCTCTACAAACCAGGAAGATATTTGTTAACCACAAATAGCAAACACACCAAACACAAAAAAGAGTAATGTGGGTAGGAGAGAAGGAAGATTCGGATTCGGTCTTCTAGGAAACAAGCTAGCCGCGACAGCAGCCACCTCAAATAAACACAACTTTCTCGTCGCCATAAATCACATCCCTCTGTTTAACAAGCGGACTTTCCCCTCCCAGAAAAAAGCGTTTGTAGTTCTCCCTTTCAAACAGCCTAGAGGCGTTAAACCTTTAACAAATGTGGACCAAGAAGGATGGCGGGGGGGGGGGGAATGGGGGGCATCCCCTTTCGAAAAAAACAACCTGCCTCTCGCGTATTTTATTTATACTGGAAGCCCCCATTTAAACGTTATTAGGCGATTATTAATATTACTTATTTAATATATATATATATGGGCCGGTTCCAGTTTGTTCCGATCAAAAGACGGGGCTGGGGCTGTGTTTTGTTTTGTTTTGTTTTCTGGCGGGGAGGGGGGGATGGTTTGTAGAATTCAGGCCGACCAATCGACATCTTCCCAAGCTTTGTCAGAGCTATTAATTAAATCTCCGCGGCCCAAGCCTCGTTCTCGGCCAAGCTCAGACGAAGCTGCCTTGCTATTTCGGATTTGAGCTTTCTTATTAAATTCGGCTGTTGTTGTTGTTTTTCCTCCTTTTAATTTCCATTAAACCTCCTTACCTGGAAAAAAAAATGCTCAGCGTAACGATTTCCGTGGAGAGCGAAAAGCGGCCCAAAGCTTCAGAAGGATTCAAAGAAAGCGAAGCGGGAAGAAAGAGCAAAAGGCTTCGGAAATATTGCTCCGTAGATGTTGCGGCGGCTAAACTCTTTAACAGTGGAGCTTATGGCTTGGGGAGTTTTGATTCCTACCGCACGGATGCGGGTTTTTTTTTTCCAAGTTGGGGTGGGGCGGGGGGGGTCCTTTTTACATTCCAACTGGACAGAAGAAAAAAAATTGCAATTTCCAAAATGCCGAGGGAAACCCAGTTTTCACCGGGTCTGGATTTGAAGAAAACGCAGGACTTTGAAAAATCTTCCTACTTCTTCCGGAGAAGCGGGGGAAAGCCCTGTCGCTCTAGGCAGTGGCTGGTTCTTTTTATAAAGACTTTAAAACAAGAAAGGGATTTTACAGAATGACAAGAGGTGCCAGAAAGAAAGGAACCAAATGGGTTATGGTTTAAGAGACCAGCAGGAACTGGCTGGTTCTCAACATCAAGAAACGAAATTGATTCCATATGTCTGTCTTTCTTCTTTCTTTCTTTCTTTCTTTCTTTCTTTCTTTCTTTCTTTCTTTCTTTCTTCGTGTTTATGATTTGTTTAAATTGATGTCAATGAAAAGCGAAGAATAATCCCAGCTTTCTTTCCTTTTTTTGTAAGTAACAGTCATAATGACAACAAAAACAATTAAAAGGAAATAGATTTAGAAAATTATCTCTGGCATGCTGATGTTTTAGACAACCGATCTTGCTGGTTTATGTTTCAGCAAGGAAAGGTTTAGGGCGATGAGCAAAAAATTCCCCTGAAGAAGGAAAGAAGCCTCATACCACGACATTTTAATGTGGTCGTTAGCAAACTATCTATCGATCTGCTGAAGCATGCATACCTACATGGCGTCCTTTACTCTGCCTTTATAGCCTGTGAATAGTGCAATAGCTTCCTTCTTTTTTAAAAAAAAAATCCACCCATTTATTCAACACCCGCTATAATGATTTTAATAGCTTCCTTCTCTAAATCAGTTTTTACATTCTCAGGGGTGCACAAGATATTATTGTATAAATCAGTTAAGCACTTATTCCTCTACTGACCTTCCTTGTGTGATATTTTATTTGAACTAAGAAATGAATATCCCTCCCTCCCTCATCTCTTCCCTCCTCCGCCCCTCTCTCTCCCTTCCTTCCTTCCTTCCTTCCTTCCTTCCTTCCTTCCTTCCTCCTCCCTCAGATTAACTTTGAAATCAACCTGGAATTAGGGTTGAAATGGGCTTGCTTCAGATCTTAGTCTTTGGGTGGTAATACACTAGAGACAAAGGAAGAGATTCATGTGCAGTCTGCTATCTGAAGGCCAACCTCCCATCTTCAACCCCTGCTCTCGGCAGCTGCCTGCAGCTGGCGCTGACTCCCCAAGAGCTCGGAGGCAGTGGTCTAACAAAGAGCTCTCCTGGTTTTGTAGAGCAGGGCGCTTTAGTCTTCCATTTTACCCCACCAGCTCCCCTCCCTGTAATACTCCCAAATTTGGAACCCAGCTCAAGTTAATCTGGTTCAAGTCCTTTTGATTAGTGAGAGGCTCATTTGTTATCGTCCCCACCACCACCACTGTCTCTCAGGTCTGGAAATAAAATTGCAAACACAGTTGACCTCACTATTCTTAAGAAAATGAATTCCTTTGAAATAAGGACAGGAGAGCAATGTAAACCTTTTTTTTTACAAAAAATCTGTGTTTAAAAAGCGTTCTTTTCAAAGGCTGCTTTCACTGAAGGAAATCTCTTTTTATGTATATTATTTGCTTTCTTGTACATGTACTTTGCTCAGTGTTGGATAACGCATATCATGTTTTAATATTCATACTAGGTACATTATTATTTAGTTTTCCTAAACACAAATATTCCAGGATTAAAGCAAATGGACCACAGATTTCAGTCACTTACTTGTCTGCCTCTGTTAATAATCCAGCAATGCTTTTCATTCTTTCATTCTCTCCTTATTCTTTAATAAATCCTATTCAAAGTGGGCTTATTGCAAATCCAGGATATTTTTATCTCCAGGTTCCATTAAGGAATACTTACTTTTGCAATTTTTAACCAACTCATTATTCCACTAAAAACATTCAATCAATCAAGACTTTGGGAAAATATGACCCCAAAGCAAAGCACCCCAGGGTATTTTAATGTTGGTAGGGAGGACTCAATGAAGCAATCTCCTGCACAAACTTTGCAGAACTGAATGGGAATTATTCAACTTGATGAAGCTTGCCTACAAGAACTTCCCGCTGAATTGTATACAAAATACTCAGGGTCATGGCCTTACATCTGGAACTTGGTAACTCATTCTCGGATACACTAACTTCAATTCTTCTGGTTTAACCCTGCTGTTCTGTTCGAAAAAAGTTCCTAATGTTATGTTCCCGGGTCACCCTGACCCGGACCGAAAACTCTTCATTTGCAGTGCTTATGTTTGGTCTTTTTGAAAGCTTTTTTCACCTGGAAACATGTTTGAACATTTCTGCACACAATGGAATGAAAATTGAACTGAAAAAATTAATCCTTATTGGTTTATTTTGCACATAAATGTGCCTCCCCCCCCGTTTTTGTGAAAGTTTTTTCAATTTATGGATAGTTTTGCTTGCAAAATCCATTCTATTTTACTAAAGTTGGTGTGGGATTGGTAGCTTGAACATTTCTGCACACAATGATATGAAAATTGAACTGAGAAAATTAATCCTTATTGGTTTATTTTGCTCATAAATGGGCCCCCATGCTTATACTCAAATAGGCTTATACTCGAGTAGGCTTATACTCGAGTATAAAATGATATGGTCTTATATTCAAAAATAAACCAATAAGAATCATTTTTTTCAGTTCATTTCTATTTTTCTTATGTTTAGGATTGTTCAATTTAGTATATCAAAACTTTTGAGTTTATTGATAATTTTGCCTGCAAAATGCATTCTATTTTACTATTCTATTTTGGTGTGGGATTGGTAGCTTGAACCTTTCTGAACATAATGATATGAAAATTAAACTGAAAAAATGATCCTTATTGGTTTATTTTGCTCATAAATGGGCCCCCATGCTTATACTCAAATAGGCTTATACTCGAGTAGGCTTATACTCGAGTATAAAACAATAAACCAATAAGAGTCATTTTTTTCAGTTCATTTATATTTTTCTTATGTTCAGGATTGTTCAATTTAGTATATCAAACCTTTTGGGGGAAAATTCCTTAGGGATTTGTAGCCTTAAAAAATATAAATTGACACGAAATTCAAAAAGGATGGGGGGAGGGGCTTTTTGATCAAAATAAAAATATAAGTCTCAATTTTTCCAGTTCAATTTTCATATCATTATGTTCATAAATGTTCAAACTAGTTTTCCAGTGGAAAAAGTTTTCAAAAAGACCAAATTCAAGTACCTAAAAAAAATCATTTTGATCCGGGTCTATATGACCCGAACAGAGTAAATGTGACTTTTTTTTTGCCAAGAAAAAAATTTTTCCCCCACCCCCACAAATATTTTTTTGATGATCAGCATTGTTAAATTGAGTAAATGAATGCATAAGATTTTAAAGAATATTTCGGATTTGGAGCATAAAAAAATAAAAAGTGAAAATTGTTGCAAGCAGCCAGGGGGGGGGGAGGCCTTATTTCTGATGTTAAAAAAACAGTAAGAATCATTTTTTTCAGTTCCTTTATATTTTTCTTATATTCAGAAATGTTCAAGGTACCATTCCCACACCAACTCCAGTAAAATAGACTGCATTTTGCAAGCAAAACTATCCATAAATTGAAAAAACTTTCACAAAAACGGGGGGGGAGGCACATTTATGGGCAAAATAAACCAATAAGGATTAATTTTTTCAGTTCAATTTTCATTCCATTGTGTGAAGAAATGTTCAGACTACTTTCCAAGTGAAAAAAGCTTTCAAAAAGACCAAACATAAGCACTGCAAATGAAGAGTTTTCGGTCCGGGTCAGTGTGACCCGGGAACATAACATTAGGGAGGTTTTTTTTTTCAGCAAGAAAGAAACCTCCCACCCCCCCAAAAAAATTCTCATAGAGAGAACCCCTGAAATGATGAAAAGTCATGAAATTTCAAGTTTCAGATATGCAGGGAAAATTTTTTACAGGGTCTCAAACCTTGATTTCGGGTCTCACAGACCCGAACAGAACAGCAGGGTTAAAAAGGCATACTCTAATGTAAAAAATAAATTTATCACTTTATATGAAGCAAAGCAATTTTGCTTTTCTCTGTTAATATTCCCTTTGATTTCTTCAGCACTTTTTCAATCGCAGTTGCAACATTATATTAACCTACCTATGAGTAAGTCTTACTAAAGTTAATGGACTTATTTCTAAGAAGGCTCAGGGAATTGTAATGTCTGGTTTGGAAATGCATCTCTAACTATCTTCTTTTGTGCTTCACTGGGCTCTGTGCAAAGGACCTCTGTGAAAGGACCAATTCTAGAAACATAGAAACATAGAAGACTGACGGCAGAAAAAGACCTCATGGTCCATCTAGTCTGCCCTTATACTGTACTATTATTCTACCCAAAGAATAAGAGAATGATTCCTTGGACTATTATACAAATGCTATATTTATTATACACAGAAAGTGTGCTAATTTACAAGTTGAAGTACATAGATCTCAAGTGACCAAATTGCTACTTGGACTACTTTTAATAATTACAGTATCAAATAGTCTTTCTTGGTTATAAAATCCATTAATATGAAGTCATCCGACCGTCATTGGACTAAAGGGTCAGATCATGGGTTTGTGAATAGAATAAATTGAGTAGGCTCCCTTTAATCCCTTTTCTGATTGGAAATGTAGGTCTCAGAATTACTTAGAAGTAAGCTATATGAAAGTCAAAGGGTTGATTTGGAAATATTTGCCCATATATAAGGAGAAGCATACACATGTGTTCAATGCTGAAGTTCCTGCATTGCTTTACTGTATTTATTTTGGAATTACTTCTTGTTTGCTTGGTCTCTAGGAGACCAATCACCAGAAAAATGCCTCTTACTGAGTTTCTTAGTTTGCCCACAAACAGTTTTGTGGGCACACAAAGAGTCAGAACTGGGTAGAATTATAGCTGTCAGGTATGAACTATGTCTGCTCTCTCCACTTTATTCTGGCTTGTGGTTGTGTTTGGATTAGTTTAGTGTGGCTCTGAAGCCCAGGAGTTCCTCTTCAGCCAGGGTCTAGGTTTCCAGATGCTCATGGCCGAGTGTTCTAACATGTTGGAAAAGATTACTTTAAGGTGCACTGTGATCCAGAAATATTTGATGGATCAACCTTGCCAAGGCCTTAAAATATATTTATATGCTTTGGAAACAAGTGGAATAAACCGAGGCACATATTGCTAGAATCTCTGGCAAATTATTTCAAACGAATCGTTTCCTATGGATTTGGAAAGTGGCTTGTGTCATTTGAAACTCAAAAGAATTGTTATTCCTTACTCAAGCACTTCTTCCTTTTAGGCAGTGAGTTTTAGACATTATCCTATTCTATCAGCTTTATTCTGATTAATCAAAGAGGGAAGCAACCTAGAACTTGAGGAGAAACTTCTTAAACAATGAGGACAATTAACCAGGGATGGGCACTTCCTTCTAGAATTGGTGGGAGCTTCCTCACTGGAGGCTTTTAAGAAGAGACCAAAGAACCATTTATCTGAAAGGGTATAGTGCTTCCTGACTAAGCAGAGGGTTGGACTAGAAGGCCTCCAAGATCCCTTACATCTCTGTTATTCTACTTTTTTTCACAGTTAGCAGACAAGAAGGATTACCTGCCCTTGACATTATTTTAGCATATAACTCAAGATGCCTTCATATGATAGAGAATCACCTATTGAAACAAAAGAATAACACTTGACATGTTTTGAGGCTTTCTAGCATTGTGATTTTGTCCCAGTGCTTCTCCCAATATGTCTCAGTACAGGACCTATTTTATTTTCAGACTAAGGCTGATGAACAAAGGCTGTGGCCCAAGGTTATCTAGATCCATGGTTCTCAACTTCAGAGGTTTTAAGCTATGTAAACTTCAACTCCTAGACTTCCTATCCACCCACTGCCCCCAAGCACTTTGGCTGGGGAATTCTGGGGGTTGAATTTCATACAGCTTAAGGTTGAGAAGTACAGACTGAGTGGGAATCTTAGCCCCCATTGTCCCAAAGGTGCTTTTCCAAGAAGTAACTGGAGTTTCTGGTTTTTCTTTGAAGATATTTTGCTGGTCATCTTTGTCATCAGCTCAGAGGTGACCCTTTAAGAAGCGCCTTTGGACCTGAAGAAGCTTCTTGGATGAGAAGCGAAACATCTTCAAATAAAAACCAGAAACTCCAGTTGCCTCTTGAAAAAGCACCTTTGGACAACTATGACCTGTAAATAGAGGTTTTAGGAGGAGTGCAGGAAGGTTTATTTAAATTGCTTCTTTTTGCTGGTTTATGAAAATATGCTTACACTGTTAATCCAGTTGTTAGGAGAAGAAGGTAGGCTATCCTAGTTCTTTGAGTTTAAGAAACAGATACTAATTATAAATAACTCAGGAGAAGAATTACAATAGTTTGCTATAATATGGTGAGTAAATGTGAGGGTGAGATTTCAAAAACACTTACAATGTAAATCCTACATAGATAGTTAGAAGTATGCCTATTTGTCTTAGTGGGGCATAAGTCAGTAAAGCATTGTAATCTTGACTGTTGGAAAAATGCTTTGGACCATAAATGAGGCTTGCTTCAAAATTAAATGGCTATAGAACTTCGGAACTAGGTTCTATAGAGACAAAATCCAAGAAGTCCAATAGGATATTTTAAAATGTTGCAAAGAAAGATTGTTTTTGTCTCCTATTAGTAGCTTTGCTTTGCCAATTTAGTTTCAATTTGGTTATTATTTGAACCACAGTTAGGAGGACATTTACCTTGTACAGGTAACCCTGTCTAAATGAAGGCTGCAAGTTTTCCAAGAATATTGTATTGAGAGGGGAAAATGAATGCTTCCCCAAGTCTCCTCTTTAGGGGTGGGCGTAGGGGGGAACAATTCGTAGGGAAGAAGCCCCTGCACTGAAGGATTGTTTTCAATAATGTTTAATGGATAAATTCTAAAGTGCTATTGATAGAAAAAGAAACTCGGAATGAACTCTAACAACAAAGGTGGATGTCTGTTTGTATGCTCCAATGGAAGAAGTAATCAATAAACTAGGAAGTATGTGAAATAGTATATATCTCATTTCTATGTTGAACTTCTGTAACAGTAGTGCTAATTTACCAGGGTATTGGAGATCAACCAAGCTAAAAAGAAGTATGCACCTATAACACAAAGGAAGATAACGATTTTACAGATTTTGTTACAGTTTGCAGAAAAGTACTTCAGCAGCAAAGTTATTACAGCATCTGATCAATAAATAAACCGATAATTAACACAAATAGGGAAATGTGTTATGATTTAATGAAGCAGGGTGGCCAGCAGATACAAAGATATAGGTTAGACTAAACCCCAGTGAATCTTTTATGGGAAGGGAGAGGGATGGAAAGGAGGAAAGGTCGATTCCTCCAGGAAAAATGATATCAGAAGGAAAAACTGATACAAAGGAATGGGGGGCGGAGAGAGAAGAAATAGATTTATAGGTTGGGAGTGGTGGTTATGTTGGGAAGAACCGAAAAGAGGAAGGACTGACCTCTCTGCATCCCTACCAAGGCTGTTTGTGTTATTCACTTTGTTGCCTCACCTTTTGTGCTAGGCACTGTACCTTTTCTGCACCTTCTGCACCTTTTCAAAATCTGTCTAGCCTCCATCTCAGAAATATTTTGACCATAATCCAGCAGAGAATTTTTTGCCCTACGCCCAGGAAATAAACCAAACCAACGAGTGTTTTCGTAAAAAGTCAATTCTAAGGAAATGAAGAAACAAAAATCTCTTAGGAGTATTTTCTAAAGTTTCCCAGGTTTCATGAGGTTGGGTTTCCATTTGCTGCAAGAACCTCAGAAGAAAATACAGGTTTCAACCCTCATTCCCATCACCCCATTCACACCTCTCCTTTTTCATAATAGAAGTCAAATGCCCCCAAACCCTGAGAGAAACTGGACTTGATCCGTGTATTACGCAAGAATTCCTGTGGAATTAGAAAGGGCAATTAGTCAATTCACATTACTTTGTAGAAACTTGCACTTTTAAAACAGACCTAAAACTATTTACCTTACAAACAAGATTGGACCCTCCTGGAGTCAAGTCTCATAAAGAGACTTCTAAGTACACATGCATATATGATTGCAATTAAATAGCTTTTCTTTCCCCACCCTTTATTTTTCTCTTAGTTTCCCTTCCTTTATACCTTCCTTGCCTATTCGCAAATCAAAATGTTACCTTGAAATAGTAAGGTGGGAAAGGAGATATTTTCTTGTCATTATTCCTGGTTAATGGAAGTCACCATTTCCATCGCGGGCCATTCGGTCAATCGTCGGTTGACCGAATGGCCTTGTCTAAAGGCTTGTCCTAGCAGACAAGAGCAATAGGTGAGCAAAGCAAATCGGGGCTGTAGCAGAGCCCCAGGGAAACTCTTCCGAACCTCGCCTGCCAGCTTTCTCCTTCTTCCTTCCAGTGGTTGCTCGGCTCGACTTTCTAGCCTTGGCCTTGCTCGTGGTGCTGGTGTTACTGTTGTTGTTGGTGTTGGCAACATACTTCCCATTGAAGGACTCCGCCCAGTCTGCCTTTCACCTTTCCCCGTTTGAGCTCTTTTGAGGAATAGCCAGCTTCTGGAGGCTGCCAGCGAGCTGAAATGTCACTGGCGGGGTCCTGCCGCTTTCTCCTCTGAGCTGGACCAGCCTCGCCTCGTTCCGGGGGCTTCTGCATTTCAAAGGAGGACCTACCTTTGCTGAGAGATTTTGAGCTCTTACGCTTTCCTCTCTGCACTATAACTGCGGAGGGTAGTTTTGGCCCGAGATTTCAAGGACTATTGTCTATCAATGGCGCCCAGACAAGCGCTCCCGCAGCAGTGCCTCCTCTACCCCCGCCCCACATTTCTTTCCACAGAGCCAAGCAAAGGAAAGGAATCCAGGGGGGGGGGGGAATCGCCGGCAACATCGGGAGGCTTTGGGGTTGCGCGAGTCCAATGAAACAGGCCTAAGACAACCGCCTGCATTCACAGTGCATAATGCATGCATTGACTATTCAGGAGAAAATGCTATCAAATTTAAGGAACCTTTCTCTCAGGTAAGTGAGCAGAGGTTGGTGACCTCAGCCCCCTTAAGATGCACATTGTTCAGGCGCCCGGTTCTCGGAATTTAAAGGAAAAGTCCCACCCCATCCTCCAAGCTATGGCACTTTATTATTATAGAGGCCATCTTGGTTAAAGGGTCCCGGACTCTGGTCCCGTGCTGTCCCGAGCATCGCTGTTTGCAGTGCAGAAACGAGTAAGCCTATGGGCCAAAATGTCCTTAAATAAAAGGATGGGGAAAATATATATTCTTGTCAGAGACAAGTACACGATTTGTAAACTGGAGGCGAGAGAGAATGGAAGGCCTCCGGTACAAAATTCATGCTGGGTTTTCCATTATTGTCTTCAACGCGGGGTCTCTACCGCGGATTTGGAAAGGGGCCGTCTATTGTTCTGCCGGAGCCTCGGATGAAGAATTAAACAACGCACACACACACAAAAACACACACACACGCACGCACGCGCACATTGAAATATATCCAGCTCATTCCAGTATACTAAACCAGTCTTCCCAACCTCTTTATTTTACGTGCAAGTTTTGATATATATCACACAGATTTTTTTTGCATCCCAGCTAGTTTGCCATTGTCCTTTCCGGAAAAATTGACCATTTGACATTAAGAGTTCTTTAAGCCTTTTGTCTGATTTTACAAATCAGATTTTTCCAAGCGCTTTAGACACAATCCACAGGGACTTGTATCTTCCCCAGAGTTTTAAGTAAATGGGAGACATTTATTACCAAACATCTCCATGGATTGGGTCCTTCGATTTTCTTGCGCAGATAACATAATTTAACTCTAGTAGCCAAACCTATCTTTCCTTTCCCACCCACCCCCATCCACCCATCCACCCCCGGCCCCGCTGATCCATTTTGGGGTTGTTGTTGTTGTTTTACATTCTGATATTGGCAAACAAAATTTCTCTCCCCAAGATTTCAAACTGTACTTTAATGTTACTTTTCCCTGATCCCTGGACTGCCCAAAATTTATACAAACATCTTCTTAATTGGTAATCACAGTTGCTTTAATTTAAGATTCCCAGCTATACAGTTTGCACATTAGGTTTTGATATATTACAGTAAATCGTCTGAAATAATCAACTGGGGGGGAGGGGAGAGAAGGGGAAGGAAAGAGAGAGGGAGAGAGAAAGGGAGAGATTCTGAAAGATCACACATCATTTTCGTTTGAGAAATGATTTACTTCGGACAGTGCTATAAACAACACAACTCTCTACCAAAGACATACACACACACAGAGACTCAGACACACACAATGGGAGAAGGTCTGTTGCTGCTGACATGTTTATTGTAATAAATCAAAGGAGAGAGAGAAATGACAAAAAGAAAAGGTTTGAGGATATGTGTGTATGTATTCTCTCTCTCTCTTTCTTTCTCTCTCTCTCTCTCTCCCTCTCTCTCTCTCTCTCTCTCTCTCACACACACACACACACACAGGCTCACACAATGAATGCCTACATGGGTATAAATATACACACCACCACGGGGTGAAGAGAAATGGGAGAAAATGAAGATGGCTATTTGTCACATTTTACGACAATAACATTAATAACAAACAATAAATTTACATGGACATACAGACTGAGAAGCAAGAAGAGATCTCCCGCTACTTACAATAAGTCCAGCCCTCGGCGTGGCTTCTTGCTTCCTGAGAAATGTTTTATTGCAGCGCTCTCTCGCGCTCTCTCTCTCTCCCCCCTCCCTCCCTCCCTCTCTCTCTCTCTCTCTTTCCCTCTCTCACTCTCTCACACTATCTCTCTCCCCCCCCTCTCTTCCCCCCACCTCTGGAATACGCTTGTGTCTGAGGGTGTGTGTCTGAGGGTGTGTGTGTGTATATACAAGGAAGAGAGAGAGAGAGAGAGAGGGAGGGGGTAAATTTTTTTTTAAGGACAGTTGAATTTCACGTCAGAAACAAGGAGTCCATGCCTGTGATTTTCCTGACGAATACATATCTATTCTGCAACCTCTGCATTAATTATTTAATGAATCACATGACTTGGGGAAGGATGGGGGGGGTTTCTTTTCCTAGCTCTCCCCCTCCTACAACAACCCCCCCCCCGCGTTTCCTAGCCACAGAAAAGACCGTTGTGACCTTCTCCTGGAAAGCTGAAGTTGTCCTTTTGTCTATATACGCACACACATACATTCGCCCCATCTTTTTCACCATATACATGGATATACACTCATACATAGATATGCATTTCTGTTTATACAGCTCAGTTCGATTATTTTGTAGAAATATATCAGGGAGAATGTAGCATTAGCAAACCAATGGGGGGGCTTCATTAAAAAAAGACACGTGTAGCACATCCATAAGTGTAAGCAGGGGAGATGCAGGTTTAGATACTTTTTTTGCTCAATACTCTCAGGAGTTCACAAACCTTTAAAAAAATAAATTCAATTTCTTTCCTTACATCTTTTTTTTTGTCCTATATTATTTCATTATTTTTTATTCCTTTGTTCTCCCCATTTCCTTTTTCTATGTGCTCCCTTGTCCTTACCTCTTCTCAGTAGCTATAGCACTAATACTAAGTATTCTGGACGGATTTAATCTGTTATCTATATTCAGAGCAAAGTCAATATTAAATAGTAACAGCAACAATCATAATAGCAAGTACAGACTGACCATAATCAGTTGTACAGAATATGAGCTCCCATGGAATTGGAACTAACAGAGGAAGCTTGAAAAGTAGTATTTAATTTAGCATTTAGCAATCAGGCTGAGAATTACTGCAGTTGTAACCAGTTTGGGAGTTCAAGTTGGAACAGACAGATTTAAACCCACACAGGAATTGTATTTATTAGAAGACTCTGCACAACCAATGATCCTCCATGTTAAAGCATATCTATGTATTTCTGCAAATGTCTGAAAACAGTCGTATTATGGATGTAGTAAGAAATAAAAGAGAAGACAGCTCCCTTTTATAAGGGATCAAGGCTACTATTTTTAAATATATATATATTCCCTCCTCCCTTCTTATTCCAGATGGTAAGACAGTAATGATATCTTTTATCCAAACAATAGGCTCAATAGCAGCCAGGGAACTAGAGGTGTAAGTAGGCAGTAAAATCAAATCAAACAAAGGTGCAGGGAGGGTGGGGGAAGGGAGTCAAGTCTTTCTCTGTAAGAAAGAAAGAAAAGTGTGTGTGAGTGTGTGTGTGGGCATACATGTGTGTAGATGTATCTGTGTTGAATACACAAATGATAGGTTGACAACGGAGTTCCATTTTCTCTTTGGTTGGTAAATGCTTTTCTCCAAGATAACCTGCAATAATTTTCTGAAAGTGGAATGAATTTTAAGCAGGACTTAATAAAAGATTGAGAAAACAATTTGGTAGTAAGATCTATGTAACAAAAGGATCATGAAAAGCATGAGGGGTTCAATCTTTCAGGGGAGCTACCATCACTGGTTCTACTGAAAAAAGCCTTGTACTGACAATGGAAGAGGGGGAGTGGGTTGCTTGATTTCAGATAAATATATAGGCATTGGTTTTTTGTGTTTTTTTTAGAATGTAATATTCAGGTTGAAATATAGAAAATAGTGGCTGGGTCATTAGAAAACATCTTTCTTATAAGTGTGCCTAAGATTTTAAAGTTTATTTGCACAGAAACATGTTAGTCCAAGAAGGTATGCTTATTAAATTTATCCAATGTTATTGTGGTTTTCACTCAATCATACATTCAAAAAATGTCAGTGACGTAACCAATTGTAATTCCTAACCCACCTCTACTAATTATCAGTATATCAATGGCCCCTCATCTTAAAATATTTTGATGTAGGAAGTGAAATTCAAAGAAAAATCCAGTTTTGACTTGAGAAGTGATCAATTTTTTTTTAAAAAAAATTGCAGTAGGAATTTTAAAGAATTAAATTGACCTCAGTGTACAATATAGAATTTTCAAGCTTTCTAAGCAAAGGAGGAAGGGAGGGAAAGAGTGTTATTTATAAGAAATAAAAAAGAACAAGGAAAAATCAAGAAAAGATCCTATAATCTTTATACAAAGAAGGAAGAAAAAAAATCCATCTGCTTCTCCCTCCTTCCTTCCTTCCTTCCTTCCTCCCTGGGTCTCTCTCTCCCTCTCTTTTTTTTTTTAAAGGAGTAACTTTGATTTTAAAAGACTTTCTGTCTTTTACAGTTCAAAGGAAAGGAAGCTTCTTTGCTTCACCCTGGTAGGTGCGAGAAACGAGAGGGTTTTTCTCTCTCTGGAGATAAAATGAACATTATATAGGGGGAAAGGCAGATTGATTTACGGATTTAAACACACTGGTTTTATTGGGGATCATAAATCTGTCAAGGGGGCTACTGATCAAACTGAGAATGTTCCCAAACTCCACATTCTGGCTAGTCTCAACAATCCGCTTCCTCCTCTCTCCCTAAAAAGAACCTATGAAAGAAAGGGAGAAAAAAGAGAAAGAGAGAAAGAAAGGAGGGAGGAAAGACTGTGACAAAAATCTGAAGAAAGGGAAAGCACATTATTTGAGCTTGATTTGAAGCAAATATATACACACAGGTATCAGGGTTGATACCCACCAACTTTCTTCTTATTTCCCAACTTTGAATGCACCTTTGAATGTGTGAAGCTACCATTCCCAAAGTAAATGGAGAATAATTTAGTAAAATAAAATAAAACACCATATGAAAGGACTGGGAGGGGGAGAGGTTGAAATAACACTACATGTCAGAAAGGGGAGAGAGTGAGTCCCTGTCCTTGGCTTGACCACCAAAGATTCCTGTCTCCAGACTGGTAGGCCCCAATTGCTGGATCAAGAAAGTTTTCTTTCTAGAACTATTAGCAAAGCACAGGGCAGGAATCCAACACTTCTGGAGAATTCAAGGGCATATTTTTACACAAGGCATCTTCTTGGTATGTCAAAACACAAGAATAAGATGTGCTTGACAAACAAAAGCTGTGTGAGAGAGAGAGGGGGGAGAGGGAGGGAGGGAGGGAGGGAGGGAGAGGGTAGAGAACCTATGCTCTCTCTCTCTCATTGATCAGTTTTCCTACACATTCTAGCTTGACTTAACTGCCTATCTCCCAGATACCTTGGTCTATAGTTCTACTTGAACTTTCAAAACATCTGGGAGCTAACCTGACGTTTCCTTGTTTCTGTTTTATTTCCCCACTTAACAAATTGCATAGCAAAAAAAATTCCTTTATTCACCACTGTTTATCTGGAAGTTAGCTTTCCTGGTGAATGCCAACCTGGAGATATGGAGGGAGGAGGGAGATCTTTAAAGAACATTTTATGCAGCCCAAAGCAAGCAGCAATTTTGGTCATGGTTTTGAGGTACCTAGATGGAACTGTGCAGACTGCAATCCTGTAGTTCTTTTCCTTTTACTTAGGTAGGTTTAAATGGCCCTAGACCAATTTAAAGCAATTTTGGATCTCAATTCCCAAAGATTAGTCTACAGCCTGTCTTGTGTTTAATGGCAAATCTTTCGTGGATTTCCATAGTTATAGCTCTCACTTGGCCTTGCAGGTTGGGAGGGATAAGATCACCCATTGATTTGATTTATTTAGCCTCCTTTGAAAAATCAGTGCCTTTACTATTTTACCTGCTTCCTATTGCTACAATATCAGAAACAACACATAGATGCTACACTTCCGGGATAAAGGTCTGGCTGAATTCTTCACAGAATTTTGTAAAATCTCCAAACATTTACAAGCAGTTCTGAATAGACATTTCCACAATTTCCTTGAGAAGAAAAAAAAAGAAAACAGAGAACATCACATTGGGAAATAAAGACAAAAGACCAAAAAAAATAGACTGCCATTCTAGTCTCCTGGCTATCTTCAGTAGTCAAGAAATATATTTATCAAACTTTGGACCACCAAAGCTTTTTCAGGCAGGAGGGAGAAAGAATGAGTTGTTAAACCATTTGAGAGGTATTGGGGATACTTTTTCTCAAAAAGGATGAGGGAGATAGTGAGAGAAGGGTAGAAACCTTCCTTCTACATTCTTGTTGGCGAATCCTATGCGGCTAGGAAAGATATCTAGTCTTTCTAGGTGTCTGTTGTCTCTTGTTCTTGCAGGGAAGGAAAAATGAAAGAATCAACCCAACTAAGAAGCAAGGGGAAACCACACCATTTCTACTTCTACCACCATCACTGTGATTCCTGTTGCCACAACCGATGATGAGAAAGTAATATCCCAGTACTTTGGGACAGAGAAATTGTCTCTATTCATAATTAAATTCAAGTAGACCAAAGTAAGATAAGAGCACATTAAATTAATCTCCATCAATCAAACCAGCCTAACTTTTCCACAACTCCCATTCATTGTGAAGGAGGATTTCTCTTCAGATAATGCTCTCAGCAGCAAAATCTACCTCCCCCCCCCCAAAAAAAAAAACCCCCCACAACCTTCAGACAACATAATTCAGCTACAGGAAAAATTAGCAAGATCTGCAAGAATGAGAAGGAAATCTGAGAGTGCGAAAGGTGCGGTGAAATGGCTGTTTTTGCTGAGAGTTTTCATGTTTTGGTCGAGAGTGTTTGATTTTTCCTACCCCTGTTTCTATGTGAGCCATGCTTTATGGCACAATGTCCAGTCCTGAAAAGGTCAAGGGGTTTGGAGAGGTCATTCTGTAGTTGCAATACCAAGCTAATCATTCAGAAAATGTGTCCCTTGGATGAACTCAGCACTCACTCTGCAGCTCACCAGGGTCAAATCTTAACTCTTGTTTGTTTAATATAAGTCTTCTCCACCTTAAAATGCACTTGGGTAGGTGATGATAGATCGATGATAGATAGGTAGGTAGGTGATAGGTGGATGATAGGTAGGTAGGTAGGTAGAGATAGATAGATAGATAGATAGATAGATAGATAGATAGATAGATAGATAGATAGATGATAGATAGATAGATAGATAGATAGATAGATAGATAGATAGATAGATAGATAGATAGATAGATAGATAGATAGATAGATAGATGTAGGTAAGTAGGTAGGCAGGTAAGTAGATGAGAGAGGGGGGAGGGAGAGAGAGAGAGAGAGATGGTAGATATATAGATAGGCAACAAACTATCACTCACGTTTCTTCCAATGAATGTTAAAAAACTGCATATAAGACATACCAGACATGCATTTTAGCAGCAATTTACTAGCTGTGCCTCATTTTTGAAAGGTATTATCTTATACCTAGGGGAAAAAATTCCTAGGAAGCACAAAATCTATAGAGAAATAAAAATAGGGAGCTTCTTAATTCGGATGCCTTCTGTATTATCTGTTCTATCAAAATCAAGAAAACTGTATTAAAACAAAGCAAACCTTGCACACAAAACTAAATTCTAGAAATCTCAGATACTCAGGAAACAAATTAAATTAACGGTTTGTTTCTTTGTCCTTTTAGCGAAAATAAAAACTGCCTTCATCCAGAACTGCAAATTCTATGAAAACACTTACGGAAAAGTAAGACCATAATACTTGGGGGTCATTGCTTTGGAATGAACAAATCAACATAGAATCCAGCTTCTTCTCTTCACGGGACACAATGTTAAGAGAAGACATTTGACATTGTCCCAGCCCTCTTTCATTCTTAAAACCCAAGCAATATGCAGTTTCAAAAAAGCAACCCATGCTATAATTCTATATATAGGTATATTATTTTACATGTATTACCTTTTTAGCTTCACATGATTTTTCCCCAGATGTTTAAAGCTGATCGTATTCATATTTGAAGTCAAGTCTTCCATTAAAATAAAAAAAAAGTGTTCAATTTTTAATGTATATTTCAGAGAATATTATCTCCTGGAAGATATCTTAAAAGATTCAAGGCTCCCGGGTGCTCTCTTTTTTTCCCAACAGAAGGTCTGTAGAGGTTTGCTGTTGAATAACAATAGGAAAAGGATAAGTATTTGAAGAAAAGAAATGATTAATGATTTTCCCCGCATAATTCTCACATTTTTCTCAGCTCCTGTCTGCTCTCAATGCCTGTGAACTTTTGGAGGCTATAGAAATCTCCACCCTAAAATCTATTCACACTCTCCAGCTTTGATTTGGTTCTATAGGAGCTGCATTCTTACCAGTATATGCTTTAAAGTTTTGTTTGGGGAACGTAGAATGAAGAAGGACTTGTGGTAGCCCTAAACATGGAAGAGAACCCCTCCAGCATCACAGAAATCAAGAGAAATTAAAACAACGTGGTTTAGCTACCACCAGACCTGGGAAGTCGGGGGTGGAGGGGTAATAAAGCTTACACAACATTTGCTCCACTTCAATATGCCAATAATATGAAATCAGTATGGAATACAATTACAATTTCTTTTGATCCTTTCTCGAGCCTGTCACCACCAGATGTGTTCTGAATATTCTAAAACCAATAAAAATCTACCAAATATTTGATCTGACATTTTCCTCAAGTATTAATCCATAAGAAATATGGGGTGGGGGGAATTAATTAAATGTGTTGTTATAAACAAATTCTCTTTTCTGTAGGTGCATGTTGCACGTGTTTCCTTCTGTTCGGGCATACATAACTGTTCCAAGACTTCCTGCTGATTCCATATTTACTTATTAGTTAGTCCCATTAATTTCCATAACAAAGGGTTTGTTGCTGGTTTATTTATTTTATTTATATATAATATTTAGAAACTCTCCATCTCACACGCAGTGACCCTGGGTGGTCCACATGATTCACAGCGTTATGGCTGTTTTTTGAGTTGTAGTTGGATTAAAAAGCAGTGGATTAGCTGGACAGTGCAGAGTGTTTAGTAATCTCAATTTTTTTAGTAAAGGATTAATTGAAGTTGTGGCTTGACCCATTCTTAATTTGATTAGAGTACTCACCAAAAATCAATGAGACTTAAGTTTGCAATTATTAACTGAGCTATCATGGAATTAAATGACTTTATATATAACTACATTCTCATGAGGTCAGGAATTTTTGCTCCAACTTTGATATGATATCTATTTATTTATCTATCTATCACATGAAAGGTGGGCAATAATCACTGTGAGAAGGGTGGCACAGAAATCTAAATAATAAATATAATTTTAAAAATTTAAACATCTAACTAATAAATAAATACAATTATAGTAGATCCTGTGAAACTAATGGGATCTGCTTGTTAGGAGTTGTTTAAGTCGCATTGATGTCAGTTGGCCTGATCTAAGCACGACCAAGTTTGGATCCAACGTATTAAAATTAAATTAAAAATAGACATGTGGACTGTGAATAAATCCTACTGAGATGCATGTTTTGATAATACAATAAAGCAGTAAAATAACACTCAGTTTGAATAATGGATAAAAAATATAGCCTAAAGGAAGGTTATAGAATAGTTAACTCTCCCATGGAAATTACTTTCTCTGAGGCATTTCTCAGGGTAGAAAGCAAGTGGAATTTCTCTTGCACAAACTCCATTAAAATGAATGTGACCTTCATTTTTACAGGTCTTCTGGTAGAAAACTTCTGGATGAATTCTACCTACATGATCAAATAAATTAGGACCTACATTAATGGTATAACTCTGCCCTTTCTCTCTCTCTCTCTCTCTCTCTCTCTCTCTCTCTCTCTCTCTCTCTCTCTCTCTCTCTCTCTCTCTCTCTCTGATGAATTTAAGAATTTTCTTTACACTAACTTGTATCACCACCATATACACCCACCCACATAAACACACACATTCACACAGAGTTTGTAACTTGGAAGTGGAAGGCTATTTCACCCAAACAGTATTTTCGATACTTTATATGGGAAAGAAAATGAAAATTAATACAAGAGCTATGGAGCACAAAAGAAGTCATTTGTCTTCTTGATTATCTATTTGCTTGTCAGACTTTGAGCTATTGCAGTGGCTGGCTCCTTTGTAATATAAAAATACACAGAAAAACCTGCAACCACCAAGAAACATCTGTGCAAAAATTATGATCATAAAATGCAGTAAATACCTTAAAGAAGGTAGCTTTTTTTAACACACACATACACACACACAACGGGAAAAGAAAGGAAGAAAGGGGATAAATTTCATGGAGAATGTAAGTCTGCCCTCTTAGTACTATCAGTTATCAGGTAGAAATCTAATACTGTGGGGTTGGGGGTTTTTTGAACCAGTTTAAAAAGCAAAATGTAACCACCCTGGTGCACACTTACAAAATAAATCATCCTTTCTAAACCTGAGCTGTAGTAAAGAAAAGTATAGCCTATGGTCAAGCATTTTTCATTTGTCAGAGAAGTTTTGGTTTATAAATTGACAGTTAAAATCTGCTGCAACCCAAAAGTGGTGGAATTTACAAGGAGAGAGGAGGTGAACAATCACAACAAAGGAACCACTTCAGTATTCCAGCTGCTGTTAACAGATCCTAAAAAACGCAGAGAGTCATGTTCACAATAAATTGTTTTATTTTGTGGTATTCCACATACATGTTTGCATGGATATCTCATAAAACAGCAAGAAGTTATTCTACAAAAGCAAAAGAAGGAGGCATCATATCTCCCTCCACAGAATTCTCTGGTATCACCTCCTTTTGGAATGTCTTAGAGGGAAGGGAAAGGAGTTGTGCCTGTGAAAAAAAAAGGATGTAGGGAATATACAGAGATCGTATATATGTCTTCCCTTCACTCCTAACTTCCCAGGGGAATTCCCTGAAGTCCCACCATTATGCATACGTTATTTGGTCCAAAATCGGGTATAAAGACACCAGAGGGGCGCTCTTATTTACAAGGGCTCCCCTCCCATTTTAATGGCTACTGGAACGCAGATGGCCTTATAATCAACTTTATGGACTGAAATGCAGAAGCACTCTTGGTTTTCCGTGTTTCCCTTGTTATGTAATTAACCCAAAGAAGCCTCCATTTTAATGACTTTATTATTTCAAGACCTCTTCATTTTTTTTGGTTGCTCTTCGTGTTTTGTTTTGTTCCTTTTGGGCCCTTTTCTTAGTACATTCACCAGCCAATTGTATCCTTAGAAGGTTTGGGGAAATGTCACTCTCTTACTCCCGTCCCCAATTCTAACGGCCTCTCCATCCACAACTGTACTGAAACGGCTTTCCATAGTCTTGATCAGCCTCATGTCTATAGGGTTGGTTGTGCGGTAGGTGAGGATGGATAATGGCAAGGGAGTGGGGGGAGAGCAATAAGTATGGCGTGCGAAAGAGGAGACAGAAAGAAAGGAAGATGGAGAGGGAGAGAGAGAGAGAGTCCAGTCCTCCTTAGGTGAAACCAAGCCTCATTTATTAAAGATGACTCTGCCTGTCGAGCTAATGGCTGGCATAAGGTCCTCCGTTTGTACGGGAGAGTAAACATGACAAATGGGCCCGAGTTTGGCTTGATTAAGGATGAAGAAGGGATCCATCTTAGCCAAATTTGGAAACCCCTACCTCCTATACAGTAGAACAGAGAAACTACCCCCAAACACAACCCGGCCAGTGAGAAACAACAACCCCCCATCTCCTTTGTTTCCTCTTCCTCGTATAAATAGTGATCCCACCCACCTCCCTTCCCTACCCCCCCAATGGCCCCCATCTTTCTTCTCAGGGAACAGTAAAGCCACAAAGCGACCTTCCGTTCGATAATCACTTCTTAGCACACGCATTCATACACACCCCGCCCCCAACATACACACACACACACAGGCACGTACACACATAAACACACGCGCGCGCGCACACATACACACACAAACATGAGCGTGCGCGCAAGCGCGTGCGCGCGCCCGCAATCCTCCCCTCAGGTTTCGTTCAGGGATGGTTATAGGTTGGGGGTGGGTTTCGGGGTCGGCCCGTTGGTTCGGTCCTGAGGGCCTCCTGCTCCGCCTGGCACCGGCAGGTTGGCAGCAGCATTTGATCGGATCTTAGTATTGGGTAACTTGTGGTCTTTTTTCCATTTCATCCTCCGGTTTTGAAACCATATCTTGATCTGGCGCTCGGACAGGCAAAGGGAGTGGGCGATTTCCACCCTTCGCCTCCGGGTGAGGTAGCGGTTGTAGTGAAATTCTTTCTCCAGCTCCAGCACTTGCTGCCGCGTGTAGGCTGTCCTGGAGCGCTTGGGCTCCCCTCCGGTGTAGTTGGGGTTGACTGGAAGAAGAGGCACAAAAGAAACGGGGGAGGAGGGAGGAGAAAAGAACAAGGGCGGAATGGGGGAGTGTGAAGGTTACTCTTCTGCCTCTTTCAAACAAAACAAGAACGGTCTTCACTGCCCTCCGTCTTTTGCAAGTGATAGTCAAAGCAGACCACAAAAACAAATCGCAAACCGCAGATCCCCCGCCCCAAACATACACAAGATTTTGACTTCTTCCTTCCTTCCTTCCTTCCTTCCTTCCTTCCTTCCTTCCTTCCTTCCTTCCTTCCTTCCTTCCTTCCTTCCTTCCTCTTCTTCCTTTCTTTCTTTCTTTCTTTCTTTCTACCTCTCGGGGCCATTCTGACATATGTAGGATGTATTCCAGACTCAAATTTCCATTGGCCCACCAGACACATCCCATCATTGCATTTAGTACAGTTTACTTTTGAATAAATCCACCCACGATAGGATTACAGAAATACATCCGTAGGTGTGGATGGATCACAGTGTCTTTAAAATGAAACAGGCTTAATTGGAATATTTGAAGTAGAATATCTGATTATTATTATTATTATTATTATTATTATTATTATTATTACTAGTAGTAGCAGTAGCAGTAGTAGCAGTAGTAGTAGTGTCTTTCTGGTGTTCAATGCCTTTAATAAGGACTGGAACCTTTCCTCTTCCTTCGGCCTTGTGCAGCCTTAAAATTTATACATCCTGCCATTAAAAAAAAAAACTTCGCCTCATTCCCACCCTAAAGGAGGGTAGCTGAGCTCTTCAAAGCAGTTAAACAACAAGGCTTTAAAGTTAATCTATAATAAACCCATTAATTTACTATTGTTAGAGTATTTGGCATCACTGCTGAGAAAGAGTGACAGCAGACTATCTTCGTTAAATTATGGGTAGCAGGCCACTTTTAAATTTATCAGCAATTATAAGCAGAAATCAGAGAAAGAGGCCCCTACTTACACGTGCCGACTATCTATCTCATAATGAATCCATCAACAATAGGAGTGAAATGTAGAGTGCAGTTAAATCTCGTCTTATTGGACTGATAACCAGTATAAGTACCTCGAAAACACTCGGAGTGAAAGGCATTAATAAGCTCAGGGGCAGCAATTTAAGTGCCCCAGAGCAAAATAATATTCATCCACGTGTACCGAAGAGTGGGTGAAGGGTGCACCCCAAAGTTCTATAAAGTTACTGCTGGCATGTGACACACTCTTTCATACTAAATCGTCTTTTCTCTCATTCCTCTATATAGCCACCCTCAATGCTATGAAACGAGGTTGTGAAAAACCGTCAAGAGAGAGGCTTTTCAAGAGAGGGACTCGGGGGGAAAAGAAACGTTACAGATTCAGCTTTTAAAAATCACACACATAAAAAATTTCCAGTGGAAAGAAGGAAAGGAAAGGAAAGGGAAGGAAAGGGAAGGAAAGGAAAGGAAGAAAGCGATTCTGGAGAAGGATGTTAACAGGGACTTCAAAGGCAGTTGGCCAAGAAGAGCAATAAAAATTTATGGAGGATGTAATTATAGCGCTCTGCAAACAGGGAGACCATAAATCTCCAAGGGGAATGGTTCTTTTACAACGGGGGCAATAAGCCTTTTTCCCCTCTCTTCCCAACGAGACTTTGAGGTGCAGGTTAGTATAAAGCGAACAGCTCTTTAAGGGTCACTTACCCGTGCTAACATGAACCTTCTTCATCCAAGGATAAACTACCGGCTCTTTGCCAGGGCTTTGGTTGAGAGAGTTTTGGCTACAGGAAGGCGGTGGGCTTGGCGTGATGGATTCGCAAGTATGATTTGGTTCGGAGAGATGGTTCTGAAGTCCAGCCGGAGCATGTTGGCTCCTGGGGGAGAGGACCGGTGGCTGGTGCCCAGAGCCCTGACATGGAGGATAGGATGGTTGGTTACAGGCGGACCGCGCTGGGTACAACGCCTCGTGTTGGAAAGAGTTCTCCTGTCGCCTCTGGCCGCTGAAATATTCCGGAGTATGACTGGGAAGGTAATCGTGCTGGGAATATTCTTCGCATGGTGGGAATTTGGGGTCCACATAGTTGGAGTTGATCAAGAAAGAACTCATGGCCATTAATTTTGGGATTGCAAGAGCGCGCGCGCGCCGGCACGCACACTCTCGCTCACTCACACACACGCACACCCCAAAAATATACTAAAATTTATTCCTATTTCTTCGCCCCCCTCCCCTTCCCCCTTCGCCCTTCCTTCCCCTCCCCTTCTCGTTTTCCTGTTTCTCAGAGCCCTCCTACTTTTGCCGTCAACTGAACAAAGTTAGCTGTCCATGTGACCCCGTGAACCAATAGAGAGGTAGCTTGGGATTCCCGGATAAGGAAATAATCAAGGAGAGAGGGGGGGGGGCGCACTTTTAGCCTTTCCGTTACCACCTCGCATTCAACTTGAAAGCAAGTTGCTTTGAAGTCAATAGGATTTATTTTATCTGTAAAATATATCCGGGATATAAATAAGATTCCGCATTGCGGTACGAATAATCGGAACTCTGCATTTGTTTTTGATATTTTAAAAACGATAGTAATATTTTTAATTTCACACATACACACGCACCAAAATCGGATATTCCATCATCTCTCCAAAATCAGGAAGACACAAAGTCCTAAACTCCCATTCCTGCCCGGCTTGTCCGCGGATATTTTGCCAAAACTCAAATACATCTAATGTCTCTTCGTAGCGAATTTTTAAAATTAATTTTAAAAATCAAATACAGTTTGCTGAAAACAAATATGAAACTGGAATGGGGGCGGCGGTCTATGGGTTTGTACGGAATTCATTCTCTTGCCTCTACTTAAATTTTGTGAGCGAGTCAAACCAGTGGCAAAGATAGATAGAGGTTATTTGGGATCGATAGAAACATCATTAACCAATTCGAGTTACCCATCCTTTAAATGACAGCTAGCTTCTGGCTTAAGCTGGTTCCCTTTCCCATGTTTACAAAGATAAAAATCGTATAAACCTTAAGCAGAAGAAGAGAGAATTGGAACTAATTTCATCAGATTGTGATGGACATTACCTGAAGAAATCTGCTTTTTAAAATATAGAAAGAGATTACAGGGTTTCTATACAACACAACACAAATACACGCATCTAAGCATAGCATATGTGTATGTGCCTAGGCAAAAACATACCCCTAACCCATACATATCCTCAATGTCCCTTTTCATTATACCGCATTTGCCCCATCTTCCTTTTTTAAACTCCCCGGGGCAGGGATTTGTTCCTTCTAGTGTGGTTTCTTTCCCAATAAGCTTTCAACGCAATAGGGAAAAAAATATTTAGATGATAATAAAAAGTAAAAAAAAAAACCAAACACCTGCGATAGGTACTGTTTACATAATTATATAAATTATAAATTATAAATTTATAAATGTGTATATATGTATACACATGTATGTATGTAAAACCTCACAGAACAAGGTGCACCAATGGCCACACACGCAAAAAAGGAAAAATCTTCTTAAGAAACAAATATCCTTAACGATTTATTCTCCTTTCTTTCTCTCCTTCTTCTTTCTTTAATGCTGGGCTCCGCTCCGTAGGGTTTGTGTCAACTACATATTCCCCTAGATACGAATTTGTGAGACAGCTTCTTTTACACAAATTCGGATCTACAGGGTACATACAGAAGACAGAGAGACCTTCTCCTTTGCCAAAAAGGGAGAAAAAAATGTTAGTTTTCAGCCAAAAGTGGTTGGCATTCGGAAAAACAGTGGTCCAGTTTCAAAAGAAACTATGGAATTGTGGGCATTTGTAAAATAGTGTAAATTAACTAGACTAATCCATTAATTTCATCCATCACAAAAGGGCATGCATCTTTAGCAACATAATCTGAAATTCAGGAGTTAAAAGAGGATTAAAGATGAACATTAAGTAGAAAGAAATTCATTCTGAATCTAATTCAACATGATTTATCCTTTCATTAGAACAAAAATCACTCCTTTGCATGACTTCATAAAGAATTAACTTCCTGACATTGCAAAAATAAAAAAAAATTAGGCATCTGGAAAACTAATTTGCATAAAGTGAGAAGTCGAAGGGAGAAAGGCAAGGAAATCTGGAAACAAATTTACAGAGAAGTAGGGTGAGATTCTTTTTTTCTTCAGCATTTCCTTTAAATCCCAGAAAAATGAAGAAGAGAAAAGATCAAAGAAATGTAATTGCAGTCCTCCCACCAAAATGGGGATATAAAGCAATAAAATAAGTATCCTGGGTAAACCATTCATCTTCTGTAGGTAGGAAAGAGCAGAAGAAAGCTGTAGGCAGACATTCAAAAGAGATAAAATCACTCCAGTGTTGTTTTAGGATATGTTACTAATTGTCCCTAAGCCTTACTGAATTCAGCTTCTTTACTCCTAAGTAGGTCATAGGATTTTTCACTGTTACTGCACAAAGAAAGAAGATTTTTCTGATACCCAGACTTATTTATTAGAAGAATAATTTTTTCATTATCTTCTGTTAAAATTGAACTAGTGGAGCCTGAAGTGTGCCCCTCTGGGTAAAATTATCAGTATAGATGAATTCTGACATTTCTGAGTATTCCAATATATATTAATATATATTGATATGTAGTATATGCAGTATTTGTGTGCTTGCCTTTCCGGATATATTCTTTATCGGTAGAACATGTAAGCACGACATTCAAACTTCCATACATGCATTTTGGAATAATTTTCACTGACTAATACAAATTCGTTCTCACCTAAACTGTAGGATGCGTTGCATTTTGGAAAGCAAAACTTCACTTCAGGAATAAATATGGTATTAATTTCAGACAAAAACAAAAACATTTGAACGGAAATGTGACTAAACTTATCACCATTGTTTTCCGGTTTTCCCTCGTTCCCAACTTCCTACCAAACAATATCCCTCCACCTTCTTAGCCAAAAAAAAAAATCATCTGAGAAATGTGTTCTGGTTCCTTTTTTTCCAATAATCAAATTCCCAATAATAATATTGAATGTTTTAATTCAATATAAATAAGAGTATTTAAAATATTTTAAATCTACTTTCAGCAGAACAATCCAAATGAACTGCCTACATACAAATGTGGAGTGTCAGCATATTATTTTGTCTTTACAGTGGGGAACATATACCTTTCCAAGGGTAAAACATTTCATTGGCAGAAGAACATTAATGGGCATTCAGAACTAAGCTATAAATCTTCAGTTTGTTTTTTTTAAAATCAAAGCTAACTTAATGTGGAATAGAGATCAGTGAGTGAGGCTTACTTCGAACTAAGATTTTTCAAATTCTCGTAACCAACGTTGAAAAGAAAATCCTGCTGTCTTTAATAAAGTTTTACCAAATATGGATACACAGTAGTCACATCTTTCAGACACCAACTCTTGTTTTATTTCTGATCTGGGTTTTTTTCCCCCTTAGAGCTTGTTTTTCGGACGGGCGGTGTTTATATGTACATTCTAGGCCGGGTTCTTTTAAGATATAGACTTTCGGGAAACGAAAAAATGAAGATAATTCTGTCTTTTAAAAACAAACAAACAAAAACAGAAATGTCGGTTTCAAGTTTTAAAAATTCCTTGTGCAAATAGACAAATGGGGGGGAGGGGGTTATCCCAGTGTCACCAGCACCCCTAGCGTTTAGCAGAAATGTTCACACTTCGCTCTTCCAAAGCACACATACCCCGAAATCAAAAGAAACAACGTCCCCATCTCGGCGCCCCCCACCCTCGCATTCGCAATTCCTCCCCGCCCCCTAACCTTCTGTGCTTAATAGGATGGTGGGGAGGAAGCATTTTCGATTGCTCTAATAAAAGTGTCTTAACTTTTCGGAAGTTTGGGAAGAAAGATTTAGCCAAGCGACTTCTGCATTTCAAAAGGAAAAGTTAATGAGGCTTTAAAAAAAAAAACCAACCTCATCGCAAACGTGGCTAAGGTTCTTGTTTGAAAAAATGCAATAAAATTAAGTAGATGAACAAGGGGTGCTTACAAAGTGGGGGGTCACTTTTCGGGATCCTGTTAGAAAAGGGAAGTCTCTCTCGTCAACATATAGAGAAAGCACCTGCCAGAACATTTCATTGGTACTTGATGCCACTCTAATATACAAAGTTTGTGCCCTTTTCCATTTACGGGGGGGGGGGGGCACAAAAATTGTCACAATGCTTATGGCTGCCTCTTTCGTACTAAAACTACGTTGACTTCCGAGGAGGGTCAATTCATAGCATCTTCTGCCAACATTAATTAACCCAAGGAGATTCAGGAATTGGTCCCTAAGCGCCTTCACCCCAAATTCCGGTTCCATAGTCCACAAAACTCCTTAAATATCCTCGAAGTCACTCCCCGAGTTCCCTTTTCCCACAGTTAAAGAGATCCGTGTGCTCGCTGCCGGCCTAAGATACAAAATGCACCCGACACTATCCCAACCACTTCAGCCGCAATCCGCCGCCCACCCACCCCCGTGCCATGCAACCCTAATACCAACCAGAAAAGTAGATCCTTCGCTTATATCTTCCCCTCCTCCATATCACATATTATTTTCTCCGAAAAATCTTTCTTTCTTTCCTTCTTTCTTTCTTTCCTTCCTTCTTTCTTTTTTCTTTGTTTTTCTGGGGTTTTTTTCTTTCTGTCTGTTTTTTGTCTGTCTGTCTTTCTTTCGGCTTTTAAAGCTTACAGAATATTTGGCTACTAGCTTTCAAGCAGCCTTAGGCCTAACTGAGCCTTCTCGATTCGGATACCGGCAAGTTTTCGTATTAATCTCCATAGTTTGTCAGTCTTTGTTAAACAGCTAGGCGTGTCCCGAGCGCCTCCAACATTTTAATATTTGTTAGACGCGCTGACCTGAGTTTCACCCCACTCCCGGGCTCTCCCCCTTGCATTTCTATAATACGCTTGCATAGTTCTCTCGGTCATATTGAATTTTACTCAGGTCATTACTTTCTTTGGACGGGAGAGAAGTGGAGAGAATGCCAGGGCCGGCCTCAGGAGCCCAACCCTGCCCTTTCTAGGGGCCGCAATTGTTGTTTAGTCCTTTTAATATACATCCCTTTTAATATATATTTTAAATATAGCACAATACATTCTTGTGGATACAACCCACAGGCACAGCCATAACAGTATATCCGCACTTATATTAACCAAACAACAATTATAATAGGAGTAGTATGCATGCAATATAGTACAATAAAAAAAAGACAAAGAGAGAGAACAAAAATTGTACAATCTTTTAATTTTGTTTTTGGGAAAGGGAAGGGTTTTTTTCTTCTTTTCTTTGTTTGTTGAAAGTGTACTTGTCACAGGGAAGAACTGTAGGAAGTACTTGGCACAGAGAAGGAGAAGTAAAGTGGCACTAAGCAATAAAAAGTATTTAGGTCAAATCTTATTTATATCTGGTACAGTAGCCTCTTGAAAATATTTAGCTGCCTCTAAAAGATACTTTCACAGTATTAGCCTAACTCATCCAAGTTACATTTTTACTATTTTAATCATTTAAGACCCTTTTTTAATTGAACTGCCTTATTTATTCTTTTTCATATGTCACTTATTGTACAGGTACCAAACACAGAGCAATGCTTTGCATAGGTTACTGACAAAGCTGGCAAATTGCCATTAAATTATTGCTATGAAGAGGTCATTACATTGATTGCCTTGTAGAAATAACCATTCTCTTTCATTTTATCTCTACGTGGGACAGAAGCTTTGTCCAATAACAAGCAAGCTTCAGTGGTTTGTTCACTTTCCCCCCTAATTGATATTTCTTCAGTGGCTATTTCTATAGGACTGGGTTATGTGAGGGCATGAAAACTGAAAGCCTTAGGTTGGACATATTCCTATTAGAAGCCAAGTAAACCTGTATTAGGAACATAGACTTGGGACTTTAGAGATAACTGAATGAATTAGAGGTAACAGGGAATGGATCATACAAGTTCCAACAGAAGACCATTCATTTAGTGGTATTTTAAAAATATCAAGCAAACCTTATGCCATCCATTAGAATTAAACCTTTATCTTTTTCCCGACAAGCACAAATATATTTTCTTACATTTCCATGGATATGCACATGAGAAATAAAATACTAACTGGAAATTAATTCTAAATATATACTTAAATATATTGTACATATTATTAAATATAAATATATTGCACTTAACTTCTTTGGTCAACTTAATTTTAATAATCTAACCAAGGAAACTAAAATTTCATCTCAAGCTATTTATTTCCTAAAGATGAGAGACAAAAAGAGGGACTGAGACTCTAGAATGGAAGGATTCTTTATCTTTAATGTCATTGTATATCCATGAACAATCTTTTTTAAAAACAAAATGTTTAAACGATTTTAAACAAGTTGAATCTTTTCAATAATATTTGCTTCTAACATTCTAACATGGTTTTTTAACTCACTTTGGTTTTTGATATTCACTTGAGATTATAACCATGGCAGAGAATAGCTAGTCTTCCTACAAATATTTTCAGTTATACAATAATAAATTAATTGAAATCCAAAGTTTGAGAAATACACAGGAAAAACATGGAAATGAAATGCTTTATTGCAATGTTATTATTTGAGTTTAATCAAGAGGGGTTTTTTTTCTTTCAATATTGTAATTCTATTTTTTTCTTTTGAAGGTTGAAGAAAGGTTCCCTATCATTCGAGATTAAATGGCCTTTTACAATTGATTTAATCCGCCCCTCTTTCATTCCTCATTTTTGCTAAGTAAATTCTGCAACAATACTAATGAGAAAGGATTTCCTCCCATATAAATCCAGAGACTCTAGTTGCTAAAGATGCTTGAGAGTTACCTATTCCTAGTGTAAAGTTAAAAAGAACCCACCTGGACAAATTCTTAAATTAGCATCTTAAAGGTACTTCTGTCAAGCAATCGAATATTCAATTTTTCTGCGATTTAATTACATCATATATTGGTGTGCAATTGTATTTAAATGGCAATATGTTCTGAAGGGTATTAACTGGATAAGGCAACCACATTCATTTTTATAATAAAATTCAGGAATACAAAATATTATCTGCTTAAATACAAATAAAGAGAGAATGTAAATCCATAAACGTAATGTATAAACAAAGAGAAACGTGACTGAAAATAGTTTCAAAATAAAAAGTTCAATATTCAGTATTGAATTTCAAAAGATAAAATTTCATAACTCAATGTAATCTTTTTTTATTTTCAAGAATGTTTCTGTATCTACAGAAGAACTTTTTCCCTTGTACCATGTTTTAAAGCAATACAGTACTTTCCAAACTTTTTCCTTCACTACCCAAAACTGCTTATCACAAAGTTCATTTTACTCAGTATAGATAAAAGACATTAAGTCAAATTAAATATCCCTGCCTTGATTGTGTAATGGATCTCTGTGTGTTACCCACCTACCCAAAAATCACTTTTACTCAATTTTGGTTAATTTATCTAGGTTTAGCAAACATACTCTAAATCCCTGAAAACTGCCTGCAAATTGTCGCTCTAAATCTCTGTACATTCAAAGCTGGATTAGGTTCTAAATCCTTTGGAATCTCGTTTTGGAGTAATGTGGGGAAAGATTTAGAACATTACTGCCAACATAAATTAAGATTTATGATGATTACTATTATTATTATGCACCATTAAAGGTAATTTCTTAAATTCAAATCTATTTTTCTGTGTGATTAAAAAACGCCACTTAAGGACATAGATTTCTAACCAAGGGAAGGCTTGCAGCCAATACCGTAATGGTAATATTATTCTACATTCTATATTTAGAACCCGTTGTACTTCCTAACAAGTCAATGTTCTTGAATTCCAACTCATCTTGCTGGTTGCTGTTTGGTTTTTCTTTTTCATCTATGGGATTGGTGCTAAATTGGTCAAACTGCATACAAGGTGGCTCATATAAAAACGTCAATATGACCATCCAAGGGCAAGGTTTTATGGCTAAGAGCTGCTACCATCCAAGAACGTGCTAGCTGTGGGGTGGTAGTAGCCCAAGCCATTCGTTTCTGAGGAGCGTGCCCTGGAAGCCCATGGCGCTGGGCTCTGGCCAAGGTGTTTCAGAGACACTTTTTTTTTCTTGGAAAAAACGAGGGAACGGAGCAGAGGGAGGGAGCGAGGGAGGGCGGAGATCCTTCAGAGCCACAAAGAAAAACGCCCGTCCAACTTGCCCCAGGTACGTTTCCTCCTAACGCCAGGAGTTCCCTTTGCACTTCCTAATTCTTTTCTCTCACGTTCACCTTCCCTCCTCCCTCGCCAGAAAGCCTCTTCCCTCCCCTCCCACCCCCACCCCTCACCCGCCTCCCGCCCTCTTCTGAACTGACATCCCGTCTATCCGCTTCCAACACAAGACCTGGTCTCGCAACCACCTAAACTTTTGACCCTCGCCTTTTTGACCCTTGGCGCTATAATGGCTGCTCTCTCCAATCGGCCTTAGACCACCGTCCTTTTGGCCAGATTCCCGAACCTATACCGATCGATACTTCCGGCCGTCGTTCCATCCCCAATTTTTGCTATACGGCCCCTCTCCATAATAATATATTTGCCCCCCGGGGGGGAAGGGGGAGGGAGGAAAGCCGAAAGAATGAGGCGGCTGGAATCGTAGCGGGCAGGTCGCTTCCCCTCCCTCTTGTTTCATGCCGGGCAGCGGCGGTGGAAAGTAGCCTCACACCCACCCACCCACTTCGCTTCTCAGGGCAAAGCTCCTCGAGGAAGGGAAGACGCTCTCTAGGCGCCGAGCCGAGGAGGGCTGGGCAGCTGCTGTGAATTGGTCTAAAGCGAGCTCTGCTGGCAATACCGTGTTGTTACAAGCGCGCAGTTTCAGCCTTCTTCCTCAGCTCCATCTCCTTTCCCCTCCCCAAAGCCCAAATCCACCAATATGATACTTTTTATAAAGTTATTTTTAGGATAATTTTCCAGTTTGTGTTCCTTGTGTAAAAACAACACACACGAAACGTGGGAAATCAATTCCAGAAGATTAGACCTGTCGGGACCAGCCTATCTATCCATCCTCAAAAACCCTGAGGCTTGGCATTATAAAATCCTATACCCGCTCGCGGGAGGGAAAGGGGTTGGGGAACCCGCTGAATTGCATAGGGTTTGCATCTGTAGAATGTGGGGCGGGGAGCAGGGGGGGCAACCATTATTCCCAGGGCTACCTGGTGCCTGGGCATCAACTTTGGAGGATCAACTTTATGAAATTGTTCGAAAACACCGTAAAGGAATGTCCGAATTTTAGTTTCAGAGAGGAAACAAGCGAGGACTTTTTGACTTCTTACAAGAAAGAGTCCTATTTCTCCTATGGTTAATTTTTATTTGATACTTAAAACCAAAGGTGGGATCTTGGCATTGCAAGTGCAGGCCTATTGCATCCAAAAAGCGACATCCTGTCCAATCGAATTCATCACTGTTTTCCGTCTTCTCAAAATTGATCTCGTCTTCCTCACCTCCAAGTAAGAAAGCAACTGGCAGAGCCAGTAAATCTTCCTGGGTGAACGATTCCCTCCTTCTCTTCCTTCTTTATTACTTTGTTGTGTTTTTCTGTACTCAACGCTGCTTACCCTGCCTAGCAATCAGTCGGTTAGCAAAAAGAAAAAAAGAAGAGGGGTGGGGCGGAGTGAAGAGGAAGAGAGAGGGAAAAATAAGCAAAATCTCAATTAATGGCTGGAATAAACTTCCGTCTGTTTGCGATGATGTAGCTTCCCTCAGTTAGAAAGAAAAAGTGTTTAAAGAGCTGCAACTATCAACAAGAAAGAAGGGCTTTGCTTTATTTTATCTTCAAGGAAACTCTGAATATGTCCCCAATTTCCCCCAAAATGATGGTTTCCTATGAAATGGACTTTTGGGGGGGGGGAGATGAGATGTTTCCAAGGCAAAAACCTTCATGCTTCATCCTGCCAGCAACGTTCTAAGTTCTTCCCATTACTCTACAGTTTTGGAAATTGTTTGTGGGGTTGAAGGTGATACTTAATGATAGGGACTTGAATGATAGGGACTTGCCTAAAAGTGCCCAGGAAAACGTCTGAAGATGTTATCGCACACAAGCCTTAAGAGGGGAAGAGGAAACTTTAAAAGAAAAACATAAACAACCAATGCACTAAGATAAGACTGAAAGAAGTTTGGAAGAAAGCTTGCAAAAAAAAAAAGGGAGGGGAGAGGGGGAAGTCTAGTGGCATGAATAGGGCTTAAAATATGGGACACTCCCAGACCACTTGAAGAAAAGTCTCCCGTTGCATTTGTACGGGGGAAGTGGAGAACCTTCCCCTTCAGAGATGCCTGCTCTGTACCTCTGTCTGCTGACCTAGGAATGATCCCCAGTGCCCATGAATTATGGATGAGCTATAAGAACAGCCCCCCCACTTTTCAGTATGCAAACCCCATTACACTGTTAAAATGGCGATTTAATCGTTTGGAATAGCTTTGCTTTGCTTCCTCCTCAACCCTTCTCCCGTAGAACTCATTTGTTGCCCCCTTTTCATTTAATTTTCTTAATTAAAATCCTTTCACAGATTTTAACTCTTCTCTCCCTTTTTTTGTCCCTATTTTTTAAAAAAAACAAGAGGACAAGAGAAAGGGAAAAAAGCAGAACTCCACACCTTAAAAAAACTAGGTTGCATTTTAAATAATACTATTTAAACAAATTTTAAAATGGGTAGTGCCACCATTCTTTTTAGTAAGAGGACAAATGTGCATTGACTATTGTCCTATTAATTAAATGCTTTTTTTAGATGCAATATCCAGTAACCTTTCCTTGGAAGTGAAGAGATATTTTGGGGGGGGGGGGGATAGTTGGGAATTCAGGAAAAACAGTCTGAGAGCAAAGAGGTGAAAATATATGTTTAGTTCTATTCATGCCCCTCAATATTATTTAAGGCTTAATCTCCAAAAGCAAAAAAATATAATTATTTATCATTAGAATGAAGACAATTTCAGGGTAAATATAGTGAAATCTCATTGATTTCAATGAGAAAAAAGGAAATGTCACCTACTGAAGAAAAGAATTTAAATATAAACACAATTAGCTTCCTTTAAAAAAATTATATTAGCAAGTTGTTTACGCACCCATCTAGCAAGATTTTCTGCCTATTTTTAAATTTTACTTACTATATTTATGCTTTTAATATTTAACTGCATACCACCCAGAGTCCCCCTGTGAAGGAAATAGGTAATTCTTAAATACAAGTAAATGGTGTTTGTGTGTGTGTGTGTTTTGCAGGATCTAATCTGAGTTGATCACTAGAACCAGAGATTTAGTCTTCCAAGCTTTCAGATTAGTGCTGGAGCCCATTTTCAAAGAATTTATTTCTCTATATGTTTGTGTTTGTGGACAACTAGCAAATAGTTCAGAGAGAGAGAGAGCACTTTTAAAAGTACTTCATGGAATCTCTGTCATTGTATAGTATCCTGTAAACTAGATAGAAGGCCAAAATCCTGGCATGAGATAAATAACATTCCTTCTGTTTCATTTGCTTCCTCAAACGGGCTCAGCACCAACAGGATTTCGAAAAATGGGCTGTTTAGGGCCCAGTTTTGAACAGGAAATCCCAACCCTGAAACTAAGGAAAGGTGTTCCTTTTGTTATGAGACTCATATTGTCCAATCTTCCATCTTGTAAGTTATTTGTCTCTAAAGAAGCTCAGAACTGTTTGCTGCTATATCAGGGATAGGTGTACATAAACAAATGTGTCTCTATGTCTCTTTCTGTCTCTCAATGACAACAGGCTGGAAACAAGGAGAATGATAATGCTATATTTCTGGAGGGCACATAAGAGTGTGAGAAAGCACACATGTACAACATCTCCCAATCTGTATGCAGAATGGTGCCTGAAGGTGATACCCTACACATTGATTGGCCATCACTAGAACGAAGTTGCATTCAAGACAATTGCTTCAAAGAAGGGTATGTGATGTCTGCAAGTCACAAATCAAATATTTCTTTATACCTTTTCCAGATTTAGCCAAAGGGCATCTTGGCTTGTGAACTGCACAGTTAAATCTGCATTAATTGTATCTATTTAAATGTGTATAAATATTTATATTTATGTGGGTTATACTAAGCCATTGTGAATTGTGGCTGTGAGCTTTCTACTGCGTATTTGTATGTGAGCAGTGTGAAAGAAGCATTCATACAATAGTTTATACCCACACATGCGCCTGCAATGAATAGGGTAGACTGGTTATCATGAGGCCAATAGAGTTCAAGGGGAGTTTATGCATTGACTTCAAAGAACATTGGATCTGACCTTTCGTGGTCAAGAAGTCAGCTATTGTTGCCTGACAAATGTACTACTTAGAGAGGTGTATATTGGCTGGTCTGGAGCAGATTGCCATCTCCTCTTCTTCAACACCCTCCCTCCCACACCCTCCACAATGTGTATGGGTGGACTGGAAACATTAATTGGAAAAAGATTAAAATGTGATGAATAAACTGCCCCATTTTTACTTTAGGAAAAATGGTCCTGGATAATTCAAAGATGGAAAAGGGCAGCAGTAGAAAGGGGGGGACGACATATGTCTATATATTTATATGCAACGTTTATTATTTACAATTGCTAGTTACCTTACTCCAACCACATTAAGAATAGCAAATTGCCAATTTAGCATCAGGTTTGCCGCCATGCTTCCTACTGAAAGTATTTTACATGGGAAATATTTCTTTAACGTTTAGATGTAAGATTCAAAAATATCTCCATCGCTTTACTATTGATCAGTTTTAGAAATTCTTCCACTATTCCATACCTTGAAACTTAGACTAGTCATCAGAAGATTCTCAGAAAGATAAAGAAGATTAGAATTTTACTTGTGGTAAAATGATCCTGATAATTTTATTGTGCAGAAAAATATTGCAAGAATTTTTTTTTGCTTCTTATTTATATTGTAGGCCAGAACAATTCACTACTGAATGTTTTAAGGATATAGCATGGTACAATTTATAACAAGGAAAGGAATTTTGTATAGGAACCATCTGCTATCTAGATAGTATTGTCTTCCTGTTGATTCTGCTCTGCAAATAGTCTTTTTCAAAAGAATGGTTAGGTTTTTTTTAAAAAAAATCGAAAACAAGATAAATTCTTGCTTTCCTTTTACTATGAAGGTGACTGCTGAGTCTTTCTGTGGTCCAGTAGATATTTGTGGAGAATTAAAAGTAATCAGGATAAGATGAATGTCCTACAGAAGGGACATAAAATAAGACATTCAGTGAAAAGACTGCAGAAGTAGATACAGGCGGAAAAAAGGTGGATAGTTTCACTTATTTGCTCGCACTGCCAAAAGATTCAGATATATTTATTTTGGGGGGGAGGGGCTGGAATGGTATGGTGCAAGGTTGCAGTAACATTTTCAAACTTTACCTTTCTCTTCTTCACCTGAACTAGAAGGAAGCAAAAGCACCACTTCCCTTTGTTCACAAATGTTCACAAATGCCCCCATCTATTCCTTCTTGGCACTCAAATACAAAAGGGAAGAGTCACTCTGTAGACAACGCTCCATATTTATATCAAAACCTCTTATTCAGACCTTGGGTTTTTTGAGAGACTCCGGGTATCCTTAGTTGGAACAAGCCTTTTCAATTAGTGCTATGCGGGGTCCGCAGTGCAGTCTTTTGCCAGTATCCTTGAGATTATCTCATACTGAATTTAGCAATATTGTACCTAATTCTCAGTTCACTGTGCATATGGTCACTGTGGCTGCTATATTTGGAAAGACACACGTTTACACATATAACAGACAAATGTAAAGAGGTGAATAGAGAAGCTGGGAGCATGAGGGGGGGGAACTCTAAAGAAAACCAAGTAGAGAATGGTAACAAAAAAGTAGTTGAGGATAAGAATAATTAAACCTGTGGAATGATTATGAATATTCCCTTCACAACCACAATTATGTCTTAATAAGACTTGGATAGTATTGCAAACAGTTTACTCAGTATCAAAACTCTTCTACTTAGTATCATCTGATTGTTTACTATAAGATGCTACTGTTGGTACAAAAAATGTCCTATGTATTATTTTCCTTCCTGGGAGGAGATCATAGTATTTTATATACAGAATTGCATGACTGGTGCATAATCTATAACATTTAAACCTAAAATGGAGGATTTGTTATTATTGTTAAGAGTCCAATCCAAATCACTCAATGCTCTTTATGTTTCCTAAGAAGCTCTACTCAGTTAGATACAATAGGTTTCTTTGCAGACTTGTATAATGTTTAATGCAAGCCTGCTTTAATTCAAACGAGATTTATACTCCAATACAATGTTCATTAACTTAGAAATGTTTTTACAGAATTCATTGGAACTTCATTCTCTGATTGAAATTAGATTTTAAGGATCACTGTGTGCCCTTCCCACTTCTGTGTACCGTATGAGCACAGGACACAAACACACATAATCAAAAGTGTGTTATACAGTGACAAAAGGAACACATTGAAAATAAATTTGAAAGAGATTATTATCTTCCCAACATTTCCTTAAAGGGAGGGTTATCATCTCCTTTTTATAAGATTAGTAACAAGAATTAGTAGCAAGAATTGTTTTAACCAACAATAAGAATTTCCTTAAACAACAAAGTGCTTTATAGTCTAAATGGTGAGAAAAGAAGCAATATAAATTATCCCCTCTTATACAACCCCAAAACATGTGTCTACCAAATGGCATGGTCATAAAACCTTAGTTTAAATGATTGACGGGGAAAGGGTTTGAGCGGAAATGAGAAGAAAGTGTAAACACCACAAATTGTTAAGACAAGAGTTCTCTCACCTTTACAGCCAAAAACCAGCAGGGAATTGGCACAAGATCCCTTATACCCAAAGATTATCCTCTTTCAATTCTTAAATAAACTAGAGGCACTGATTTTCAAGGTTTTGTCCTGTGCTTATTGCTGCTGCTTTTAATGGTGTCTTTTACAGTTCTGAACATTATTGGAAGAAAAACCTCCGATAAATGTTAAGCATATTTCTGAGATGATTCCACAGCTCAAATTCAGAAATAGTTTCTACCAATACTGTACTTTGGAGGGCAAAGGCTTGATGTAAAGTGCTACAGCAGCAAATTAGTGAAATTTGGTGCTTATAGAGAACTTAAGCATCCTGAACTCTTTGATTTCCTATAATCTTAATTGAAGTTAATGGGAACACAATAGCATTTACTGGAAAGGAAAAAGTTGAGATGGTGGGTTTGGGAGGTCATAGTTAAGCAGAGAACAGATAATTACAGATAATTGGGTCTACAGTCCCAAACCATTTAAGACAATGTGACACTCCAGATCCTGTGCTATTTTACTAGAAAATAGACCTTGGAATAAATTCAGTGAGGTTTATTTCTAAGCAAGATATGTTGGTTAGTTATCAGAGGACTATACAGCATGTTCTATTGGCATCTATCAAGTCCTAAAGCCCTGTTTTATCAAGATCATGGATCGCAAAAAAATATATGCTATTATACTGCAAATGGAAGCTCTTATGAATCAGGAAAGAAGGAAGGAAGGAAAAAGAACAAAAGAAAAGAAAGAGAAAGAGAAGAGAAGAAAAAGAGAGAGTTTAATTTTTCCAATCTTCCCAATATAAACTAATATGTTTATGTTAGTTTTCACTGTCAAAAAATGATAACTATACCAACCAACTCTTACAAAGTTAAATTAATAATTCAGTGTCAGGACTTTCTACTTAGATGATCCTTATTAGAAAATATAAAATTATTTTTAAAAATCTTTTATTGTGAACATCTAGATTAGGCTACTTTGAGTTGAACTTGCTAATTTTCCTTTTCTTGATATTTCTTGAAAGAAATAGGAGTCTTTAAAAATATTTTTGGGAAACAGATCTCTGGCTCATCTTTTTCTATTTCAAAAATCTAGTCTTATATGCCCTATGAATCAAGCATTTGTCAATGAAGTTCAACTCATAAGTGAATTGAATGTAAAACAAGGCTTACATACATAGTGTATTTGAATGCATTCCACAATGTTTGTGTGAGTTTCATGCCCTCCAAAAAGCTTACATTGCCCAAGTAAATAAAGGGAAGGAGAAGTACACATACCTACTTATTTTCTATCAGAAAATCCTAAACTCTATTCTATGGCCACAGACTTTCACAAAATATTTTTCTGGTGGACTGTGGCCTTTCCTCTGGCAACAAGGTGGATATTTGCCGCTATCTGTGGATAAAAGAAGGAAGGAAGGAGGAATTCTAGGGAAAGGGAGATGACATAACTGTTACAGCAGGGGGAAAAATGTCCTGAAACCAAATGCTTAAAGGGGGAGGGAGAAGTAGAAGCTAGGGGAAATGGAAAAGTGTGGATTAAAAGCAAAGTGTCAAATTATTTATTCAGAGCTTTTTAAGGTAACAAGAACCTTGCTTGGAATTGCTTATATTTATGATGCTACCTTAATAATTCTTAGATCCTTGATTAGGACTTTAATTATTAAGTTTTCACCAGCCCTAGATTGTGAATCTGCAGATTACTGCTAGTAATAACAACAATAAAGCAAGTCTTAAACCATTCTGGCCCTTGCACCTCTGACTCCTAAAGGTAGCTCACAAAAAGTCAATCCCACACATTTTGATAGAAGTCTGTCTTTAAGCAGTCATCAAAACATTTCCCCAGAATTCAATACACTCCCAAAGTGCTTCATAAGGCTAACAAGATGGAGTGAATACATATAGAGTCCTATTGCTGTATTCCTCTAAGTTAACAATATGTCATTATTATCAGTTAACACTCTTATTGTTGTTGTTGTTGTTTTTCTTGTTTCCAGCAAAGCTTTTAAAATAAAAAATATTGTGGGCCAAACTTAGGTAATTCAGAGGCCTTGGTGACCGTGTTCGCACTGACATTTTATGCAGAAAAAAGTTTCTAAAGGAGACGGAAACCCCTCCCTCTCGGCCCTGCTCCCCGCCCCCCCCCTCCACCCCATCTGTAACAACCTGGTTCTTTAAAACTCATTTAAGCATATAGTATTTCAAGAGAACTTACTTTAAGGTTAGCAGCTCCTAAGTCCTCTTTGGAGTAAACAGCGCACCATCAATGCTTCCTATTTCTGCAATGGAGCTCCCTTTATCAGCCTGGAAAAGTATTCTCCCCTTCCTGCCCCCTTCCAAGCCAAAGCAGGCAGTTAAAATGTCACTTAACATTCTGGAGAATGTGAAATATATTGTACATTGTCAACTCCCCAAAACCATAAAACTAACTTTATGGACCTCACGTGACTTTTGAGAGCCAGTGAGGGGTATCTGGCTGAGGTCTGGGCGATTTTTACGATCTAACTTCTAGATAAAACCCTATCCATTTGACATCTTAATGTCACAGCCACTTTTGGTATACTTACTTACTTTGCTACGGGTAAAATATATACATGCATGCGTGTATGTTTGTGCACGCACAGGGCGAGTGTGGTGTGTCTATGTATAATCAAGAGAAAGCGAGAAAATGGGTTGCTTTGGAAATGACAACTCACACCCCAGCCCTCTCAAAACCATTTTAAGAAGTAACCAAAGAGTTTGGGGTAAGTTTGTAAGACCAATTTTACTTACTACAAGAGTGTCAGAGGGGGGGGGGGAGAGACAGAGAGAGAGAGAGAGAGAAGGAAAGGAAGGAGGGAGAGGAGACAGAGAGAGAGAAGGGAGGGAGGGAAGGAGGGAGAGGAGATAGAGAGAGACAGAGAGAGAGGAGGGAGGGAGGGAGAGGAGACAGAGAGAGAAAGGAGGGAGGGGAGACAGAGAGAGAGGAGGGAGGGGGAGAGATTGAGAGAGAGAGAGAGAGAACATGCTGTAAGCTATAATATAAGAATATCAAAGACTACTTATTTCCCTGTTGCAACAGACTTTAATCATAGCACTGTGATTTAAAGGGAGGAGGGGAAAAAGTTAGATTACCAGATTAATTTTTAAAGGGAAAAAGAAAAATTGCCTCATGCACATTGTTTGTTTTAGCTCTGTTGAGACAACTGTGATTTTCCATCCTGAATGCATTGTGTGTGTGTGTGTGTTTGTATAATATTTGCAGGATTGTATAGAACAGAGAATAACATGTGTATTTAGCTCTAAAATTTCACTTAGCACGTTGTCATTCTATGATAACTTCAGTGGCTCCCTAAATGCTTGGTTTGTGGTTTTTGACGCTGTAATCTGAATCACATTTACTTTAAAGCCTTTAAAATGAGATATACATTTTTTTGGTCAAGAAAATGGCCAGAGAAGTTTTGAGAACTGAACCACTGGTTTCTCTTCTTTTTTTTTTTTCTTCTTTGTGCTAATTCAGCATCTAGCACCTTTTACAGGGGATGATTTTGTATCCTTGGCTCATTAGAGATTTTAGGGGAGTGGGACAAAGACCCCTAAGGAGAACCTGGAAGCTGGGTCAAGCGGTGGGTGAAGAGTATACACTTTCTCTCTGGGCCTCTTCTTAAAATGTAGATTTTGCTGATGAGTAACTTTAATGCTGTGACTTGTGAAAATGGTGGAATAAAGAAATGCAAAGAAGGGCACTATTTTTCTGGCCAGGAGAAACGTTTATTTGACTTCATGTTAAGGCTACAAACCAATACGAACAGCGTTTTGGCAAGGATCAGAACAGGCAGCTAGACATGACAAATGCCATTTCAGACACACAGAAACACTGAATTCACCCTGCCCACTAAAACTTCCTATTAGTCACTGTAGAAATATTTCTAGTATTTACAAACATTTTAAACATACTATGGTTGGTCCAATCATATACCCTTTTAAAGTGAACTTCACTCACATTTATTTAAAAAAAAAGAAAGAAGGAAAGTTGCAGAACTGGCCTGGGATAAAAACAAGGCCAGGAATCAAATCACAGACTTGACAATTTCAAAGACAGATACATGAGCTTATATAGAGAGATATACTGGGGTGTTGTTGTTGTTTTTTTAAAAAACAAAGTTTGTTGTGGTGGATGGTTTTTAATTTTTTTTTCTTTTTCTTTTCCTGCTACTGAACTGCAGGAGCCCCCCAACATGAGTAGAAGGAAAAGAGATAGGGTTCTACACAAAGTTGTGAACTTTTAAAAACCCTTCTTTCCTCCCCCATACTGGCTTTATAAATAAGTTATAACATTTAAAAAGCACGTTAAAAGAAAGAAAAGAAAAGAGAAAAGTAAAAAGGACATGCTGACTTCTTCCAGAAAGCATCATTATAGCACAGACACAAAACATTTAGAACACCTAAAGCATCAAAGAAGCCTCTGGATTTTGTCTTTTAATTTAAAGGGGGGGGGGTGATTGCAGCAAAAGACACAATCTTGGAATAATAGTACCCATGAAATTGTTTATTATTATTATTGTTACTAATAATAATAATTTTTTTTTAAAAAAAAAACAACAGCATGCTGAATGGAAAGTGCTTCACTTTACAGTACTCCAAACTTAACAAAAACAAAGCTGGCTGTCGCTTTTCGTTTTCTTTGCTTGTTTTAAACGTTCTTGCTTCCTGCCCCCTCTTTTCCTATTTCTTAATATTCCTCCTGGATATAATTTATGGCTGAAAAGCGCTCCCACCAGATGCTAAGCTCATACTTTTGAGTTTGTTATCTTTCTTCCACTTCATTCGCCTGTTTTGGAACCAGATTTTTATCTGTCTTTCGGAGAGACATAAAGCGTGGGCTATTTCTATTCGCCTTCTGCGGGTGAGGTAGCGGTTAAAGTGAAACTCCTTCTCCAGCTCCAAGGTTTGGTAGCGAGTATACGCCGTTCGGGCTCGTTTGCCATCCGGTCCGGTCATATCTGAATAATAATAATAATAATAACAGGACATGGGAAAAAAAATTGCCTTTTGTTGGTCTGGTTTCTCTTTTTAGATCACAGGCACAGAAAGAAACCGCGCTTTCAACTGTTTCCTCCTCGGTCGCCTTAAAACCCTGCAGACAAGCGCCCCAGCGATTTGAGCGCACGGCTTCTCTGCCTCCTCCAAGTCAATATCCTTCCTTTTAATCTGGCTCCAGACTTAATTCTAATTAATTTACGGCCCATGCCATATATATATATATATACATTTCCAGGAGTCGAGCATAAATCTGAATTCTACGCAGGTTTCCTCGGAGGAAACCGCTTCTCTGGGGGCCTGCCTCGCAGGTTTTAGAGAGCCTGGTTTCCGAAACCCATCCCCTTCGCGTCTCTCTTCTTCCCTCGGCCTGTTTTACCCATCAGTCTAATTCGACTGGCGGTCTTAACAGGCTGTCTGGAAGACTGAGAAGCGACTTTCCTAGGCACCTTATAACCCTCCCCACTTTCCAGTCTTGGCCACATTTCATTGGAAGCGAAATCCTTAGGGCTCTCGCTTTCCCACCCAAAGAGAGTTAGCCCCGGCGGGCGAAGCTAAGGCAGCTCCTGCTTCCAGGCTCTATCTGCAGCGGACACCCTTCTTCCATATTTTTTTTTAAACCCCTTGGGTTGAAGGGAAAGGCAAAGAGTTTGCCACCGCCGCATTTCGCCCTTTGCAGACGGGGAAATGTGGGACGGAGGGGGAGGGGGGAGGGAAGGGAGAGAGGTTGGCAGTGCCTTCCTGTTTTAACCCTTCGCCTTATCTTTCCCATTGCCCCCCCCCAATTCTTGCCACTTTCCAACCATCTCCCACCCTTCCGCTCTCCTGGTACAAGGTTGTTACTTACTATTGCTGTTACCACCAATACAGCTTGACTTTTTTTGCCATGCTGATAAAACTCTATTTAAAAAAAACAAAACAAACGGGGGTTGCTGTTTTTGAGAGAGAAGAAAACACTCTTATAAGAATCGAACGTTAGAGTGAAAGAAACAAGACACACTGAAAACGAATAGACAAGGGCATCTAGAGAGAGACAGGAAAGTGGTTTCACAATGCGGTTGTGTTCCTTCTCCCGTCGCCAAAGCAAATACGTCCTGCCAAAATCCTATGTTTTATATGTGTGTGTGTGTGTGTACGTATGTACACACACACACACAAACACGCAAGCACACACACACACACACACTGCAGACTCAGAGAGAGAGAGAGAGAAACAGACAGACACAAGGCGCAGCCACACACCGCATAGATCACCCGCCCAGCCAAATTTTAAAAAGGAGCGAGGCTGTACCGTGGCTAATGTGAAGCTTTCGCATCCAGGGGAATATCTGCGGGCTTTGTCCTTCCGTGGCCGGCGTGGAGGTGGCGATCGGCTCCGCCTGAGCTCGGGCGCCGTTGCTGTTGACTTGGGAGCCGCTCTCTTCGGGCCCCGAGGACGCGCTGGTCTCATCTATCTCGGCGAACGCGGTGGCGCTGGCCGCGCCGACAGAGGCTGCCTGGTCGGCAGGGGAGGACCCGGCTGCTTTGCCTCCATGGCTTTCGCCACCGCCGCCGCCGCCGCTGCTGCCGCCTCCTCCGCCGCCGCCTCCTCCGCCGCCGCCGCTGGTGCTGGTGGTGCTGGTGGTGCTAGAGCCGCTGGTGCAAGGGAGGGATTCGGGAGAAGACAAGGAGCAGCTGGACGCCTGTCTGAACCTGCTTTCGGGCGCTGCTTGGGCAGGGAAGGCGCGGGAGCTCTCCCCGACCGCTCCAAAGTGGCTGGAGGAGGAGGACGATCGGCTGATGCTTAGATCCATTCCATTGTAGTTGTATCCCCCGTAAGAACCGGCGTGCATGTTGCTTGGATCTCTATAAGATCCGTTCATGGAACTGCCGGCCCCATAATTTAACAGCTGATAGTCTGGGGCATTAGGATAGCGTCCTGAGAACGAGTTTACAAAGTAAGAACTCATTTGGGTTTGTATTTTGGAGGGCTTGATTTGTGGGGCTCGTGGTCGTTATAACCCCTGTGCTTGAGGATTTATGATGTATTAATGAATTATAGCGATGCACTGTACTTCGTTTTTGCTATGTATGCGGCCAAATATGGGGGTGGGGTGGGGGGTGCGTTTGGGAATCACGTGCTTTTGTTGACCAGTCGTAAATTCTCACTGATGACCTCAAGAGGCAATTCATGCTCTATGGTTACAAATAATGACGATCCGAGAATCGTTAGGCCCATGTCAATGCGCGGCTTCCAAAGAGGGAGGAAAAGAAGGGGGAGGAATCCGCCAGCACAGATTGCTCCTTGTTGGCATTGTGCGCCACCTACTGGGCAAATGAAAAAGTAGCCGAGAGGGAGGTTACCTCACTCACTTTTTTTTTTAAAGTAGTCAAACGCTCAGTTTTTGTGTCCTCTGCCTTTTCTAGAAATAAAATATTTTTCCCGCAAAAAAAGTGTCGTTTTGGTCTTTGTTGTTTTTTTTACTTTCTCGCTTTCTTCCAGAGGAAAACATACCTTTCTAAAATGCAGAATTTCCCCCCTTATAGATAGTAGTATAAAATTGTTGCCATTACTATTATGAATAACAGTTTTTTAAATACCAGGTAATCCCGGTGATGCTTTTGCTCTGATATTAGAAAACTGTTATTCAGGCCAAAATTTATTCGGATGAAAATCAAGATGACAATTCCTCTTTTCTCCGTTTTCTGTTCTCCTTTTATTATTTGCATCTCCTACTTAGGAGTTACTATCAACATCAAACCTTGCTTGAATGTTTTCGCATTAGTATTATTATCATCACCATTATCATAGTATTATTTCTACTACTTTTCCTACTCCTTAATAACAGAAGGGAAAATCAACTTATCTTGACACATTATGTGTGTCCCCCCCCCAAAAAAATAATCAGCAATATGATGAATTGTACAACTGGCAATCTCTTGAGGGAACTGTTTCAAATGAAGAGGCTTCTCAATGCTCATATAAATTACTAAAATGTTTGGTAATGATCAATGTTATAATGATGGGCCAGGTTTGGATTTGGAATGCTTTGTTTTTGTCCAGCCACGTCCCAATTTTCTTTTCCATTCTTCTTCTGCCAACCTTCAAGAATTGACAAAAACCAGCTTGGAGCTCATTGAAAATTATGAGCCGTATTGAAACTAGCATATAATCATAATAGTCTCAGCTACTAAAAAGTGTAGCAATAAGAATAAGTATTACGCAGCTTCAAGACTTTCATTTCATTGAATTTGGAGTGGGAAGAAATTGATGCATGAATAGATGGGCATTTGAGATAAGAGTGTGTTAAATAGGAAAATTATTGTTTCACTACTTTTTTTCCTGTTTTCAAAAAAAAAAAGAATCAGAAAATATAAATTAGTAAAAATGAACAAACCGGGGATAGCTGTTAACAGCTTGCTAAGGACAACAGCAAAGAATTGTTAACCTTAAGTAATCAATGCTTTGAAGGAAAGAAGAAAGGGAAAGGAAAAGAAAGAGAAGGAAAAGAAAAGAAAGAAGAGAAAAGGGAAAAGGAAAAGAAAGGAACAGAAAGGAAAGGAAAGGAAAAGGAGTTATAGAAAAAAAGAGATTCAAGACTCTCTGCTTTTTTAAAATGCCACCCGAATATTTCCTTTTAAATCAGTTATTTAACCCCTTTTTTTTCTTTTGATCAAAGAAGGATAAGTCTCATATTTTAACTTAATTTTGAGTGAGATATGAAGACAGGTTAGATGGTTTGGGAAAGGGGATTGGGGAGATAGTCTAAGAGGAACTTGTGCCAACGTTTGAAAAAGGCTATGAAAATGTTATGTATGTTTTAGCAGATGTAGAATGGAACAGAGAATTAAGCCTGTTTCTTTGATTTATTATATGTGCGGTGTGCGCCCCACATAACTCTTTTGTGCAGAAACAATAAAAAAAATCCATATTAAAGTTAAATGTCAGCTCTAATACATTCTTGATGAAAAGGTCTTTTATTTAAGTGTAAGATAAGCAACTGGAAGCGCGTGGGAGGAGGGAGCTGAATATATCTTTCATCCTCTAACTTCTGTAGTGTTTAAGGAATTATTTCCCTGTTCAGATTAAGAAAATCACAGGTTTTTTTAAAGGAGATTTTTAAATTTCTTTTTTACTACCAACCATACACTTTATGTAGATGTAGTTATATTTCTCAGAAACAATGTGGGGGGAACGAAAAAACATCCTAAATTATGAACATAACAAGTGTTTTCCTCATTGTATTTGTTTTTATCTTTTTTATTGGTTTTATAGGTCTTTTAAAATCTCCATAGCTAACACAAGCTACAAATACAACACTATACAAATTGTAACAAAATAAAACTGATTTAAAAAAACTTTTTAAAAAATCCACCATACTTTTTAGGTTGCAATTGTTCCTTTTTAATATAATTTTGCTTAAAACAACAATAATCCTTAAATGACAGAGAACCCAGGACTTGATTAACTTAATTTTATATAAAAAAGCAAACAAGTAAGTAAAATCGTGCATGACACTTCTGTTTTACAAAATAAAGACAATCAAATAGCCCCAAACCTGACATGGACATATATTGCAGCACCTCCATTTAAATACAAGGGTTAACAAGAATCCTAAGGAGGACACCCAAAGGTAAATCAAACAAAACAAAACACAACCACAATTCCCATCTGTGGCAAAGGGAAGGGGCAATGAAGAGGGCGAGAAAATTAATTGGACTAGAAACATGGTTAGGATAAGACAAATTCAATAATCCAATGCAAGTGAGGATGTAAAAGGACAACACCGCCATACAGTCTCAAATATTTTACAAAAGATGTTTGTCCCAGTTGTGCCTTTTGGGTGGGAGGAGTTGTCATTTCTGGAGCTCCCCAACTGTTGACATTCTGGTTTCTTTCCCATTCATTCATTCATTCATTCTCTCACTCGCTCGCTCACTGCATTCATTCCGGCTCTCAATTCTCTCTCTCTCTCTCTTCCCAACACCCTCCCACGTTTTTTCATTCCGTTGGTTTCTCCTCTTCTTCCTCGGCGCTCAGCTGAGTGGAGTTAAGGAGCTTGTTTTCCTTTTTCCATTTCATCCTCCGGTTCTGAAACCAGATTTTGATCTGGCGCTCCGTCAGGCACAGGGCGTGAGCGATCTCGATGCGGCGGCGCCTGGTCAGGTAACGGTTAAAATGGAATTCTTTCTCCAGCTCCAGAGTCTGATAGCGGGTATAAGTCTGCCGGCCTCGCCTGCCACTCGGCCCAAAGGAAGAACCTGGTGGGGATGGAGAAGAAGGAGAGCGTGTGCTACTGAACATTGACTCGAGTTAACACATATATACAACATGCCGGTGTCTATGCTAAGCGCCAGAGTGTGTTGTTGTGAGTTTGTGCGTGTGTGTGTGTGTGTGAGGTGGGGGGGAGGGAGGAGGGGAAAAGACTCACTCCCTGCAGTAATTTCCCTACTCCAAGTGGCCCCGCTCTCTTGTCTCCACAACCCTTAGCGGTCAAAACCCAGTGTCCTATCTCACTAATGCAAGATAAAATCGAACCTACTCCAATCTAATTAAGCTTTTAGCTTCGCGCTTGGGAACGTTTCTTTTTCCAGAATAATAGTGTTCCGCGCTTGAATTGAAAAGTTGGGGGATACACTTCCCAGATGTTCTTTGCTTGCCCCTGGCTGAATCTCACTGGGCACCCAGCTCAAAAACGTGAAACGCCACCATACAGTCTGTTTCGTTTGTTTGCATGTTTATCTTTTTTTTTCCACAAGAAAAGGAAGAGAAAGCTTTGGAAAGCAGTGCTGTACCTCAGAAACTTACTGTTTCTGGCTTTGTTGAGGGGGAGGCGGAGTTGATCGAATTGCTTCTTCACCCAAAGAGTCTCTCTGTCTTTCTCTCCTTGCAAACTCTAATGCCTTCCTGGGCAGTACTCTCAGGGACTAAAATTGCTGTGCTGGGGCACTTGCTTGGGAATAAATCCCATTCCTCGCCTGCTGCAGTTCTCCGAGAAATAAGTCTTTGAACTCGCTGTGAGGCTCTCAAAAGGAGCAGAAAGGGAAGTGACTTAAAAGGGTTTTTTTAAAAGGAACAACACTCCTACACACAGTTGAATGTCTAGGAGCAATTTGTGTGTATGTACACTGGCACACAGATCTCTTTTTTCTCTCTCTTTCTCTCTCTGTGTATGTGTTTGTTTGTGTGTGTATGCAGATACATTTTAGGATGGATGGATGGATGGATGGATGGATGGATGGATGGATGGATGGATGGATAGATAGATAGACAGACAGACAGACAGACAGACAGAAAGACAAACAGATTCTCTCTATACAGTATATATACATACACACACACACACATATATATATATATATACACACACACACACACATATATATATATATATAATTTTCAAATTCAACAAAACATGTGACAGAGATAGATAGATAGATAGATAGATAAGAGAGAGAGAGAGAGAGAGAATATGTATGTATGTATGTATGTATGTATGTATGTATGTATGTATGTATGTATGTATAATAATAATAAAATTAGTGCAATAGAGTCTGATAAGATTTGGTTTAAGAGAATTATCTATGCACCTTTCCCACACTTTCATTAGGAAAGAATTAATGTCCAAAGTTAAACTTATTTTTAACCTTGCTCTGTTCACTTTCTTCTGGACAGCAAAACACCTATCTACCTACTTACCTATCTACCCACCTTCCACCTATCTCTCTCTATTGATTTCCCTTAATTTCCCCTCCCTTTGGAATGTAGGGATGGGAGGAGGAGTTGTGGCTGAGTCTTTATCATTCTTTAAATGGATTTTCATGGAAATTATGGCACCTGGAGGCAGTCGTCGATCACAAAGAAGGTGGGAAGAGTGAGTGAAAGAAAAACTATCTACAACTTCCTCTTCAGGCAGGCATTCAATTATGCTGGAGTTTCATTAAAAATGTAGCTCTCTTTTCAAATATTTAAGCCCTCCTGACATTATACAACTGGCTGAATATGTTGAATATGCCTTTGGCTAAATTGGCACAGAGGTATCATGTCTATATCATTTCGAGAAGGGAGGGAGAGGAGAGAGAGAGAGATAGAAAGAGGGAGGGAGAGGGAGGGAGAGAGAAAGGGAGGGAGGGGTGAAAAAGAAGTTGAAATCCAGAGCCATTGAACACAATTGGGGAGAGGGGGTCAGTTTGATAGTGTGAGTGTATGTGCACGCGTGGATGAGTGCTAGTGCCAAGACACTTTTCTTAAATCACCCCTAGTGAGTGACAGCTAACATTGCCTTCTACAAGACAGAACCGCTCAGTCAATAAATCTCTGTGCTTTCTAGTTACAGAAAGTTGGCTAAAAGAGAGGGACTAACTCTAGAGAAAGTTCCTGCAGATAATATGACAAACATACAAACAAACAAAGTAAGCCAGACAGCGCCTTTGAAGCGCAGAGTAGGCAGTGCAGAAAAAAAAAGTTTGAAAGAAGTTTCTGGCTGTACTGCCTGCAGCTTCAGATTAGAAGAAAAACATTTCCTGCTATATCTGGGTAGCCATCTGTCACCTAACACGATTGGGAAGAATGAGAGGGGGGGGGGAAAGCAACTTACTATTGCAGGAATTCATTCTCTGCATCCAAGGGTATACTGGCGTGGAGCACTTTTGATCCTCGTTGTCTCCGAAAACGTGCTTGCTCTGCGAGCATTCTGACTTCCGGGCTTGTTCCTGGCCGAATTGAACAGGCTCCTCTAGGCTCGAAAGAGAACACCCCGTCTCTTTCTCCCTGTAAAAACCAGATGTCCCGTAATCGCAGGCTGGACTCCGGTTGTAAGCTCCGTTGGTTTGCTGGTAGTAAGGCGCGCCCGCATAACCTTTCTCCTGCACCCCACCGCCCCCAGTTCCATACGTGCTGGGATAGTGCCTTAAAGGATCCGCGTAGCCCGCGGAATATAAGGGGAGCTGTCCCAGGAACGGTTCTTGACCCCCGGCTAAGCTCACCGGAAAAGCAGAGTTGACAAAATAAGAACTCATTGGAAATAATAACAACAATAATAATGATAACAACAGTAACGACAATAACAATAATAATAATGATGACAGTTAACCAGAAGAACAGCGTCTGTTCTTTCCCTTTGCTCTTTATGATTTGTTGCGTTTTATAGTCCAAGCGGTTTAGCTATTAGCAGTATATGGGAGATTGGGTTTTAGCTGAAGGGGGATGGCCGCGTGCCAACCAGGGACATAAGGGAAGAGAACCATCTGATCACGCGCTGACCAATAGCAGGAGTCGGAGGCTGCGAAATAGCACCCTAGAGGGGTTAGCTCTGCACAGGGGACCCCCCAGAACAAACCAGTGAAAGCATCCCTGCCACCAACACTATCACCTTTAAACAACAGAAACGCCCCCCCCCCAAAATGCACCACTCTTTACCCCTGTTTCGCTCCCCACCCCCTTTATCACGCACTCAGTATCTGGGAAAAAATAAACCCAAAGCTATTTGGGGATATATAGATATAGGTGGTAGCAATAAACTTATATATAATAAGTTTGTAATAAACAAACGCGAGATAAGTGAAAGATGTGAAAAATGACACCAATCGTATCCTGGCAGCTACCGTGGAGAAGGAGGAGGAAAATAGGGGAAATATTTTCAACTTGAAAAGTTTGTGGTTTTAATATAAGTGGGGGGGGGAGAGAAGGGGGAGGAGGATGGGGAGGCGTATTATCTCCCTCCTCCACACACACCTTTGGGTTCAAGTGGGGCCACTGGAGAGCCTTTTACTGTACAAGCCAGTCCAAGCGCTCAATTGCTGGATTTGGAGAAGGGGAATGAAATTCCAGCGAAAGATCTTTTGGTGCGTCCTTTGAGCGCAGGGCAAAGCTCAGGATTTTTAAACTCCACGGGAGGTACGACCGGGCATCTAGAGGATGGGGTTAAAATTTATTCTCCGCTCACCCTTCTCATCTCCAACTCTGCCACCCCTCGCGCGGGTATGTGTTTCTGCCCTCACGCTATTTGGTCTCTCCGATCGAATCCAAACCCTCCTGTGTAAATTTGCGGCCCCATATCCGAAGTCCGAGGGAGGCATTGCCGGTGTTGAAGCTCAGCTCCCACGATTTTCTGCGCAAAGAACGGTGCCCTCTTGCGTTTTTACGGTTCAGGCCGCATCTTTGGACAGGTTAGAGTTAAAGGCAGCAGGCCGGCCTGACTGGCAACCCCCCTCCCCCTTTATTGATCACCTAACACCAGAAATTATTAAATTCAAAGCAGGGGATAGTCCCCGGGTGAAAGATGTCAGGATGCTTGATATGAATTTTGGAGGCAGAGGGTGGGGGCTGGGGATTCCGGTTTTCTATTTTGTGCGTTTGAGTTTGCAGTAAATTCGGGAATAAAATTAAACTCGCTTCTAATTCGTTGATCCGTTTTAAAACTTTTTGTAAAAAGGTAACTATGGAAGGAATGAAAAAGTTGACCGAAAGGCCAACTGACTTCCTCTTCCCCTCACCAGTTCTCACATTTGAGGGGCGAGCTTCGATCTCCAGCGACAAAATTTACCCTGCCTTTTGCGCGGTTATGACAGATAGTTTTTAAAAGATGTGGCCCTTTCCTGCCCCCCTCCCATTCCATTCATTTTCTATGCAATTGTGAATTCAAGCAATCTTATAACAACGTTCCAGTTTCTTCCACGAGGACAGCAGTTCCAAATTGTAAAATGCTATTTGCCCTCTGCGTGTCATTTTGTCACCATTGTCATTCTCATTCTCTCTGTGTGTCTCCATTTTACCGACCAATTTATCCACCCCGTTCACCCAGCTCATCTTCCAACTTTTCACCAAAAAAGAGCCATTACACCCGCGCTGTTTTCGATTCTCAAAAACTTTGAAGCCCTGTTTACCGATCTCACATCCGTCATCTCCATTGTACCAACATACGCACCTCTTTCTAAATTCACAAGTACTCCTGATTCTCTTTACCTACCACAGGATTTCCCTGGGCTTTTGAACAAATGAAAACGTAATGCAAGCCAGCTCTCTATCGCCCTTAAATTACAGATGTGCAATCTAGTCAAAAGAATTCTCCACCACACACCCTCAGACCAGACCGGATTTACATAGCAATGTTCTCCTTGCATCGACCGATGCGATTTTTTTTTTCTGTCAAGGATTAAGGAACCACAAAATATGTTGTCTTAGTATCTAATTTGTTAGCCTTTGTTTTAATGGCATAGAAACACACATGGTCCCAACACCACTATGATATAACTCTTAGAATGAAAGGACATTGCAAGCAGGGGCAATAATTTTTGTTTGTTTGTTCAAGGCACTCTCTTTTCCTTTCTCTCTCTCTTACACACACACCTCTGGTCTTTGATTTGTATTCCTGCTGATACTTCCCCCCTTATCCTTTATGTTCAGAGTACATCCTAACTTTAAGTTCATGTTTTACTGATATGTAAAAACGGATACAATTGGGCAGAAGAAGAGTAAGAAAGTGGATCTAAGCCACTATGCCCACCCTAATTCATTTCAAATCCGCACAATACTTCTGTTTCTTGCTTAATAACAGGAAATCACACAGATTACTTAAGTGAGTACTTTCTGAACTTTTAATCTTAAAAACTATTACTGGAAATACACATTGTGGATAAGTGGATGTGGTCGGTCTGGTAAGGATAGTTTAGGACCAGAAAATAGCTAAAATTGAAATATATAATAAATTCATTAAAGAGTATTTAATGGATACTCTTCACAATAGAGAAAGCCTACTCTTTTTCAAATCTGTTTGTGTGTTGAAGAAAAATTCCACTATTTAAATTTCGCCAATCAGATGGAACATTTTAAATGCTGCCATTTTTTTTTGAGACTTTAAATCTGAAAATAGGTAAATTCGAAAGTTAATCCACTGATTGATTTGTCCTGTGGTAATAATTATTTATTGTCCAAATATGACGAAAAAAACTTCTTTCAGTGAAACACGTGCATTTTGATTTTACAACTTTTAAAAAGAATAAATCAGTATCTGAAAATGGCTTGAAAGCCTGCTGTAGGCTATTTTATCTTTTAAATTGTGTATATGTTGTAGTAGTGAGGAGAAATCAGTTTTCAATAATATTTCAGATCAGAATAATCCCTTAGTTTATTGCTATTTATTTATTTGTTTGTTTGTTGATTGTCTATTTATTTATTTGTCTATTTATTTATCTCTCTATTTATTTATTTATTTGTTTGTTTGTTTGTTTGTTTGTTTGTTTGTTTGATTTCTATAGCCCCCATCTCAGATACTATCTAATATCATAGGTAGTTGAGAATATTTATTTTAGTGCAACACCCTATTCTTTTCTAAATCTAATAATTTTTCATTCCTCCCCTTTAATAATTACTGAGAAAATATAGGCCACCTTATTCTTAGGTCCCTTGGCAAACTTCTATGGTGGGCAAATATTTTTCAATTAATATTTTTATTAGTTGAAAATAACATATGAGCCAGCTGTAAGGCAAAGAAACTCTTTTCTATGCCTCGTTATTGTTAAACAATACTGGCAGAGCTTTAAGCTGAGAAAATTTATCTTGACTAAAACATAAGCATGTGAAGAATTAACAAAGATTAACAGTATTTATTTACAGAAGTGTGTAGCTGGTGTTTTGCTGAAAAAGTGCCCCATGTTTTTGACACACACACACACACACACACACACTCCTGTTTCCTCCACATTCTTTCCTGCCTTTTTGCTTTAGCAAAATCCAACTTTAGAAGCACCAGGAAAAGTGCTGTTGCTGGTGGTGGGAGATAAATGAAGGGATTAAAACCTACACCTAAATATTTCTTTAAGCAGATGCTTAGGCCAGGGAATTATTTAGGGGCAAAAGTGTGGGGGGGGGGATTGAAGGAAGCTTAAGCAATCAGAAAATTTTCAATAAGATATAAAAGGGCAAGCAAGCAAGAATATTTTATTTTTCCTTTGTAAATGGGAATGTTGGAATTCAGTGAACAGCATGATCTTTGACAGAAGAATCAAATTGGTACCATAAACTTAAGATTGGCCTTTGAGCACACCCTAAACACACACATACACACACAGAGAGAGAGACAGGGAGGGAGGGAGGGGAACTGAATAGCCTCATAAATTTATTTGGGATCATAAAAGTATCCACAAGAGATGAGCTTCTTTTGTCTTACCACAAGTCTAACTGATGTTTATATTGTGGGCATTTATAAAACCTACTAAAAGCACACAACTCATAACACACACACACACAAATATTTTGTCCCATCCTCTCAATTTCCTCTTTTCAAGCACACAACCATTCAATTTTAATTTTCAGCCATTTGTGTTTAATTTACCTGACTTCCCCTATAATGTGTAATTATCTTTTTAATGGGATCAAAGAGGATTTTTTTTTCAAAAAGAGAATGGTTAAACTACCTTTCATTACTTTATCAAAAGGATTTAGCTAATAATTAACTAGAAGGGGAAATGGGTGTTTAGAGTAAAGTTAAGAAACAAAAAAACTAGAAGCCACCAAATTTTTTTGGGGGGGTCTTTGATTTAGAAAAAAAAAGAAATGCTGCAAAAGGATATTTTAACAGATTTTCCAGCTCTCTGAAAGTAATAGAGGTATTTGTCATTTGGCTATCTTGTGTGGTGAGAGTTATTCTAAAATAAAACTATCCCCAAAATCCACCACCTGAAAGAGGATTTACCCCATTATAATGATATTTACACAAAATTCGTGGTCTATATTAACTGGAAGAATACCTATAATTGAGGCATAAAAATAAAATGATTATATTTAGCCTGTGTCTGATATTGTAAGTTTCTATTCCGCAATAGCCTATGCTTAATAACATTTTGGTTTATACTTACAGACCAGCCCTCTCTAACCCTAGAAAAATTTCGAACAGTCATAGCAAACTATGTCTCTCAATTGAAAAATGAAATAGGTTTCTCAGACATACATTGACAAAAGTACCTCATTTTATCAGTTTACAGAAACAATTAAGCAAAGAATCTTACATAATTCCTTAGTTACAAACACACACAGGTCCCATCGGAAATGTTCCTAAACATTCCGAAAGCTGTAAAAAATACTTCGTGCAATTTAAAAAGAATAATCTGTTACCATGAATGCACTTTTATAACACATATAATACTAAAACTGAAAATAAACGGATAGAAATTCTCTTCAGTCCCGTTTCCAGATTCTGTAGGCATGCCTAATCCATTACATGACAAAAATACATTAACTGTAGAAAATGAAAATCTTGGTCTAGTTAAACTAGTTTTCATGGGAAATTAATCATTGTACAGCATGAAAAGCAACTCAAAGAGTTATTTAATTGGACGGTAGATGGCAGCAAACAGCACCAAATGAGAAGGCAAAGGAAGAGTAAAAAGGCGAGCAGTTAAAATAACAGAATAGGTGCTCCACCGGGGAGGGGGAAATTGCACATATATAAACAACTTAGCTGTGTTGTTTAAGCAATACGAATTCTTTCATGAGTGGCCTTTATCTAAATGATATAACCCACTTACAGGCCATCTTTTAACTTGAAAATGATACTTCCCCACAAGAGAAAAAAAAGGCCATAATAAACACATAAATATTAGAAAACAAGCAGTTTAGAAATAGCACTAGTCTGAAAATTTTATAAAACCTATTCTATCAATGCAACAACAACCATGTTTCAACTCTCAAATGTCTGGTGGATAGAAAAGAAGGGTACAGAGAATCAGAAAGACCACATTAAATCCATGCCCAACAGTCCATAACTACATATGAAAAATGCAGAAGACATATTATTTACACATTTTCATTTTTTTCCCGACCCTTTATTATTTCGTGCAGCTGCGATTTATTTGCAGTAAGACAATGTTGACAAAGAAAGGCAAGAAAGTTAGATCATTTTTGGTTTTAAAATGTTTAACTAGCTATTGGATACATTTCAAACTGTACAAAAGCAGTATTCGGTTCCAGATAATAGTAATTATTTTTCAATAATTTTCTGAGACTTGAACACATTACTAGCAAATGCCTAATTGAACACATCAGCCAAGAAACATTTTAAATTATTCTATAAAAATACCACCCTCTTTTAAAAAGAAGCACATCAATTAGAATTCATTCGAAAATATTATCATTTATAAAGCAACAAAAGGAAAAACAAGATTTTAAAATACTGATGCAATAACATTATTATCTACATTATATTATTATCTCTACAGTAGGGATGTATCTTACAACACACATATATGCATGCACGTGCATTTTCTGTTAACGCCCAAATGTAGGCAATGGATTATAGTCTGTTAACGCCCTTACATTACAATTTGGGGGTCTTTTGCTTCTTTAGTTTCAAACACAGTGCAACTGAAATTTTCCCTTATTAATTGTATTTATCAACTGTGGTGACCATTCTCTGTGTTCTAATCTCTCCTCACCCTCCCAGCCTTACATAGTTCCTTAGAAGAAAAATCACCTACGTCCATACAGAAACACCCTGGAGGAAAGGATCTAAATCGAACTGGCTGTTGTACAGAACTTCTTAAAATGAGTGGATTCGCTGGCTGACAAGTAAGTCTGGATAAATCGTTCTTCCTGGGATGGGGAAGAGATTTGAAGGGTAAAAGAAAGAATGAAAAGAAGCCTACAGAAGGGGTTGTCCCCCCGTGTTTGTTTGTGTTTTATATATGTATATATATATATATGCTGCACACACACACAAAAGCTACATATATATATGCTACACATATATATGATATATATATTACACACACATATATATGCTACATATATATGTAGCTCAAATTCTGTAGGTGACATGGATATTTTAAGCCCTCCCCCTCCCCCTTCCTTCCTTCCTTCCTTCTTTCCTTCCTTCTTTCCTTCCTTCCTTCTTTCCTTCCTTCCTTCCTTCCTTCTTTCCTTCCTTCCTTCTTTCCTTCCTTCCTTCTTTCCTTCCTTCCTTCCTTCTTTCCTTCCTTCCTTCTTTCCTTCCTTCCTTCTGTGATACAATGATAGATTTTACAATAGCTTTTTCCCATCTCATATTTATATATTTATATATTTCATATAAAAAAAGAAAGCAAATCTGTCTTTGTTTCTTTGCCTCCTCAAATAACATGAGCTTCAATTTTAGAAAAGTAGGAGCTTACCTTTTGACGCCCATCCTTCTCTGGATTGGGAGGAGGAGGAGGAGGAGGATGAAGAGGAGGAGGCGAAGGAGGAGGAAGAGGGGGGAGATTGAATTGCGTTTGCTTTTATATGTAAGCTGACAAATATTGTCCCAACCTGATAGCCGTCCATTGCGACTTCTGATAGCTTTTTCCTTTGCCGCGTCCTTTTGCAAGGAAAATGGAGTAACTTCCCTCTTTGAAAAATGACCAAAGCCTCCAGCCGGTACCGTTTCTCCATTTCCCCCTCCATCATTAGAGAGAGAGAGAGAACCCGAGTCAGTACAGCGAGAACTGGAAAAGGAAGGATAGGCGGGGATCAATATATTAGCTTAATTTAAGCTTAGTCCCAAATATCTGCGTGCATCTGTGCGAGTGTGTGTGTGTGTGCATGAAAGAGAAACTGTGTGTGTGTGTGTGTGTGTGTGTGTGTGTTTGTGCCGGCGCTTGCCCTGCTCCTCCTCTATTTTTAGCCCTATTGAGCTTATACACGAAAGTAAAAAAAAAAAAATGTTAAAAGAGGCGACAGTCCTACAGAGGACAGTGATCCGACCCAAGGTACAGCGGCCAAAAGAATGGTAGAATAACCACATGGGAAATCATAAAAAGTTCATGTTCACGGTTAGCAGTCCACATGACCAGCTCTGGCCAATCGCAGAACCCAGCCACTCATAAAGTTCTATCACAAAGTTGTAAATTTTCATAAAACAACAAGGAATTTATTGCATTTCTTCATGACTGCTTTAACAGCAGTCTTTTTCTCAGCCGCCATCTTTTCTTTTTAAAAAAGAAGGAGAGTAGAAGAGAGAAGAATATACGAAGATTGAGGGGGGGGGGGGTCTCCACATCTCGGCAGGGGGCCTTAAACGACCCCTCCTTCATTAAAGGTTAAAAGAACCTCCTCTGCGAAGCCACCTCTCTGCACAAGCCCTCCCAAGCTTTCGACCCTTCTCTCGCTATGGGGATCCACCGCCGCCCCCATACCTGTAGTAGTCTGGAAATGCGGGGTGGAAGGAGGGAGGGAGGTGTAGAAGCACTTGTTCTGAAATTATGTTTTCCTTCCCTTTAAAGCAAAAGTGGTTCTTCATAGCTTAATCGGGACTGGGGTGGGGAGAAATATTATCTCCTGCGATTTCTCTTCCGGAAATTCGCTACGAAATTTAAAACATTAAATGCCCCAATTTCAAGACATGTGGGGGAAGAAACAAAGTATATAATCGGTTCGTAAGAAACATATTTAACGGAGTCAGGCATAATAGATGTTTATTATATGTATGCATTTGTATACGTATGCATGTGGAACATGTGTATTTACATGTATGTGTGTGCGTGTTTGTGTGAATGTACACAGACAAGAGTGAGGGAAAGAGAGAGAGAAAGAAAAAAGAAAGAAAGAAAGAAAGAGAAAAGAAAGAAAGAAAGAAAGAAAGAAAGAAAGAAAGAAAGAAAGAAATGGGGCGTATACCCGCACAGGCGCACTAAGGTTTTTGAAGGCGTACACACTACCGCAGTGGTACATGCCACGAACACAATAGTAGTGGTCCAATGCAGCAAAATCTCATAAGGTGAGTGATAGGACAGTTCATGAATTCCTTTTCCGCCCCTTGAACCTATCCTCTGAAATTTTGCTTGAGAAAGGAACATTTCTGCTTATTTGGTCTTTCAGATCAAACCCATTTCAAATAAAAAACTATACTATTCCCTCTCTTTATTCAGACGGGTACAACTGATAAGGTTTTTTTGTATGCAATTGTCAATTAACAGAGCAAAGCAATTATTTTCTAATATTTTATTTTGATAATTTTATATGTGCGTATTTATTTCACTTATCTTTATATTGCACGCACATACGCCCAATAATACACTTCTCTTCTGTGTGGTATAGCTGAGGATAAGGGTAACTATGCAATATTATAAGATTGTATCTAAATATTATCTATTTCTTTTCATAATCTATAATAATCTTTTTTTTAAATTATTTCTGAAAAATATTAGTGTATAGTTGAAGCCAAAGATATAATTGAAAAATAATGGAGAAAAGAATTTTAAACATCAAAATAATGTTACAGAAAATGAGTAAAAATAACCAATTTCATCATTTTATTTTTACTTTAAGTTTAATTAAGAAATTGATGAAACTTCACTTTGATTTTTCCAATTTGTCATTTGCCTTTATATTTTGAGCATTTATTACCACCAATGAAAACAAAAACATCTTTGAATTTTTCAATCATAAAAAATAAAATACTAAGTATTTAAGATGCCACTCTTCTTTTAGTTCTACAATTACTGCTTTAGGATTTGAAAGTACAAAAGTGAAAAACTAAAGTGAAATGATTTGTTTCAATGTTTCTGAATTTTGTTATAAATGTATGTTGCCTTTCTGAGTTAAATCACTCTCATTTGTATTATTTTTTTATTGTTAACTTTTACTAGCCACGGATTAATGTCTCCTTATAAAAAGTTGAAAGGATAAATAAAGATTCAAATTGAGATAAATCTAAGGAAGTGAGCATTCATATTTGGAATTTCATTTTGTTGATGTTATTATTAGCAGCATCAGGGTATCTTATTTGCTGTTCTTTTGTATTTTGAAGAAGCTGATTGAGAAAAAGGGAATTGAGGACGCAGTTTCTCTTATTTCCTTAATCAAGGCTCTTAAGCATCATAAAGTTTAACCCTCCATTCTGTACCAAAGTGGCCAAATTACTGACATTGGTAAGCTCATATGTGGATACGCAGTGGGAATAAAATAACTTGTGATTTTAACAGGATGTGATCAACTGAGGGTCAACTGGATTTTTGCAACAGGATCGAAAGGAATTTTAAAATATGCATATGGAAGAAAATAGGATTGGGAAGGAATATTTGAAATCTTTTCTCTTAAAGCATAGGCACCAGTCGGAGGATCCCTGTTCACACCACATAAATGATATCTCTTAGGCATGTAAAGCAATTCAGTGTCACTTCGCACTGTGAGATGAACGCCATGTAAGTTTGACAAATAAATAAAAAAATACAATAATTACTGGACACAATAGTCATAATGTTATTTTTAATTATTTTCCCATTTTCTACGCATAGTAATCACAGTATACAAATCAAAAAGGTTGGTAAACTATTTAAGAATTTGCTATCTATCATATACATTGGTTTTACTGAGCACAATATTAATTTCAGATTTTCTAGTGACAGTAAAAACGAAGTGGTCCGTTGCCAAACATGTAAAAATATACATCAGCAAAAACAGAATGAAATAAAATAAGCGAGAAAAAACAAAAACACAGCACCAGTAATCAGACGTAGAGGCACAAACCTACGAAGAGGAAGACAGGAATCTTATAGAATTATGTACAACAATCGTCTTCTGCTACGTTTTTTGTTCCCTTCATACATTTGGAGTTCACGGTTTTCTAAGGAAAAGTGCTAACCACGTCCACATTTTTACTTCATAAACCATTTCTTTTAAATTACAAGAGGATCCAAAAAGAGAAGTTTTAAACAAGAAAATTTACAAATACTTGGACTATATGTATACCCACATAAAAACAAAACAGTTACCTAGATTTGATTCTAAAGAGACATTTAATAGGTAGATTTCTTTTTGTTGTACAAAAACAAAATTAAGAGAGAGTAATGTTAATATAGGTAGTTTCCCAAGTGTCAAGAAGCAGATGAAACAATCCTTTCAGTTTGCTTAGATGTTTGTTTCTTGTTTCAATGTACAATGTTAATTTTTACATTTTCCTCTAAATTTGTGTAGCAGTGCGGTCAGATTTCTTTCTTTCCCTTTTATCTTCTCTTTCCCTTTCCTCCCTTTCTATTCAGTTCCTTTTTTCCCCCTTTTCACTCTTCTTCATCTTCTTCAGCCTCTGGTTTTTCCTGACTATTTGAGCCTGGCCCTGCAGGTTTGTTTTCTTTTTTCCATTTCATCCGTCTGTTCTGGAACCAGATTTTGATCTGTCTTTCTGTAAGACATAAAGCATGGGCTATCTCAATGCGTCGCCTTCTGGTCAAGTAACGGTTATAATGGAATTCCTTCTCCAGTTCCAGGGTCTGGTACCTGGTGTAGGTCTGGCGGCCTCTCTTTCTGTCAGTTCCTGAAAAATAATAAAATAAGAATTTTACAAGCTTATTTTGGCTTTTCACTTTTTTATGTTCGTCTGTGTGCATTTTAACATATTTAACCTGTAGGCACATTCACAACATGCCTATGTTTTAAACTACCCAGTTTTAATAACATATTTTCCTTATGTAAAATCCATGTGCGTTTTGTCACCTTTAAAACAAGTATGATGAACGAATTTTTTTCAGCTTCTTTAGGCAGGAATTAAATATTCAGTCCTATGGTTTCAAATAAAAGATGCAAGTATTAGGCGCACAGTTTAAGTTTACTGATGCTTATTTGGAGGTATATCAGGTTGAGTTTAGGACAAGGATTGAAGGGATTTGGGACAATTTAATGGCGGTGCAAATTTTGTTCAGAGAGTTTCAATACATTTTTTTTTTTGAATGTCAAGATTCCTGTCGCTCCCAATAAAAATACATAAAGATTCTTGTTGAAAAACGCAGGCATGAATGAAAAGTTCTATAAAACCCTTGCTGCTTATTTTCTCATAAGAGTTGTGTGATAAGAGTTCAATCATAGAAAAATTGAGGTGGATGAAATTACAAGGAGGGGTCCTCCCTACAGAAATGTCCACATCTGGTAAACTTCTTTAAGTTAGTGAAGGTTAATGTTAGGGTAGCAGTTACTTCCTTCCCTTTCCAGGTTGTGTTTTATTTTATTTCACCCCTTCCCCTGAGGGGGGAAAATGGTATTTTGATTTTTTTTTCCCATTAGGAATTTCGGAAGCTGCTGGGCTCAGTTAGTCGATATGGGAATTCCTCAAAGCAAGCATCCTGTCTTTGACCACAACTATTTTACTCCGGCATCCAAAGAATCTGGATTCAAACCAGAAATAAATTCTGCAGTCATTTCTTGCTGGCCTGATACAACTTACAAGGCTTTCGAGTCAATGTGTTTTATCACCGATTATTGCCAGAGTTAAAAGACCCCCCACTTTACCTTTTTAGTATGTTTATTGTTTAGCAAAAAAAGGGAGGGGGTGTAGTCTTTGGCTCTGTAAAAAGAGCAATAAAGCAGGATATAAAGAGGGGAAAAATAAGCTGTCTGTGGAATGTGAGTTGTAAATTCTGCTGAACGGAAGGCTGTAAATGGTCAGACTTGCTTTGGCAGTGGAATCTCCTAATTCCAGGCAAGGCTCAAGGAAATGCAAGAGGGGGGGGCATGGGGGGAGAAGGAGAGATAAGAGACAGAGGAAATAAACCCCAGTTTTCATTGCATTTGTCCAAATGGGGGAAAGAAGCCATCAGACCTTCCTTAAGAGTGGGGGGGTTGTATCCTGCCTTGTGCTCCAGTCCTTCAATATTGCCTTGTCTTCCAGCACCAAACCTTAAAGAAGTATTTGCCCCTGCTACCAGAAGCTGCTGCTATCGCTGGCTTCTATAAAGTGGAGGCAGGCGGGAAAAGAAAGTTCTTGTTGATTGTGCCTCTCCTCCACCTCGGGACACCAAAACTGCACTTTGACATGCAATCTCTAGACATAAGAAAGAAAAGTTAATCTATGGTGGTAGCCCCTGAAATTACTGGAGCTATGGTACCTTCATGTTTCATACACACACAACCTTTGTTTCTTCCCCATCCCCTCTCGTCTCTTTTCATGCCACTTGGCTAGAGAACTACCCTCTTTTTTTTTTTTTGCCTCAGACCCTCCCACCCCCACTTTATTCCAGAAGTATCAAATAACTACATGGGGCATATATAGCACTTTTAAATAGAACTTTACCCGAAGATCCCTCAGTCAGGTGCCTCCTCAAGCCTGGGACTACAGCTTATGTTGTTGCTGGCCATGGTGGTAGATGTAACCAACACATCCAAAGGGCATTGGAGTGAGGAAAGCTGCTCTGGAATATCACTGGAAAATTGGCAGATCTCAAAATAGTCATGGGCTACAGAATTGCCAAAGAGGGAGCCCTTCCTATTCCTATAGACATCCATTTAGTTTTCTGCCTATTGATCTGTGGACAACCTTAGACTGAAGTGATCACTTTCACTGACATTCTAGCTGTAGAAGAATGTGGGAAATTGGCCCTTTGCAATGTTGTCTTGATCTCTAGCCTTAATATTTGGGGCCAGCAAAAATCTAATCCATCTTCCTACATTCCAATTATTGGGGAGGGTTGCTTCATGTTTTCCTCCACTTGTTCTTAAGCCTAAGCTTGAAAAGGCAATATTAAGAAACACCTTCACCTTTTACCATGGGTCCTACATATGATTACTCAGAGGTAAATACTAGTTATTTCCCTTGAGATGTGAATGCGGAGGATTCCAACCTAAGCATATTTTCCTCTCACTTCAAGTTTGGAGTGTCCTATGCTCCTTAGAATTCTGCCTCTGTTGGTTTTAATACAATGTGCTTGTTCTACTGGGATACTTCAACAGTAATTGGTATAATGGAGTTGATTTGTGGGAGTAAGAAAGGGAATCACCAACCCTACCAAGCATGGAAGAGAAATCTGGCTCTCAAGAGTAGCACAGAGCTATTACTGAATGTGATAATGGTGCTATAACGGGTTAAGGACAGTTGAGCTTAGAAAGCCCAGTGATGGAAGCTTCCTATCTTCCCTCTGGGTTTTGCAAGGTGCCTTAAGAGTTTAACTTACATTGCCTTTCCTAACAACAGTACAACACCAGGTAAAAGGCAGAGAAAGGTAGGCAGGTAAGAAGACTGTTGGACACTTAATACAGACTACACACAGTTGGGAAAGGAGATATTAGGTGAAACAAGCTCAACGGGTGCGTTTGTTCTACTCTTACAGAGCCCTTTGGTTCCACAAGTCTCTTATGTATACATTCCTGACATACATACATACATATTTTAATTGGATAAGGAGAAAAAAATGATTCTGATTCTCTTTCCAATTTCCAGAAACTGGTGAAGTGCATCTTCATTTGCACATCTTAAGGAGAGGAAGGGCATAGTCTCTCTCCCCCCACTCTCTCTCTGTATGTGTTTGCCTGTGTGTATCTGTATGCCTGTGTGTTTATGTGTGTTAGGATTCCTATTCTGATAGAATGGCCCCTTTGAAAAATAAAACATGTTGTCTCTGTGTGTGCGCGCGTCCCGTCTTTTAAAAAATATTTCTACTCTGAAATCAAAATTGATAGCTATGCAATCCACAAGAATCAACCTCCACAGAGCAGGATCTGAGAGAAACTTTTGAGTTTATAGTTGTTTGCAATCGAAAGGAAAGGAAAGTGAAACAAGACCCGACTTTTTACTACCCTGTCTCTTTCTTCTCTCCCTCTAATAGTACAGAGTGGCTTTCCGAAGACAACTAGTCTTCAGAAGCAGAAACAACAGAAGAAATAAAACATTTAACAATATTTGTTTGTTTACGGGTTACTTTCGTAGGGAATCTCAGCGAGAGAAGGGGGGAGGGGTGGGAGAGATTCCTTTGGAGGCAAACGTCATAAAAGGAGTCCAGCACCATCTTATCCTCCCCCACCCCCACCCCAATATTACCTCTCCCCCCACCCACCCGGCCGCTGATCCTGGTTTCTCCCCGAGACTTTCCCGCCCCACCTCCTCCAATTCTCCCGAAGGATCCCTCTCACCTGTGCTTCGCATCCAAGGGTATATTCGCAAGTTGCTTTCGTGCCGCAAGTCCGTGTCCCTCTGCTCGCTTTTGTTACAGTTGGGCTTGGACGCGTCTCCTGGACACATCATGGAGAGGTTTTGCTCAAAGGGGGAACAGTGCATGTTGAAGGAGCTGGTGTCCAGACCGTAGCCGCTGGAATACATGCCGGGGGGCTGGGGGTGCATACCTCCCCCGCTAGGGTAGAGACCGGGCATGGAAGCAGCGAAAGAGGCCGTGGAACTGGAGCCATAGCCGGTGCGCTGGGCATTGGAAGCGAATGCGCAAGAAGTTTGCTCGGGAAATACTCCGGAGGGGAAAACCGAATTTGCGGCCTGATATTTAGAAAATAAAGCATTCGCATAATACAATGAACTCATAATCTGGCCGGGTGATTTGTAGGCCGGGACGTTTTAGTGTCGGTTTTACGAGGTACCGTGATATATTACGGAATTAGACTCCAGATTTACACCAAAAAGGACCCCCTTTTTCCTCCCTTGGCCACGTGACTCCAGTCCACGTGATCCGGATAGCACCAATCCGTTCCGACCTTCCTCCTCCCTTCCAACTCTCCCTCCCCCCCACCACTGAAACTATAACACCCCCCCCCCCCAAATATGGAAAAGGGGAAAACACTATGTATGGAGCAATGGCCTGAATTTATACAATACGATGCATTATTGATGATAAGGGTAGATACTGAAAATCTCCCAAGCTAGGAAGGAGCGGAAGGGTGCGCGCGGAGTCAGTAAACCCACCGTTTTGTACCACTTCTCAAGTGAAGGGGGGAAAGATGCGCGGGGGGGGGGAGGCGGCTGGGGCAAAGAAAATAAAGATTTGCAGTGGGTGGCGGCAAAAAAAGAAGAAACGGAAGAGAACTGTCGCGAAACCCAACGAGTGAGAAGAAGTGAGGTGCAGTAGTAGAGAAAACGGACCCCACTCGGTCAATCCAAGCAAAAACGGCAGCCTTTATAGGGTGGTGGTAGGGAATTACACAGGAAAAATTTATTTCCATGGGTTTGATTTTGCGTTGTGCTCCCTCTCTCTTTGAAGTCTCTCCAGACTGGGCATATATACATACAGATATATATATATATTTCTCCTTTCTGCCCCTGTTCTCCCTCTTGCTTACTACCTAAGAGAAAAACGAGGGCTGTAGAGAGTCAGGGAGCGAAGAGAGAGAGAGAGAGAAGGAGATACCCGCCCTAACTCGCGGTCTCGGGGCGGGTTTTATAAGCCCGACATTCCGCTGGCATCTGCCGCCCCTCCCCAGCCCCCCCCTCCCACCGCGAAGATACAGTCTCTGACCCGCACCACCCTCGCCCATCCGAGCACTGGGAGACTTACTATTTACTATTTCAGTTGCTACCTCCCCACCCCTGCCCGCTCCAGTAGCTCTCGTTCTGAATGCCATTCAATTCTATATGTAATTTATTCCACAGCCACAGGCGTTGAGCCTCGGAGCTCGCTTTTGCTTTTTCTGGTGGCGGAAGGGGGGGCAAGGGGAGGGGGCGCGAAGGAAAGATTACAACAGATCTCTATTTAAGCGTGTCAGCTCTTCCGCTGGACTCAATTATAGGGAGAAGGAAAATGTGACCAGCTGGTTACTCTGCTTTTTTGCTGGGGGAAGCAAGGAAAGCTTCCAGGGAGGGGGGGGGAGAGGGTAAAGGGTGGGGGGGGCAGAGGAAAGAGAGATTAAAAGGCACACGTTTCACTGAAACTTATCAAAGCCCTCTGTGACAAACAAGAATAAAACTGGCCTTGCAGATTGGCCGAGGTCCTCTTTTCAAGGTTAAGTTGCCAAAAAAAAAAAGTGGGCAGGGATATGGAAGGGAATGTACATATCACAAAGCTCCTCTTGGAAGTACCAAAACTGACAAGCTTCCAGAGTCTGTGGGGCTGTGCGGAGGGGGGGGAGGGCGGGGAGAGGTTAAGCCTCCTGTTTAGGAGCAGCTAGGCTGGAATTCAGCAGTGGCAAAATAAAGGCACATGCAGACACCCCTACCATAACTTTTCTGAAGCTAACCTGTAATAACCTTTCAAAGGAAAAAAAAATCTGTCTCCTCTCTCTCTCTCTCTCTCTCTCTCTCTCTCTCTCTCTCTCTCTCTCTCTCTCTCTCTCTCTCTCTCATTCTCTTTCCCTGCCTTCCTTCCCTTTCCCCAAAATTTCAGGTGTATTTTCCCCTGCAATCCTTAAGTTTCTTCTGTGTCTCTTAGAAGGCTTTCCTGAATGGCAGTAGCTGTTTTTGATGTGTGTTTATTTCCCCACCCCCACCCACCCCCACCTTCTAGATGCCCAGGAGCATAATTTAAAAATAAAAATAAAAAAGAACAATGTCTTGGGGAAATTGTGGCTTGCAAACTTTATTTTAACTCCTTTCTTCCGCCGTTTCCAGCTTCAACAATAGAACAAGGTGAAGAGAGAACAACAAAATATAGCATTAGTTTCCCCACCCCCAATAAAGTAATTCACGTATACAGTATACATTCTCTTTTTTTTCACAGTAAACCTAGGGGGGGAGGAGACAAAAAAAGAAAAGAAACAGAAGGGAAAAAACACTTTTTACAACTTCTTCCACTGTGTGCATGCCAACTAAATGGGAAAGGCAAGAGAGAAAAACGAGAAACACAGCTTTTATTTTTCTTTTGTTTTCCTTTTTCTTTCTTATTTTAAAGGTTAAAAACACTTAAAAGGACAAACAGATAAATAAAAGAAAATGGGAATCCCAAAGGGTAAGAGGGTCTGTGACACTCAAAAATGAAGACAACTACAGCATAAATAGGCAGTTTCATGTTGTTGGGTATATTTTCAGAGCTACCTGCAGAAGGGGAGTTTAACCACAACACCAGAAAAATGCAGAAAGAGACAAGGCATGAGAGGAACACAGAGAAAGGGGGGGGGGGGTTATTTCAGAGGAGGGATGAGAAAAAAGAAAAACAGGAGTAAGGAAGAAAGTCTTCAAAAGTGCAATGCTGTGTATATTTTGTACACCATTTCCATAGCACTGGTCTCAAATAAGAAAAGGGGAAGAGAAGGGGGGGTGGAGAAAAAAGAGGGGGGGGATACTTTTTTTTTTTGACAGCCATGGTTTAACAGAAGCTATTGCATTACACTATTACTAATTCTTAACTGGCCAAAAGATGAAAAATAACAAACAACAAGGCTAAAAAGACCCCAGGATGTCTCGTGTTTTTTTTTCTTTAAATATATAGTTCGTTGAATGTATCAAAGGACAACCAGGAGAAGAAGACGCTCACAGCTATATTGTTTTACAGCAATAAAAGGCGAGATTTCCCCTCCCCAAGCAGTATTTATCCTCCCCCCGTCGGAACCACCGCTCACATTAACTGGAATTAATGGAAGGACGAGGGTGGGGGAGTGGGGAGCGGCTTTCTGTGGCTTGCCTGTCCAGCCTTCCAGCGCCTACTTTTTGTCCCCCGTTTGTGCTTCTCCGCCCTCTTCCACCTCCTGAGCCCTTTCCATTTTCTGTTTCTCCAATTCTTCTTGCTCACATTTGCTGCTGGGGAATTTATCTTTGTTGTTCTCCTTTTTCCATTTCATCCTCCTGTTTTGAAACCAGATTTTAACTTGCCTTTCGGTCAGTCCCAGGGCGTGCGAGACTTCAATTCTCCGCTTTCGGGTCAGGTAAGGATTAAAAAGGAACTCTTTTTCCAGCTCCAGGGTCTGGTAGCGACTGTAGGTTTGCCGGCCTCTCCTCCGTCCGGCGGCTGCTGGGGTGAGGGGAGAGAAAAAAGGAGATTGAGAAGACACAGCCGCCAGGTTAAGGGGACAGAGGGGGAGAGAGAGAGAGCCAAAGAGGCGCGCGCGCGCGCGCGCCCATACACACACACACACAAAGGCAGCGGCGGAACTGCCCTTCTTGTAGGGTACAAAGGGGGAGGTTAATTACACCGCTATGGATGGAGAGAGGCACCGGCGAAGAGGTCCACAGATGCTCCCCCGCCTCTATTAGCCCGAAATCCAACCTTACCCGGGTTCTTGGGTAGCTTACCTCGCTCTCTCTTTTTCCTCCCATCGCTGTCATTTTCTTGGAAATTATTCCCGACATCCCAGGTTTCTGGCAAGAAAGCCTTCCCCGGCCCTTAAAACAACCGTCGCCGCCGCCTGCCCCCCTCGCATCTCCAGAGATTTAAAAGATAATAACCAAAGCGGCGAGAGAAGGGAGGGAGGAGGCGGAGGACGCCAAGGAGAGACACAAAAAAGGGGTCTCGGAGGTTGTAAAAGTACCATAAACTTTAGGGGGAAGCTTCTCCGACTGAAAGAAGGAGGGAGAGAGAAGTCCAGTTCTTTCCATTCAGGAGAAAAGGTTCCTTTCAGGGTAATTAAGCGATAAAAGCAATTCAGAGGTGCAAAAGTTTACGCTCATAAAACAGTACAAAGTAACCGAGGGTTGAGGTGGGGGGGGGGAGGAAGGAAGGAGGGGATGAAAGATAGTGGAAGAGGTGGGAAAAAAGGAAGGCGAGATTGCTTTATGGGTTCAGGAAATGCCTTCCCGGCGGCTGGACGCCTGGCCCTTCACGAGGTGCCTCCTCACCTTGCGGTCTCATCCAGGGAAAGAGTTGCGTGGGAGACGGGCTCTGCTCCGAATTGTCCGCGTCCTCTCCCAGGCCGGTGGAGGCAAGCTTGCAATCCGGATACTGCACCAGGTCCGATTCCTGAGCGCTGAAGAGGCTTTGTCTCTGCAACGGGTCGTAGCCGTAGAAGTTGCTGGGATCTCCGTGGCAAGCTACGGCGCAGGGGTTCTGTTGGTAAGGGGAGCTGGAGAGAGAGGACGCCCCGTGGTAGAACTCCTGGATCTGGGTGGGGTGCTGGAAAGTGCCCCCCGTGCTCGGCCCATACACCACGGTCGGTCTCCCTCCAAGTTCCTGGGCGAACCCACAGTCGTAGAAGTTGGGGCGCAGGGAGTCCCCGGTTTTGTACTTGGAGAAGAGGGAGTTGACGAAATAGGAGCTCATTGTCATATAAATAGCTTATTTTTAAATAGGTTTTGATCTAGAGTACCAGGGTTAGGGGAGATGAAAAGCCACAGGAGGTTAGAAGATAACGAAGAGACGCCAGACCACGGATCTTTGTGATTTCCAGGAATATATACAGATATGCATAGATTTACCCCAAAAAAATATATCTGAGGATGGAGTCAAAACTCTTTCCCAATGAACATGGTATCGGATTCCGCTTTTTAAGATTGTTGCTGTTGTTGTTTGTGACTTATTATTATTCCTCTTTGTATGTGTATCTCTCTTTCTTTCTTTCTTTCTCTCTCTCTCTCTCGTCTCCTTTTTCTTCTTTTTTTCCACCTTCTTCTTTAACCACCCCCCTTAAAATATATATATGTATATATATATATCGGCACTTTAAAAAAAAGTTCTCGCTTTACATTTCCAAGGCGAGGTGCCAGTTCATAAACAGTTTTCCGTGATTTACTTCGGAGCAAATGAGTTTGTTCATATTTCGCAGTGTCTTTTCTGGATCATTTGCATCTATTACGGAACCCTCATCCTATTGGTTTCCACATACTCCACACGGACTCTGAACAGCCTGCGAGCAGGAAGGAGAGTGAGTGGGAGACAGAGAAGGAAAGAGAGAGAGAGAGAGAGGGAGGGAGGGAGAGAGTGAGAGAGAGAGAGAGCAGAGAGCGCGAGGGAGAGAGGGAGGGGGTGGGTGGGGTAAATATAGAGATTAAATATGCTAAACTATCTACGTTAATGAGATATCTCCCGCTCTCGCCTCGCGACAAATCATCTACCTAAGCCCACCCAAAAGATTGATATTTGGGGAGGGTTGAAAAATTAAAGAGAGGCTTTGCTCCCATCGTTAATTTTCATTTTTTTTTTTTAATTTTATTTTAACGAGGCAGTTTTAGCCCTTTGGAAAATGTCAGAGTTGCTTTGGAAAACTGTAAAAAGAGGCCGGATTTAATTGCTATCCCTTTTTTTTTCTAAAAGCCTCCTATAAATGTAATTGGTATTTTAATACCAAGTTATCAAATCCTACTGCGTCCTATGGCCTCAACATATTTTAAAACAAACGAGATAGTCAGATTTAACATTTTAATGATCAATTTCCTTATTATTGATAAAGGCTTGAGCATCAGCGCCAAAAGAAAGAAATTGTCCATTTGTAATGGCCTCCTCCCCCAAAAAAAGATAGGGCCTTACAACTGTTTAACAAACTATACTGCACCCGAAAAATAAAGCTAAGTAAAAAAGATGTGGTGGCACACAAACACAGACACAGGCACAGAAAGAGAGTGAAAGAAATAAATATTTTAAAAAGCAAAACAAAACCACACACACTTCAAGATGTTTTTACTGGTTATACTGCACTACATAAAAAGCTGTTAGAGGGGCTTTTATGAGTCCTTTCTTTCACAGCTATAAAAACCCAGGTTTCGATTGGCGCCTAAACGCCATTATTGCAAGATGTTGGGGGTGTCAATACTGAATTAAAATGATTATAGTTTTTCATATATAACATTGACTTTTCAGCTCCCTGATATCACCCCTCCTACCACACTCTCCTGATATATGCCTCCCCATCCCTTCTCTTCTCTTCCAGCAGAGAGGAACATATCTCCCACCTCCTCTTAGCTCCCAACCAACACAATTATGAGTCTTTTTAACTGAGCATTCACATGTGCCATGCTCAGAAGTAGCAACCCACCCCCCTTCACAAAGCCTAGTTCAAACCACAAGGTGCTTTTAACTGGGAAGATGCTGGAGAAAAACGGGGTGGGGGAGTGGGAACAACCAGAGTGAGATTATAGGAGGAACGTGGGGGTTTTTCCCCCTGTTTTCCTGACATCGCTTGCTTTCAGCTTTTGCTAACTCAACAATCCCACCACCATATAACCACCAGAAAATAAATTCCACTAGTCCTTTAGCTCTATCAGCAATTATTTTGTAGGAGCTTTATGCTCCAAAAGATGCCAATCTTAATTCCTCAAATATAGTTTCCCTACAACATAAACTTGTTTCTCCGGGCACTCCTTCACACCCTGATATAGAGAGGTGTCATTTCTGCATTATCTGAAATTACAGATTTATTTATTTTTTGCTTTGCTGCTGTGATCTCACTTTTTTGTATTGGGAATTTTGAAAAGGGCCCAATACTCCAGTTTCTCTTTTTCCGGCTGTGCGCCTTCCCACCATCCTACAGCTATATTTGGTCAACATCCCAAAGATGAATCCAAATAATTCCAATCCAAAACAGAAGAGCCCTCTGAAAAGAAATCGTTTCAAAGCCCTGTACCTCTTTCACTCAAAATCCCAAGATATATGGGGGGTTTTTTTGGGGGGGGGGGAAATAATTCATATTACTTTGCGTGTTCAGCTGAGAGGGAAAGAGGAGGAAAGAAACAAAACAAAGTGAGAAGGCTTAAAAATTGTGTTTTAAAGGTAAGAACAAGTCTGTTTCATTTGTTTTAAATGCTATTTTTCCCTCCAACCCTTTCCCCCTCTCTAAAAAATAATATTTCCTTGAAATGCTTGAAACAAATGCTTAAAAATAGAGCTTTCATTTCTATATTCTCTCTTCCTGTCCATTGGGTGGAAGAAACACTTTTTTAAAAAGTTTTATTATTTATTATCCATAAATAACAACAAAACAGGGGTCAGCTTTTCCCTTCTCCAATATTCTCTCAGATTTATAGGACAACTGTTGGGGTCTTTAACTGACAACTTAGTATTTCCTTAACAACTAAGCGACAAACTTTCTAACATTTACCTGTGAAATGTAGTCCTACACCACTGAATAAAAAAAGGTAGTATTTCTGAATAAAGATTGTTCGAGAAGCTTTCTCAAAAATGATTCCCTGCAACCATTTTGTATTTACAACCAGTCCTCAAATACTTAGAATTTGCTGGCATTAAAAAGAAAAAAATCTACCTGGCTGACATCTCCGAAGGCGTTTGTTAATCTGCAAAGGCTTACTACCAGGGATGCTGCTAGTGCTCATTTTGTGTGTGTATGTGTGTGTGTGCTTATTGGGGTGGGGGGGAGAGAGAGATGAAAGAGAAAGAAGAGAGAAAGAGGAACCAGAATCGAGATAAGATAGCTGAGTTATCCTGAAAGTTAGCATTTTAACCAACGTGCGGGGCAATTTAGTGTTTGATACCCTATGAAGAATTGTCATCAGCATTAAATCATTGGTATACTGTACTTGGGGCCTCTGATGAAAGGCAAATGTTTCTATTATAGTGGATAGGAGAGGGGGGGGGGTGGAAAACCACTAGAGAAAGTGAGAATATAATTTACAAATACCCAGCGGAGGAAAGATTTATTAGAAAATCTTTCCCCAAAATACATCACTTGGTAAATTGTAAGTTCTCATTGTTTTATAGCTCCGTGAGTGGATTAAAAAAAAGAAGGGTTTTTTCCCCCTATTAATTAGCACAAAGTACATCTGGTTAAAAGATTGCAGGTTTTATCTATTTTAGAGTTGCTGAACATTGCCAGGAATTGCAGTAGAAAAGGAAGGATGGGGCTCTCCTTTTTGTTGTTTTCTGACTACCCACATCCAATCTCTCTCCTTCCCCCTCTTGGAGTTCAGTTTTGTAATGGAGAAAATATGCTGGGTGTTGTTTAATCAAAATTATGGAATGTTGACTGTTTCTGACATTTTGTTATATTTTTGTACATTTTCTTTATAAAACATCTTTATTAAAATGGGTTTTCATTCTAGTCTTTAATCTCTTTTTCCCCGTTCCTATTGGGTTTCTTTGACAATGTCTTTGAATGGGATATTGGAAAATACTTTCACCTACACAGAGAGAAACATGTATAGGGGCCGAGTAGCTCACATGTACATTTTTACATACACACATATGCATATCTACATTTTTTTTAAAAGAGAGAGAGAGAGGATAATGTTTGAGTTACTTGGTCCTAATTGTATTTTGAAAGAATCACATTAAGGTAAATTTGTCTTTGATTCACTACTTTTACACACATTTTTCATAAGAGAGAAGTTGGTGTTGGAGTTATGTGGTCCTTGTTGTCTTCTAAAAGAACCACAGGTAAATTTGTCTTTGATTCACTTAGGAGAACCCTGCCCTTTTCTAATGTAACCAAGCACCAACACAAGGTATTCTGGAATTCGTGTGGCCAGAGAATTCCTCCACTTTCTTCAAAAGCTGGACAAATACACTGGAGAACAAACAAGTTCGACAACACTGCAAATATTTAAGTATATTTATGATGATTCCCATAAAATTGCCATACTATATAATGATCTACAATTATTCCTTTCAAAGTGTGCGCACATCTCTGTTGGCTGGACAATGATATATCCTAGAATCTGTGACCTATCTTTCCTCTCTAGCTAAATAAATCCTACATTTTGAAAGTAGCGGTATAAATATAAAATATTTCTGACATCACAAAACAAGTAGCAGGGGGAAAAGAACATTGCTCGGATTGTGTCGTCTATGCGGTTGAAGAACTATTTGCTTACAATCACATGCAGAGAGGTGAGGAGGGGAGCGCAAGCACACACATAAACATAACACATACACATACACACAAACACACAGAGACGTTTAATCATACTCTGGGTAACAAGTTCAGCATTAAATTGTTCCCCACAAAGCTGTGTGAAGACAAATGGAGTTGCGCAGAAACAATTATACAAACTCCCCTTCTTTGGCTCGGGTTATGTTGCAGGCGAGATCTTCTGGCGGCGGCCTTTGTGTGATAAGTTTTCATCTTCCCGTCTTTGCTCGCCTTCCAATGGGCCGAGTATTTATACCTTTCTGAAAAGAAACGCTCCAGAAAGATCGGCATGATTAGTTCTATATTTTATGCTTGGGGGATTTATTCACAATGGTTTCGAGCAACAATTCCGTTTATTGTTCGTAATGAAATCAAGGTGTTGTAGACTCCAGAGGGAAAGACATTGTGGCCCGGTTATTTCTACCATGGAGTGATAGCACCACCTAACGACCATTCGAAGTAAAGGCGCCCGTAAAAAATAATAGATGGTAATAATCAAAGATGGGTTAGGGAGATTGGTTGTGATGCTTTTATGGATCCCATCTTTTCTTTTCCATTGTGTGCATTTTAAACGATTGTTACCAGTGATAAATCACGGAGGAGTGTATAAGATCTCTTCTACGATTGTAGGGGTGGAAAGTGACCACTGTCTCCTCAGAATTCTTGGTTCGTTCTGCGGCGTGGCTTTCCATCCCGTCGTTTTCAGGCAATGAACGACAGAGAGACGGGGATTCTGCTTTTGAAAACCCACCATTGTTTCGAAGCCCGAGACTAAACAATTGAAGTATTCTGCTCTGGAAGGGAAAGCTTGGGCTGTAAATAGATTTTAAAAAGAGGGCAGGAGAAAGCTTTCCAAAACCAGACGTCTGGGCAGGACTTGCGAGTGTGTGTCTACATTTGGTGGTGATGGTGATGGGGGGAGGAAAGGGGATGTTGCTGAGAGTTTATGATCCAGGATGCTGGCAACTTGAAAGTGATAAGAAATGACGGACAAAGGCTGACGCAATCCAGAACACAAGGTTTCCACAGAACCCTGAAGATTTGAATAAATTAAGAAATACTTTCTTTCTGCCCCCACCCCCCACTCCTTTATATTTTTCTCCTCTTTTTAAACCTTTATTTCTGGGTGATGCAGACAAAAATATATTTCTTCCTCCTCCTCCTCCTCCTCCACCCCCCCCCCAACCGTAGAAAGACATTCTGGTAATTTAGGAGCTTCTGAAAGTTTCCTACTCTTGTTTGCTTTACAGTTGCTTAGTTCCTTAACCTTCAGAAATTTATACTCTATAAAGTTTTATGGCGGTCATATTCTTTTATTGCAGCCTACCGCACAGAGTTTTCCTCTCTCTTTTATGACAAGCTACTCTCTTACTTCTGCTCCAGTAATACCCAGCATCTAGCAATCATTCCATTCTCCTTTTGGAATATATATATATATTTGTGTGTGTGTGTGTGCACATATACATACTCACGTCTGTGATAATGAAGACAATGTGCTTGTGGGGTTTTTTTTAAGGCTTCATAATCTTTCAAGAAGTTGTATAATTACGTGGATTTTGGATATATACAAAAATGGAAACAACTATGAATGCTTTACTTTTGAGTAGAGAATAAAGATATCCCGGTGACTTTGGCAAAATCTAAAATATTATTCTTTTAATCTGAGTTCCCTTTTGGTTAAAATTACAAGATTGGGAAAAAGATTGGCATTGGGGAAAAATAGTTGTTCTTCCTTCTTTCTCTGAAGCTGAGGAATTCTGGATCATCACCCTTCCATCCTTTTGGAAACCAACCTTCAGTGTCTACACCTCTTCCCTGTACCAGGTAAACATCACATTCATTCATTCATTCATTCATTCATTCATTCATTCATTCATTCATTCATTCATTCATTCAGGAACGCAAATTCTTCCATCCATTTATCTGTCCTTTATGGTTTGTTTTCTGGTCCAACAAGAAAGACTCTTAACTCTTTTAAATTGAAAGACATAGAATTGCTTTATTTCTGTTTTGTTGATTCAGAGATGGAGCCGACTTTACACGGAAAGAAATAAAAATACACTGAGAATGAGCTTTTTCTAAAGACAAAGGAGAGAACCTCCAACAAACCAAATCAAACCTAAAATATCCTTATAATACACGCTAAAGAGCCACTAAAGAAAAAAGAAACACAAGTGCAAATATTTCTGCAGTTTTAGAAGAACCAGTATAACACAATGAGATATAGGTCAGGGTCCCCTTTAAATCGATTTTTTATTCTGTGGGATTAAACAACTGTAGAAAATACATTTTGACCTTATAGAACTGAAGAAACAATATTTTTTTCAACATTTTTCCTCTACAGAGAGACTTTTTTCTAATGAAATCAACTAGCTTCTCTTATTATCCATGCATTACCAAAAATGCAGTTTTCAAAAACATCTCTTGTCTTCACTAATAAGGTCTAGGAACATCTTAATAATGTCTAAAATCAGTTAATATGCTAATACATGTGTGGAGAATGTTTTTCTTTACAAAATGTTCGTATTAATCTTGAGAGAATTTCAGAGCAGTTTTTCTGCAATGCTCCGGGTGTCTGGTCGGCTTTGAGAACTATTGGAGGCAAATAAATGCCGTGGATAAGCCACCTTAACCGCCCCAGTCCTCCCATATCCTAGCTGGTGCAATAGATTCTCTAATGCTGGCAGTGCTATCTAAAAACCAAACAATACTTCCAGCTTTCTTTTTATTAGGAGAAGTTAAACAGATAAATGCAGAAGCTCCGAATTTTTCCTTTAAAACCCAATACAAAATTGGTTTTGAAAACAGTATGAAGTTAGCAGAATTTAAGCATAGGGTATGCCCTATATTTTTCTCCCACAGCAACCATTTGTTTGCTTTGTAGAGGATTCCCCCAGAAATCATTTTCTCCTGATCCATGACAACTTGTCTAGGATGTGGGCATTTCAAGTTTTTGTCTCCCTCCCCCCCCCCCACTGCCCCCACCACCAGGAAGCAATTTTTCAAAAAACCGCTAAAATATTATTAAAAAACGTGCCAGAATGAAAGATTTATTTGCTTGCCGTTTCAGAAAATCCTTCAAACCAGGCAATGTATGTAAAGTTAAAATCTGCCTATCAAATTTTGAAAGAAGGGCGGCAGACAAAACACAATGGTAGAAAAATTCTGTACATCACTTTATGAAATTAGATTTTTCTTCTGGGACGCCTGTCTACAAAGAGAAAGAGCCTTAAATTTAGGCAAATGTTTCCCTCCCCAACCCCACTTTCCCCCTTTCCTCACCCTTGTTATGGTATGAAAATTCCTCACCCTACAATGGTGTTATATCTAAAAAATGGGAGTGCATAATAGCAGTGGAAATCAATCTAAAAATGTGGGTCCTTGCTTGGTTCTGCAACTGTTTAAAAGCTTAAAATGGTTTAAAGCCCCATTTTACATTCTTACAGGCCACAGAAAACAAGAGGGACATTCAGGAACAGTTCCCCTACAGAAACAATAGCCCTCCCATACCTTATTTTTAGCCTTGCACGAAATTAAGTTACCTATGCCTACCCTCCCTGAACTCCCCTCCATCCAAGCCCTCCAAAAAGTGGGGTTGCACTTCAATAATCAATTGTTTTAAAAAATATCCCAAATCTGATTATTTAAAACTGAAAAATGGGGCTACCAAAGACATGGAGCCCCCCCCCCCTTTTTATCTAATGGGAGTGTTTTTCTGTTTGTAAACAAAGGAGATACAGAAAGTATTTAAAATTGAAGAAAGCAATTTCTATCTCAAAAGCAATCAAACTACCCTTTTGGGTCACTCTGTGTTTGGAATAAATGTGAAATGTGGTTATATCCTCCAAGACAAGGAAAGGAGGTGGATCACACAACCTTCAAGTATTAAAACTTCTCTGTGAAACTGGATAAGTGAGGGTTGACTCAGGGCCGCCCCAAACATACTTGAGGGCTCTTCTGAATACTCTTGTCCTTAATAAATTATTAGATACCAAAAGCAAAGAGTCCCCCCGCTTTTACAACTTTTAGGTATCTAGCTTCACATGCAGCTCAAAGGGATTTTGCTTTCTGGCCCTCCTAATCTCCTTAGAGATGTCTTAGTGGAGAAGTGTGAGCAAACTGGAAAGTTATCCAGTGGTCAAAATAAAGAGAAGGGAAAGTAATAAGTAAATCAGGGAGTGTGGTCTATCCCAGATGCTGGTAAATTTTACTTTGGGCATTGCTTGGGGCAATGTTCTGACTAACCCCCCCCCCCCTTTTCTAAAAGCTGCTCATCAAACAGGCTAAGGGAGGAAAGAGCCCTCAAAAAGTTCATGGTTTATAAATGGGTTTCCTGGAGTTTTCTTCCTTGTACTCCATGAATAGAGGGGATGGACATCTTATCTGCCTTAGGAAAAAGAACGTGTTATGGAGGTTGAATTGGGGTTCACTTGGGCATCTGTACAGTTGTTGATTCTGGACCAGTCCAGTTCCAGCCTGGGGATGAGTAGAGGAGGACATGTCCTAAGTTGGTGGCAGGTTTAAGGTCAGCCTTCTTTTCCTTTCCCTTCCTTGGCTAACCAATAGCATTCAAAACAACCCTCCTACAATGACTGTCTTTCCAATGCTTTGCATTACAAATCTCCCCCATTTTCATTTATTCTGGTAAGTGGGTGGGTGGGAGGATTTGAAGCTCACCCAGTTTGGAATGCTTCAAGTTTGGGAAGATCAAACAAAAGGAACTAGCTATGCTTACATACTATTGCCTCTCCACAATTACCTCCCAGTGCATAGCCCACCCCACCCTTATTGTCCCTTATTGGGAGAGATCAGTAAATATATTTAAAAAGTGGGGAGGGGTGTCAAATGGAAACAAGCATGTGTAGTCTTTTGCATCCTTTGCCTGCCATCCAAGAGGAGGCCTCTTTCTAGCTTGCTTGTTTCTGAAGTCATCTCAAACACAGCTGAGAAGGAAGTCATTGACCATAAAAAAAACCACATAAGTTTGAGAGGGATGAAAATTAGGATAGAACAGTGAAAGGGGGAAGAAGAAGAAGAAGAAGAAGAAGAAGAAGAAGAAGAAGAAGAAGAAGAAGAAGAAGAAATTTCACTCTTTTCCCTGTTCCTTATTCATTTTCTTCATTTTCATCCTGCGATTCTGAAACCAGATTTTGACTTGTCTTTCACTGAGGTTCAGAAGCCTGGCCACCTCATGTCTACGGTCCCTGGTGAGGTACATGTTGAACAGAAATTCTTTCTCCAGTTCCAGGGTCTGGTACTTTGTATAGGGGCATCTTTTCTTCCTGGAGGAACGAGCATGCAACCAGTTGGCTGCTGGGTTACCTGGAGTGGGGGGGAAACAAACCCAAAAGACAGGGTCACTCAGGAATTGACACCAAATCCTCAAAGGTTCTCAAAATTTCTTTGGACCAACTTTGGACAAGCTCTTGTTCAGTGGAGACCTACCAAGTCTTGCCTACAATAGGATGTTGGAAAAATAGATGTACAAAATATATTTGCCACATATCAGAATTTTGACCTGCAAATACCAAACAAGATATTAGAAAGGAAAGAGGTGGGGGGGAGATCAAACTGAGCAATTTTCTTAAGAGATGGAAGAGTATATTTGTTTACATATAAAAAGACAGAAATAAGGAAGGAAGGAAATAAGAAAGGAAGAATGCTGGCACTTTATTCAAATGTTTTAAATGAATTATATGGTACATGGATAGGTAAACAAACAACATATCTTTTAAATATTGGTGTGAAAGGCATATTTCTGCCAGCATTGACATAAAATAGAAATACATTTCCTTCCTTCCTTCCTTCCTTCCTTCCTTCCTTCCTTCCTTCCTTTCCTATATTTTGTGCTACAAGGGAGAAACAAATTGCCTGTCTGTTGTCTAGAACAACTGTGTTTTCATCAAGAGCCCCATATCTAGCAAAGTAGGGTATTCAAAGGAAGAAGGGAGGGTATCCTCTCTTGAAAGCTACCACAGCCTCCCCAGCAGAGGCATATAGTGCCTTCTGCTCATGGATTTTATTTTACCCCAAGCAGAGTTTCAGAGGCAACAGCCCTGATTTTGAGAATTCATGAGACTTTTTATAAGGGGCAGAGAAGGAGAAATAATGTGGCCAGAAGCCCAGTCAATAAAATGCTAGAGGTGAACAAACAAGACTATAGTAGATCTGATGTGGCCACATCCTTACCAAAGGCAAAACAAAACAAACAAAAAGGAAGCTGGGTGTGAATATGTGTGTGTTGTGCTGTTCCTGTAAAGTCAAGCAGCCTAATCCATTAGTAACTGGGTTCTTTCACACAGAAGAAATTCTACTAGCCGGAGTTGCTGCAGTAGAAAAGCCAGCTCTTGCCTGGTTTTCTGGCCTCCTTCTGAAATTAAAAGCAGGAGTCTCAATTCTTTATGAATGGCAGGAGGGGAGCATGGACGCCATTTCTCCATGGGTAAAATGAAATCCTCCAACCCCCCCCCCCTCCCACACACACACAAAGCTTAGTTTCCATTTTCTTCCTAATCTTAGCAACTACTTCCTTCACAGAAGTGGCTGGCCCTAATCAGCAAAAAATTAAATATTAAAGAGAGACATTGCTGTTAATAATTAATACTGCTACCTATCCTTAATGGCGGTCTCCACAATGGTCCCCCCCCTTTTTTTTAAGGATATGGATGTGCGTGTGGTTTCTTGGCATTTCATGGAAACTTGAGGTCTGGCACAGGAAAACAAGTTTATTTTTCATTTCGCACAATTCCCCAGAACAGGAAACAAAAGACAACAAAACAAAACAAGAGAAGGAAGGAGGAAGAAAGGGAGGGAGTGGATGTATGGAGAAGAGGGGGGGGGAGAGGCAGGTTTAGTTAGCAGGCTATTCTTAATCCCGAAATGCATATTCACAAACACAGACACAAATCATACCTGCTTGTACACAAACAGGGTCTGCGTTAGACTCAAGGTGATGCTTTTCTGTTAATAAAGAAGTTTTACAATAAGCTGAATTGCACAGAGGTGAAAGACCAGCTTCTGTCTAGGGCAAATGGGGTAGTTCTCTGATTTTGCCCATTTGCCTCCATTTCTGACTTCTCAGCACTTTCATCCCACAGAACCTGATGCCGGACAGGACACTGGTGGGCAGTTTGGATCTCTAGCAACTAAGCCGCTTCTTCAGCAATGTCTTTCTCTCCATTCTGGGGCTGGTGAGAAGGTGAGGAGGGGGGTCGTGGAGGAGGGGGGGGGGAGAAAAGCTTTTCTCTTCAATCTTCCCATTCTTTTCAAAGGTGTCCTTTCTTCTGATCTGGATTTTCTGCCAATTCTGCAACGCAAATCTTTCTTTCCTGCCCCAGTCCACTCCCAAGGGCAGGAGGTGTTCATGAAATATTATCAAGACCAAGGCTACTAGCAAAAAGCACCGGTTTTTAATTTTGAGGGGTGGGGGGAATTCAAATTTTTTAAAAAATCACTGCCACCATCTTCATCATTACCATCATTGGCGCCCCCTTTCCTTCAAAAATGAAATGAAATAAACAAACCTCTTGGGAAGTCATCTTGTGAATGAAATAACCTACATCCTGATTTGAAACTATCAGGGAATTCGTACCCACCACAATACCGAAGTCAACTCTTTTATTGGAAACATCCCCGGCATTGAGCAAAGGGCAAGGAGAAAGAAGCTGACAATTTTATTTAAAAAAGAGGATTCGAATTAAATTAAATTAAAGCATCTCCCTTTCTGACCCAACCCATCCTATCCTCAGTTTACACACACACACATACAATATTTTTTCTCTCCAAGGTGTCTGCGTTTGGTGAAGAAATTGCAAAAGCAAACATAATTAAGCTTAAGAGTTATATACTATATTTCTGTTTAGTAAACTTAAAACAAAGCAGAATAAAAACCCTAATAAAGATTGCTTCTTTTTATTTATTTATTCTATTTTCTGGGCGGGACAAGGGAAGGCATTGGCTCTGAAATATTCACAGCCACGCGGAATGTACATTTCATATCCAAACAATAATAAACAAGGAAGAAGACAGCGCACGCTCCCAGGGATCGAGGTCCTCCAAGACAAATAAGGACGCTTGGAGAAATCTCCCTTCTTAGTTCTTAATGGGACCCCTTTTTTATCAAAACATTTTCATCCTTCGCGTCCATTCCGTCTCTCTCCAAACATGCACACCGATACACACACCGAGGCTCATTCAACAACACCCCCAATCTATTATCGTTGTCCTCCCCCACCGCCAATTTTTATACATACAATCGAAGCCCGCAAAGCAACTGTCCCTTCCTCAAGCCACCGGCTGCAAGCAAAGTCGAATCGCGCCCCTTCCAACCCTCACTGTCCAATTTCCATGCTTATATCACTTTCAACAATACACTTAAGCCACCCACTCCAAAAAACACCCCCACCCGGCAGCCCCAGATTAACACCAGTGGCTTAAATGGGGGGAAGGGGGAGATTTCTCTTTTAAAATCTTTTTTTAAAGCTTCCCCTGCCCATTGTGTCTTTTATGACACCCCCTCTTAGGTTTTTTATGATGTTTACTTCCTCACTTTTTATAACTTACTTTGATCTGGCCTGCTTTTGTCCTCGCTTCCTTCACAAACTTTATTGTCCTCGAAGCTGGGCCTTTGACTGGAAGCGACCCCTTCCCTTCCAGGCGAAGGGTCTAAGTGGTACTCCTGTGTCCCCTGTTTACGGATCTCCCCGGGGTGTCCCAGCAGCGGTTCTGTTTTAACTGGTCCCTGCCCAGCTGCTATGTTTTCTGTTCTGGGCACTGGGTCCAGCCAGCTTCGTAGATACCTGCTCTCTGAGGTAGGGATGTTTTGATGCTGGAGGTAGGGATGGTAGACCGAAGGAAGGGTAGCAGCAGTGTGTGGCGGCAGAGGCGTCCAGGAAGCGCTGAAAACGGAGGATTTGGGCTGGAAACTACAGGAGGGGAATTCGAGGTGTTCAGTGTGGCTAGTTTGCCTGGAGTTTGAGTACTGCGCGGAAGAGAATTTGGCGGCGGGAGAGTCTTCGTTGTCATGGCTTATAATGGAGTCGACATAGTAATTGCTAAGAGTTCCAGAAATTGACATTCTTGGACATCCTACGAGCACCACGGTTCAATGAAGGGGAAAGCAAACCAGCGAGCGAGCGGAACAAGCAATAAAAAAAAATAAGGAGTAGATCTCTAGTTAAGCTGCTGTACAGATATTAGAGTATATGGAGAGGGGAGGGGGGAGCTGGTTGGAGGAACGAGGGGAAAAAAACCACACACACACACATACACACACACCAAACAAAACAAAACACCAAACCAGGCGACACTCTCGCTTAACCCCCTTTCCTCCTCCAGCATCAACTTCCCAGCCAAGAAAAAAGTACAGTCGGGACTGCCGGGCTGGGAGCTTCCAGCAAAATGATTGGTCAAACTTTTTTCGTGAGGCTGATAAAGCGTCAGGGCAGGCGTAAATCAATCCTGGCGGAGCGGGGCGGGCGGCTCTGTATGTGTATATGTGTGTGTGTGAGAGTGAGTGTGTGTCTGTGCGTGCGTGCGTGCGCGCGCGCGCGCCCAGCCTGTCAACCGCCCTCTGCATTCCATATCAAGGATGGATTGCGTTCTGTCGAGGCGGTGTTGCAAAACGTCGGGGGGTTCAGAAAGCGAAACGTACAGTGCAAACGGGGAATGAGAGGGGGGGAGGCTCCGGGTTGGGGAGGCGGTGGGGGGATGCTGCAGCGGTGTCGATGTGGGAGGGGGAATCGATTCCCTCTCCCCCCACTCCCGGAAACATGAAAGAGAAATGCTGAGTTTTGTCCTCTCTTTGCCTTCCTTAAGGCTCTTCTGGGGATTTCTCCTCTTCTTCCCCCGCGCCCCCCCCCCCCGCCCCGCGCTCACGCCCCCATTACCAAATGTATAAGCGGCCATTCCGGACTCCTTCGCTCGGCTTCGATATGTCAAGGCTACTTATCTCAGCCGGGAAAACGCAATATGAATTGTGCTTTCTTTTCTCCATAGTTTTCCAGAAGGTTAGGGGTGTGTGTGTGTGTGTGTGTGTGAATCAGGTTACAAGTCCAAGGCGTATGGGGTGCACGTACGCGAGAGATGCTTTCCACATGGTGGTGGTTGTTATCACTATCATTATTATTGTCGTTGAAAGCTGGTTGTAGATGGCGAAGTAACCTATTGCAAAAGCTTTTGATACCGGGAGATTTTTTTTTCCCGTGTCCCCCTCTCCCCCGTGCTCCGTTCAACATTAACTGCCAAGGATTTGTGTATATATATATAATCCCTCCACGATTATATATTAAACATTGTCGCGCGCGTGCATTATATATACCGGCTTGGATATGCACAGGCGCGTGACCTGATGGTGCCTCAATGAAACCCATAGCTTGTAGTAAAACAGTAGCTTATATGGTAAGAGTATCTACACCGCCGGATACATATATTCACACTCACGTATCTATCATCCAAATATATATAGCGTGCGTATCCACATGCAGGATCATTGTGAATTATACGTTGCTCTGAAAGACAAGATTTTAAACAGGCAGAGCGTGAAAACTACACAGGGGGTTAAAAAATGCCCGGTTCCGGATTGCAAAGAGCCCCCGTTTGTTTGGAAAGCAACGGAGGGGCGGAGGGGGCTTTGGGAAAGAGGGTACGGATTTGCACTGCTGAGTCTCCCCTCCCCTCTTCTCCTTCTTGCCCGCCATATACACGCACTTTAATTTTACTACCCTTGTAAAATGTCCAATTCGGTACCGCTTCTTTTTTTCTTTTCCTTCACAGAAGGCGTTAGACCTGAGACGGTTAAATAGTTGAATAAAACTTACATTAGCTTCCTTTGATTTTTATAGCCTTGGATTTACTGCCTGTGGAAAGGGAGGGTTATTGGGGGTGGGGGATAGAGAAGCCAAGGATGGGAGAGATGTCTTGAACCTTACAGAACCCTCTTTTTGCCCTCCTGCTCTTCAACCTTCTTAATGCTGCAGAAGGAATTCAACACAATTCAGATGCTTATGGATTTCCATTACTAAATCTCGCCCAGAGCATTTGCTTCGGAAAAGTCCTTTTCCGTTCAGGTCAGCGACCGTGGAGCATAGATTGACAGCACAGATCCTAAAACATACAATTGCAGGTTTATGTTCCTCTTTTCATTATTGTTTAGTGTCATTTACTTCTAAGTAAATATTTTTTCGTTATATCAGCCTTGATTTATTATACCAATACGCTGCTCCGGCTTAACTGCCTTGCCAAGCGAGCTGTCGGTCTGCGTCAACGCATCGCAACAATGCCTGATCGTAAATTCCTCTTCCGTAACCTGGTAGATCCCGGTGTCCCGTCCCCCCCTAATAGAGCAGGAAGTGTTGGGGGTGGGGATATTCTGTTGTTCCCACCCCCCAACGAGATTCAACTCTTCTAAAAATAAAAGCAACAAGAAAAGGAAAAGAGAGACCTTTAAATTTTCAGCAAAGAGCTTTAAAGCGGTGCAAACAGATATTTAATATGAATGCCAAAATTGTTTTTAAAAATAATTGTATTCTGTGACTTTGGAAGCAAAAGCTCCTTTTCCAAAGCACTGGCTTTGACCGAGTAATTGGTCTCGCTGGGGCTCTGGAGAACTCCATTAGTCCTTCTTAGAAGAGGTCCTTTTGGCAATGAAGAGACTAAGTCCAATAACAACGATGGCAGACTATATGCTGAAGCCGTCCTTTTCGCTCACGTATATTTTCTTCTTTCAGAGTGGAAGTGGCTATAGTGAAGATATGGACCAGGATGGTGTGTGTAAGTGTGGGGTTTGCAAAGACCATAGTTGGGTTGGTAGGTAGTAAAGTAGATCTGAACTGCCTTGAGAAATATATCAACAGTCAGAAAATTGGAAGACAGACGCCGTGCATAGATAGAGTGAGGCATTCAAAGGAGGAACAGAAATAACCTTTCTTTCTGGCAGAAATTAAAATATATTAATTAAAAGAGGGCCGAGACACTACAGTTCTGAGAATAATCTGACTAGAAGATCCTTAGAAATCCTGGGACCTGGTTTGGGAATAAATGTATTGCAAAAGAAAAATGGAGGAGGATGACACAAGAATTGAGGTCCTCTTAACTAGAAAAGTGATACATTCAAATGCTGTAGTAATTGATTTCTTCTTGGAGTAATGTATGCATGTGTGTGTGTATGTATATTCCATTATATATTCCATATATACTCCATTATATATGTATATATATTCCACAGAAAACACACACACACAGTAACTAACACATGGAAAACCAGCCTGCACCCTGTTTTTATCCAAGGTGTATGCTTTTTATCTGTGGTTCAAAGGAAAACAGAGGTGGGTAATTAGAAGAGCTAAGACACTTTACGTTTGAACCTCAGATACATATATTTTGCACTAAGCAGCTTAATTGAGATTATTTTCAAGTAAATCTTTAGAGGACTGCAACTGTGATCATGTCCAGTCAAATGTAAATTATTTTTGACCCCTTAGTTTAAATAGTCAAATTCAGCTAGACCTTCCTTCTCTCCCTGCAATAAATGGATTTAGTAATACTGTAAAAAGAACCTGGGCACTTCTCATTGAGTTCAGTGGGATATAAGAATTGAAATCTGAAGAGCGATTAAATCTGACAGCTGATATATGAAAATGATACCTTAGTATTTGAGATAGAATTCTGTCCCAGAGTTAATAAGCAGAACAATCCAATTCATCTTCGTTTGGGCTAATAAAGTTGATTATTTAAGTTTCTCCTAGATTCAAGGAACCACCAATGTCTTTTGTTGTTCTTGCTGCTTCTAAGGCAAACTTTAAGTCAAAGGGAGAGAAAAAGCATCAAAATGTTTTCTTTTAATTAATCTCTTATTTAAAATGTGGCTGCTACTCAGTTTTGTAAACATGTTCTGGGGAAATCATCTGACAATGTGTAGATTTCCTTGATTTATTTTAATGGTAATATTTAATAATAAATATTAAATAATAATATAATAATAATCAGAGTAGAAAATGCACCAGAATTTTTATGTAAAATGGACATTTCACAACATTTAAAATAGAAAAGAAAGCATAAAATAAACACAGTTGTGTGGCATTTTTTATTTTTACAAAATCAGTTTTGGAAGTATCCGCTTCCACTTTGGACATTCAAAAGTAATGTATGTATGGACTATTTGAATGTATTAAGGAAAGACAAGCTTTCTCATTAGCTAGAATTTAGATCAATAATGGATTAGCAAGCAGTTTTGGAAGTGGTTAGAGGGGTTTAAAAAAAGAAAAAAGCTGAAATTTACTGAAAATTAATTGAAAGGGAACACCTGTTCGGTGTGTTGGGGTTTTTAATTTTTTTTTTTTTTGCAAGAGAGTTTGTTCACATTTTACCTATAATGAATATATTCTTGGGAAATCCTCAGGCACCTCCTATAAATAATTATGAGACATGCCAACAGCTGAGTACATAATTTTGTAGAGTATATAAATTTATACTCAAATGTCATCAGAAGAGTTTCCCTGACACAGAATCCAGAATTTTCTCTAATGGAGAAACCCCACAAGAAGATCTGCAAAAGCCATTTGCCTTCCCATGTGCTAGGGTTTTTATCCAGGGATAAATTCATTTTAATTTATTATATTTAATTTATAAAAAGAAAAAGCCACAGCGCTCATCCATCCATATTATAAAAGACAGATTCCTTGGATATTCTGTTTAAAACAGAGAGATCAACTTTAGTTCATTTATTATATAAAGATTTTTTTTTTCTTTTTTGAATTGAGGTACTTTTCATTTTTCATTTTGAAAATATCATGCGGACTAACGTCTGGAAAACAGTTTTACTTCCTGGAGAACACTGTTTCCCAAAGCCCTAGTGTGTTAAACAGGCTTCTCTCATCTTAAACATTTTTTCCAAGGCCATCTACTAAACACAGCAGGGATAGCAAGATTACAGACAAGAGTAATTACTAAACAAGATTTCCAGATACTATCCAATCTAGAGAACTTTAAGCCAAAAGAGCTCAGCACACATAAATAAAAAAATCTCTTGACTAAGTTTCAAATACCCAAATTTGCTTGAGTGTGTAAACTTATTTCTGCTTGTTAAGCAAAAAGGACACTGTTTCTTTAAAAAAAACAAAACCTGCCTTTCGAAATCTGTCACCTATTTAGAAAGTGATGGGGCATTTATAGCCAAAAAATTAAGGACTTGTTCCATTTTAAACAAAGAACAGTATCCCAAAGTAGACAACAGTTGGCTGTTCAAAAATACCTTTACTATTTTGGGGAAGAGAAGTTCAAGCAATGTTTATTTCAGAAAATTGATAACTTATCAAGTTGCATATTTCACAATCTGTAGACTTCTGTTTAGTGTGTTACATATACTGAGAATTACTTTCCTGAAAATATCCATTAACTTAATGAAATTTAGGGCTATAATTTCTTTCAAATCATGGATTAGCCCTTCTTTCTTCACTTATGTGTGTTGCATTATCATTTCAGCCAATGCCTGACCAATTTTTCATAGAAATGATATTTCGCCATGCAAACTTGGCATTATAATACATTTTAAACTTTTCTTTTACACTTGATAAATGGTAACTGGTGATTATTTCTTTTAAAAGATCACTAGCAACCCTTCCACACACATACATTATTTTATTGTCAGTAATAAACCATGGGGGGGGGGAGTTATCCCTTTTCCCAAGGAACAGTTTGCCCTTTCCATGCTTTTCATATCATGCAACTAACAACAACAACGAGGATCTCTGTACAAATTTCTATCTACCTGATTAAACTGCATCAAATATTCCAATGCTTGTTGGAAGTACTGGAGATTCCAACAATAATTTCTCTTTCAGACTTTTGAATGGGCACCATTCAAAATGTAGACCAACCCTCTACATACCTTGGGAGTGAATCCAGTGAATTTAGTGGCAGTGCAGAACTACACTGCATATAGATAAATTTAAATTGTTCAGAGAGAAAGGCGCTTCTGTAAAACCGGAGCTGGAAGTTTATGCACACGTGACTTTCACTGAAGTCCTCTCTCCCCCCCCCCCCTCCCTCCCCATCCATATGATTGCAAATGTATTCCCTTCTGTTATAATGGATCTAACTTTCAAAGAAGTGCACTTGGGCTTCCGTTGCAATCCGAAGTAGCCAAATAAAGGCTAAATTGGATTAAAGAGATGAAGAACCCTTGAAGAAGTTTCTCCCCGGGCAGAACTACCGACTTTTGAATCGCTCGCGCCTCGGCAGATTTCTTCCCCAGAAAAATAGCCCTAAGATTTCAACCTATTCGCGCAACTCCTAAAAGATTCGCACCCCTTCGCTTAGGACACGCTCGGATTAATGGAGAGGACGAATTTCTAGGCGGTCGATCTGGAACTTTAAGGCAATTAGACCCGGCCGGTTTTACAACGAAGCCGAGGGTCCGCTAGGTTCCCGGTTTTTCTGGTTCTAAATTAAAAGCCTTCTCTTAGTTAGGATCGAGTCAGTTCTTAACGTTTGCAGTTGTTCCTTCGCAGGTTAAATTACTCCTAGGCACAAAACATGATTTGCCTTATAATAATAATAATAATAATAATAATAATAATAATAATAATAATAATAATAATAATAATAATAATAATAATAATAATAATAATAATATAATAATAACAACAACAATAACAACAATAATAACAATAATAATAACAATAATAATAACAATAATAACAACAGCAACAGCAACAACAACAACAACAACAACAACAACAACAACAATCGGGAAACAGAACTCCAAAAAATAAACAATCCAACCTACCCACCCTGCCCCACATTTAAAAAAGAAAAAGGGTGGGGGGGATAGTTCAGAAACAAATCTAAGTGACGGTCTCTTTTCGGTTGTGAATGTCACTTGAAAGTTCAGTGAGTTTTAAGAAAAGAGGGGAAGTTTGGGGTGGTTGAAAACTCTATTATTTTTATCCAAAATATATCTTTCTAAGGATTTTTTTAAAAAAAAGAAGATTGGGAATCGGTCTTTATTTCTAATAGCAAAGGGGATTGTGACTGTTTGTAAAGTTTCTTGAAGAAGAAAGCAAGTGCAGAGAGGCGGAAAGAGCCATGGGGGAAAGTACCTTTTGGAGAGAGGAAACAGATGTAAAGAAAGATCCCAGGAGTTGAAGTTGGAAGACTCAAATTGGAAAGGAAAGTTCCAAGCCAGGTTTATCTCCATATCAGTTAATAAAGCACTTTGATATCTTTTCCTGAGATCTGGGCAAAGAAGAAGATAGAAGGCTAGCTTAAGAAAAATTGGGGAGGGAGAAGGAGGAGGAGGGAGAGGCAGATGTTGAATTTTGGTTGGATAAGATTGGCTCACCTTCCTTGAAACTACTCCCTTTGAGCCCAGCTTGACTCCTGGTGACTTCGTAGACAATCCACACAGTTTTGTCTTTCAGAAGTGGATTCCTACTACCTTCTTTCAAGGCTGCCTCCCACTCCCACAACCTTACAAGGGTAGCCTATGACTCTGGTATTCTCCAGAAATCTCCCATCCAAGTACTAACCAGGCTTGACCCTGCTTAGCTTCTGAATCTAGACAAGGCCAGTCAAAGATGAGGACAAAAAACTCTACTTTGAAAAACAAAGAGGACGGAAACCCCCGATTTGAAAGATAAATTTATATACCAAGCTCTTCAATGGTTAAATAACTTTAACCCACCAGCCCATGAGCCTGAAGGTTGAGGGCTAATCCCTTTTATTAAAGAGCACTAATTACATTGGTTTAGCTGTGAATAATAACTGCAGAAAAGTTGGGTGAGTGGGAGCTTTCAATTAGTCAGATAGAATTATTTTTATTACTAATGGAATGAGAAAGAATACTAGGAGAATAATGGCTATAGTTTTGGAAAGAAAGCAACTATATTCCCTAAACTAATATTGATTGTGACATCATTGTAATCTCTGGTCTAATTTAATGATTAACTATGTAGAAGTCATAAATTTCTACTTCACGCAAGCACACTGTAAGTGTATTTGCAACTATAATTGATTCCAATAAAAAGTTCAGGTGAGTCCTGATTAATCTATTAGTGCTACAAAGCACAATGCAACATAATCAACTCCATAGATTTCAAGAGTTAACTTCAGAGATTTGTGATAAGTCTTTCTTCCAAGTAGGTTTTGAGATGAAATATACTTTATGTACTCCTTTGTTATTGTTCTGATTCATTTGAATAATGGGTAAAACAGTTTAAGTCACTGCAAAATATCTTAACCCAAGATCCTGTGTTTATCTGTTACTTATGAATGAATTTGTGTATATAGCCAGCCTGCAAACAAACATAATGAGATCCATCTCCATTAAGAACCCAGGAAAAGACACTTATTGCACAGTTCTTCACATATTTATTTGGGAGTAAACCCCACTAAAAGAAGAAAGATTTCTGAGATTTCTTACTATGTGTCTAAGATTATGCTATGCGATCAGTAATCTTAACTGGTAGCAGCAGGGAAGAGGAAGAAAATATTACAAAAACTTTCTGCAGCGGACCCGTTTCCAGATAATACTGTATTTAAAACTTTCTTCGACTAGGCACTGGTGTAACAGATCTGGATATGCAGTGACTGACCACATTAGCATGTCCTCACCAAAGGATGCTTGCATGGAGAGGCAGATAATATACGTACTGATATCTGAAGTATTGCTCCAGTATCCTGTGACACAGTGGAGCAGAGGAGAAAGGCAAAGGAGCAGAATGAATCCTCTATTCACACTGTGCAGTATTTGAAGACTTAAGGATCATCTGTTATGGAATGGAAAATCAGATTTTAAAAGTAAGAAACTATTGAGTGCAGGAGTTAGTGGGTAGAAAGAAAAATGATGAATTCCAGTGGCTGGATTTATCAAACTATTTTTTTTTTAATGTGGATGTGTGTAGGAAAGAGGGCAAGGGAAGGAGAAGAAATAAGCTTTAGCAACAATGTCTGAACTTTTCATTTTGCTAAGACTGCATTGTAGACTTTTATGAAGTGAACTCAGCTTCAGGTAAGAGTGATCTTATTTTCTTACTTGGAGATGTTCATAAAGACTTAAACCTTTTCTTGAATGGAAAGCAACAGGCTTAAGAAAGTTACTGCTTTGAATGGTCTTGTCCTAATATCAACTCATTATTTGCCTGAACGTAGTTTTATAGGACATGAATATAGGTGTGCTCTTCTATTCTTTAGTTTGTAGGAATATTTTAGCTCCGGTTGTAACTAGGTGACTTATTGTCCAAAGCTATTTAAGGATGCAATCATAGGAAGCAGGTCTGTTACACGCAGGATCCTGGTGTAGAGGCATTTAGAAGCTGGGCGTTACTCCAAATTGCTTAAAGTAAACTGCTCTGATTTAACTGGGTTGTGGGTCGAGCTGTGTCAGATGTGGATGTATTAATTTATTAGAATTAATCTGTGCAAACGGGGGAAATGTGAGGGCTTGCCGTTGTTATTCAAATGCCAGCTCTGCAATCTACAAGCTATTTACTCTAAGCCCTACTCTTGCTAATTGGACTGTTCCGGAGTGAGTTGTTAATTGCGGCCAATATACATTCATAGATTTACAGCCCCAATATGAAGCATGTAGTTTTGAAAATAAATTCCACTGATTTCCATGCTATTTGTTTTGGGGTAATCATACTTCTATCCTAGGAATCCTTAACAAGTTTTTAAATAAATCTACCAATGCATTTTTCCTTGTAACTTATTTTCATAACTAGGGATCATAGTTTTGTTCCATTATGTCTGAACAGGGTTATTTGAGAACAAGTTCAACAAGTTCAGTTCTGGGTTATACAATCAAGTGTGATAAAGGGCAAGGCATCATTTCACAACTTTCTCTACAAATGTGATGTCCTTTTCTTTGCTGCGGCATTTCCCTTCCTGTATCCGCTGTTCTCTTCCTCTAAAATAGAAAATACTGCCAAAATACCAGTATGTTTTTGGCACCTATCCTTGTCTTTTTGCTGGCCATAAATGTATCCCTGTCTTGGAAAAATGGATAAATGACCAGGTTAGGAGGACATAAAGCAGTAGTTTCCCCCTTGTTGAATAAAAATGCATTCCTATGCATACTTACTCAGAAGTAAATCAGATTGAAAAATTCGCTCTCCCAGCTAAGCAATTATAGGATCATCAGAACTTTGATGTGTTTTGGCATTGAAGAACTCATATTCATTAACTGAAAAATGTTTGTGTGTGTACTACAGAAAAGAAGAATAGTGCCTTCTTTACCTTCTAGAGTACCAGAAAGTTTCCCTCCTTTCCTTATAATGAAATTATTTATCAAAAATGTCTGACTTATATTGGAAAATATAATAAAATAAGAACAAAGATGCAGTTAAAATTTTCATTCTAGATTAATGTTTGGTGAAAACCATCTTTCTTTATTTTACAATTGCTTTTTTTAAAAGCAAATTTTAGATTATTCTTGCATGATAAAGTCCTGAGTTCAGGTGTGAATTAGGATAACTGGAATGCTTAGAACAATATGAATTGACATTCTTGTTGGGAAAAAAATTATTGGTAGAGGGCATAAATTGAATGGAAATTGTGATGTGCAAACCCTGCTGAAGTTCTTAGAAACTGTATACAGAAGTCCCAAAATCTGGTTCACCTCAGACTAGACTCCCAGGATCTTATGATTGCTTCCTGTTAGAATCTCAAATTCCATACAAACCAGGTTTCACGTAATGGGATAGAAGTGTGAACAGTTATTTATTTTGGTTTTGGCAAGAGTAAGCCAATGTTTGCAAAATCACATCATACTGGTGTTCTTGGAAGATGCTAAGTTTAAAACAAACAAACAATAGAATTAAGGAATAATATACTTCCCTATACTGGATCTAGAACTTTTTTATTATGAAAAATAAACTCATATTTTACATGGAGGAAAATTTCTGCTCTTATTTTTTCTTTTGCTTTCAGCAATTGATTTTTATTTAACTTATTCTTCTAAAAACTTACATTTTTATTATGAAATGTAATTCTAAAATACTCAATTCTTATTATTAAAGATGTTCCCATTCTAACTGTTCATCATACAAAATTCTAATAGTAGAGATTAGTTTAGAGAAAAATACTGTTTTTCTTAAATCACACCAAAAAGCTTTATATTATCTAGGTTAAACCTGACTGTTCTTAATTCCAAGAGGGAAAAATTGACTGCAGTGGTGCAAGCCAACAGGACAAGAAACATTGCTGTAGACTATTTCCTGCCATCTGTGTGAAAATGCTTTTAATTTTGCAGGGCAGGACTTTGAGTAGTTCAGGGCTTTACTCAGCAGAATGGATAGAAGATAAATAATTAATAAATAAAGCCAACCACCCAGAGCTGGAGGCAGGCAGAATTTCCCTAAAACTAAAAATCTAACTTTATCTATCAAGATCTTTGGCATTCACCTAAGTGATTGATCAGCTTGAAAGTTCATTTGGTGGATTTACCATAAAAAGATGTATTCAACTCATAGTCTGAAATTGCAATTAGTTACCAGTTGGGGATAGAAGAGCACAAATCTATCTCCACAGTACAGGTTCAAATGGAGAATAACTATTATGCATGATGACAAGGCAAACTATCTATTGATGGATGGATGGATAGATTGATAGATGGATGAATTCAAAAATCATAGATGTGTGAATAGATAAGGGTTTTCTCACGTGCTTACTGTTTAAATACTGGGTGGTACGTAAGAGATAGCCAATAAAAAGTACTGTTTGAAAGAAGTGGATTTGAAGACAATACATTTGTAGTTCTACAGGCCAGCACATATTTCTGGTTGCTGAAAATAAAAGTACAGTATGTGTAACAGATAAAATTTCCCTTAATTGTATTGAATGCAAAACAATTACAAATGTATTTTCACCAAGAAAACAAGACTAACATGAGATTTTCTAATACAAATTTGGCTCCAACCTCAAATCCTGGATTTATAATGATCTGATTACCTTTTTTGTGTCAGTTGTAAATGAAATGTTTAATGGAATAAAGATGTAAAGAAGCTTACTCATATTTCAAAAGCAGCAAATAAAGCTTGAGGTTTTTTAATCTATCCCCATCCTTCCGCTCTCTAGCTTTGAGAAAGTTTATTTCTATTCCAGTTGACTAAAAAAATAAAGGTTATAAAGCCCATTGGTCAATCTTTCCTGTACTATCTCAGTCTATTTAAAGAATAGTGGGTTTTGTCATCTATCTTCTTTCTTGGTGGATCTTCTATTGACAAATTAACAAAAGGTTGTGCTAGGAGGAATAGAAAAACGAGCTCTTTAAAACAGCCGAGTCTATATATTTCAATCTTATTGAATCCCATTTTAATGCTGAAAAATCCTGAACAAAGACTAAGTCACGGGTAAGTCTGTTTGAAATATGCAGTGGCTTGACACTTGTCAGTAAAACTGGGAGAAAGCGACGTAGGAAGGTCGCTTTTTAGTCTCTCAAAAGTGTGCGTTGGGGAGGGAGTTTGGAAGGGTGGACTCCAAATATCTCGAAGCCTCCGAAAAGAGGCAAACTAAATACAGGGGTCGTCGTCCCCGTCCCCCCCAACTTAAAGCGAATTTTTCGCAATCTGTTTCTAATTAAATGCAAGCTCAATACAGTCCGGATGCAAACCGTCCAGTTAGCACGGGTAAGACCAGAACACCGATTGCCATCTTTGGACGGCGGAGGGAAGGGGATGCTCGCGCAGGAAATGCTCCCGCTAAATTGCGCCGCAGCAGCAGGGTCTCGTGGGATTCACGGCGCTAACAAAAGCCTCCCATCCGGGGAAGGGGACTGGTTTAAAAGGAGCACTTCCGGTCTCTGGTCTGTCAAAAGACCAAGCCACAAGCAAGCGGCTGATTTCTTCGCGAGCACTTCCTGTCTGGAGTGGCGAGATTTCCTGGGAGTCCATCGCTCCTTCAAAGGATAAGACTTGCCAACGGAGGATCTTTTAATCTGCCGCTAAGAGATGAATGTGGAGGAGAGGAGCCTTTCAGGCTGGGAAAGGGAAGAGACAGAACACGGTCAACCAGCCCTTTTAATTCATTTTGCGATATGCATACGTTTTGCAGCAATATATTCCGTTAGTTGCAAGGGTTAAATGTGGAACAGACAGCAAAAGATGAATTGGCACAAAGACCAGCATCCCCAACCCCCTGAAGAAAAGCATAAAAACCTCAAGGCACAATCTAGAGGGACCGTCTCCTGCTGCTTCCCCCTTTCTTTAAAGAAACTTTAGCCGAAGAATTGCCTGTTCAGTTTTGCTGTCACTGTGCAGAACAGCCTCCCATCTTTTTTCAGATGTGCAGAAAACCAATTCCAGACACCGTTAAACGTTACCCACCCGCCCTCCCCATTTCAGCACAGCCTGCTGATGGGATCTTGAGAATTACAGTGCAACTCACGTCTGGGGACCAGCGGGTTGGGGGAAGGTCCTGTATCATGTACAATGTGTCTCTTATTTCGGTGCTTAATCTGGTGGGTTATAAATTGCTAGACTTTTTAAAGCCTACCTCACCCCCAGAATTCACAGATTGGAAGACCCTAATCCAAAGCCTTGAATTTCTGCTCATACTTCAATATAAGTCCTATGACTTAATCTAGTGCAAATTCAGTGCAAATACGGAACGGGGTGAGAGAGGTAAATGTTCAATTACTTCAAGATTTGCTGTATGTTTCCAGAGAACAATAAACCAATTCCAGTTGCTCTCCCTATTGCTTCTCAGGAGTCGTAAAGATTTTTCCAGCTTACTACAAGCTCCCTTTCTTTATATTTAGACATTGTAAGAATTACCCCACCCAAATAAAAACCCTACGTACCCTTTAAAAAGCTTGAGATGAATAAACTGGCGTAAATCAGGCAGTTTTATGTTCTTGTGTGTTAAAAATGAATTCCCAACAACGTGAAACTACCTAATTCACAGAGCAGTTTTGGTTCGTTCCTGTGCCAAAATGTTACGGTGCTTACCGCATGTGCCCACCCAGAAAGGCCATTTTGATTGGTCTCAATTGTGCTCCTTTGCGCATGCACTCTTATTGTCTCTCTTGCTCTAATTCCATAAATAGAAAACTGTTGCTAGGAAATAGCTTGAAAAGAATCTGTCAAGGCTCAAATTTAAACACACACATGTACAACTCACCTACCTTTTCCCCAAGCCACTATTGAGATTGTTTCCTTCATTAGGATAAATGCACCAGGATCGACCCTAAAAATGTTGCTGACTGTGAAAAACAACACAATATTTCTGATTTTAGGAGGAAAGGAGGGGGGAATTGCTGACATTTTTTTTACAAATGGTACTGTTAATACATTGATCAATTGCTTTGGTAGAATTTAGTAGGGAATGTATAGTTCTTTTCCAGAGAGACTGAGTACCTGAATGTCCAGATTTGGGAGATTAAAAGCAAACAATTATTAGGAATAAAAACCATGTTTGTACAACACACAAATTGCAGAAACCCAAACTGGATGATGTAGAAAGAGAATAATCACATTTCTTGAATAGCACCATAAATTTAACTCAATTAGGACACAGTCTTGCAAATTATAATGAAACTAGCAGTTCTTTCTTAAAATGCATGTGCGTCTGTATGTACACATAAGTATATATGAAGTTTAGTCCTAGGTATATACAAAAGTGCACTGCATAATGTTTTTTTAAAAAAATCAGTCAGTAATAATCTCCCCAAAAAACACAAATTTTTTCACTTAAATTGTAAAAAAAGTTGCTGTTAAAAAGTACTTAAAATGGTGATATGGTAACAAGGGAAATCTACAATATTAGATCAAAATTAGTTTAGTTTAGTTTATTGTCATTGGACTTCATACAATGAAATTAAATGCCATCTTCAGTGTACATTGTAATAAAAATAAAACACAAACACACATCATAGTTATACTGAGGGATGACTTTTTGGAATCAATAAAATCTGAACTAGTTATCTGTCCATGAATTATTTTAACTGATGGCTGGAGTGCTTTCCCCATCAATGTTTGTGGACAAATACAAATAGTTCTCGGTTTACAACAGTTCATTTAATGACCAAAATTACACAGCACAAAAAAAAATAATTATTTCACACATACAACTGTTTCATACATCCCTTTGGTCATGTAATCAAAATTTGGATGCTTGGCAATTGGTTCATATTTAAGATGGATGCAGCGTCCAGGGTTCATGTGATCAACTTTTGTGATCTGACAAGGATTTAGGGAACCTAAATTCACTTAATAATGTTACTTAATAAGTGCAATGATTCACTTAACATCTGAGACAAGAAAGCAACTGTTTTCACTTAGCAACATAAAATTTGGGCTTAATTGTAATAGTCGGTTCAGGACTACCTGTATTAGTGCAAGAATGGTCTACAGTATATTAAAAAACTGATTCTAACTGAATTAATTTCAGGCTGGGGAAAAGAGAAAAGAACAGAGTAGAAAGGGAAAAATCAGGCAAGATGGTGGCATTTAAATTTTCCTCAAAACAAAGCTGTTATTTCCTCATCAAGTGGGTTGCTTCGTGCAGGCTTTAAGTATTTCCAGTTATAACAACTGTTGCTTGATTTTATTCTTAATCATATGTTGAATAAGTTTTAAGGAATATGTTTAAGTTAAACTATAAATTATGATTTGTGATTCATATTAGCAAGATTCGCAGGCTAATAATGGGCAATGCCTGAACCTAGTCTGTTTCCACATCATATTAGTAGGCCAAAACACCATAGTTTCCTCAATATATTATGTCCCCAAAATAGATAAACGTTTATCTGATCTTGTTTATCTATTACAGTATACTAAAACCAGTATGGGGGTATTCAGCTGGATTGGGCCGGTTCGGATGATCCAGATATTAAAATTCTGCACTGTCCCATTCACTCGCTTCAACCCACCCAGTCACTCCTCGTCTTGCCTTCTTGTCCGGCATAGCTGCTGATGCTGTCTGGCTCCCTCACTTGCCTTGACCACATGGCCTCTTGCCTGTCTTCACCGCTGGGGCTGCATCCCACCCAGCACTATCCCCGCAGCCCAGCTGACTCACTGATCTGCCTCAATGAGTCTGCAAGCAAAGCCCAAAGCCCGGCCTAGTTGCCTCCCACATGGCCCAGCCAGCTTGCCCGCCATCTGTGTGACCTACCACACGGCAGCTGAGGCCCAATCTCTGCTCCTCCTTGCTCCTCTAGATAATGCCCTGTTGCGACCTGCTCCAGCAGCAGAAACCTTGGTAGAGGTAAGTACAGGCAGGTGCCCCCTCTGGGAAGTGGGGTTGGGAAGAGTGCATATCTGCAAAGCTTCCTGTCTCTCTCACTCTCCGCCTCCTACTGCTTCTCTGCCTTCTACCGCTTCTCAAGGCCTGAGACAAAGCACTTGATCTGGGCACACAGCCCTCCGTCATGGAGCCCTTCATGACAATCTGATCTGTCCCGAAGGCCTCAAGGAGTTCCAGACTTTTCACATGCCAGCCAGAGTGCCCTGCCTTTCAGATCCAAAGGGGGACAGCTGGTGGAACCTCAGGAGGGTGAGTGGATGTCCCTGGGCTGCATGCGTGTACTGCAGTCTCAGCCCCAACGGAGCATCTCCTCCAAGGGCTGCTCATCATCAAGCTTGTCTTTGTAGGCAGCCACAGGCTGACCCCTTTGGGATCTGAAAGGCAAGGTATTCAGGCCAGGAGGGGTGCATGGAAACTGTGGAAGGTAAGGCTGATGGCAAGGGACAGAGACCCATTGCACTTGGCTGAAGAGTTGCCGTGGGCAGACATGGTGAGGCTCACTCACCTTTTGGACTTGGCACACTTGGCTTCCACAGGGCATCCGAGTGACTGCCCCCTACTTGCCTTCCCCTTCACCTCGGGTCCCGCATGCAGCCCATGACGAAGAGACGCACCCCATTTCAGCTTGGGCTAGGCACTGCGGTGCACATGTGCATCCCTGAAAGGGCCACCCTCCATCCCCAAGCACCACCGTTACTCTCAAGCTTGCCTTCTGGTTCTGCTACTGCTGCTTTGGAACTCTGCTTCTACCTTCCACTGCCACCAGTCTGGAACTCTGCTTTTGCCTTCTGCTACCGCCACCCTGGAGTGCCTCTTCTGCCTTCTGCTGGTCTGGAGCCCTGCTTCTGCCTGCTGCTGCCACTGGCGGTCTGGAGCTCCACTTCTGCCTTCCACCACTACCATTCTGGAGCTTCACTTCTGCCTTCTGTCACTCCTACCACCACTGCTGTTCTTTAGCTCATCTTCAGGAGAGATCAGTTCATCCAAGCTATTCTTTGCTTCCAGGGAAGGGCTCCATGGTCGAGGGCTTTGTGCCTAGGCCAGGTGCTTTCTCTCGGGTCTCCTACCTCACATGGACTGGTGGGAGGAGGAATTGTGTGGCCAGGAAAGCTGCCTAATCTGCCAACCCAGAAGAGCAGAAGGTTGATCTATAAAATCAGTGGTGGGTTGCTATCAGTTTGCATCGGTTCGATTAACCAGTAGTGGCAGCAATGAGAGGCTCTGCCCATTCACACAGACTATTACTTTGTTGCTAAAATCATTTTCCAGAAGTACACATAGATGACTGTTTCAGCTGGATGCATAAACTACTTTATAAACATAGTAATATAATTTATATACAGTGGTACCTCAAGATACGAACTCCTCGTCTTACGAACAACTCGTGATACGAACCCGGGGTTCAGAAAAATTTTGCCTCTTCTTACGAACTTTTTTCGAGTTACGAACCGGCGTTCGGAGACTGCTGGGAAGCCGCGCGGCTGTTTTAAAAGGTGACAGCCGGGCGGCAGGGCTTCCCAGAAGCCTCCCGAACGCCGGTTCGTAACTCGAACAAAGTTCGTAAGAAGAGGCAAAATTTTTCTGAACCCCGGGTTCGGTTCGGGAGGTTGCTGGGAAGCCCCCCAGCCTGGCTGTCAACTTTTAAAACAGCCACGCGGCTTCCCAGCTGTCTCCGAACGCCGAATGCGGAAGTTCGGCTTTGGCGTTCGGCTTCGGGAGACAGCTGAGAAGCCACGCGGCTGTTTTAAAAGGGCGCAGCCGGCCTGGGGGGCTTCCCAGCACCCCCCCGAACCCGGGTTCGGGGTTCGGGGGTGCTGGGAAGCCCCCCAGGCCGGCTGTCACCTTTTAAAACAGCCGTGCGGCTTCCCAGCAGTCGCCGAAAGCCGTTTTTTTTGCGGGGGGGTTTTTTGGTTGCACAGATTAATTGACTTTACATTGTTTCCTATGGGAAACAATGTTTCGTCTTACGAACCTTTCGTCTTACGAACCTCCTCCTTGCACCAATTAAGTTTGTATCATGAGGTATTACTGTATTTACAATACCATTAGCAGGGTTCTTCTTCAATGGAGCAACAGTTAAAAGTAAAACACAAGCACCTTCTAGTTCAGAGTTCAGAGAGTACAGAGTGTGAATTGAACCCATCCTTAAACTTAAGTTTTCAGTTTCGATTCTCTGCACAGACTCAGAAGCGTTTAACTCCTATTGGCTGACTTAGTTGCTATGTCTATTCATTGGCTAACCTTGTTACCATTGGCTCTCCAAGTTCATGAATCTCTTAACACAGACATTCTCAAAAAAGCTCTGCGGATGTGAACAACATTTTTACAGAACTATAGATACGTTGAGGCTGGATGTGACAAGGAATTGCTGAGAGGGGAGGAGCCAGGCGAGGCAATCTTTGATGTGAGTTACATTGATTTGGCCATACCTACCCAGTCACATGGCCACCTAGCTAAACCCATCCAGTCACATGGCCACCTAGCATGCCTACCCAGTCACATGACCATCTAGCCACACCCTCAGAACCTGTTGTTAAATTATTTGAATCCCACCATTGAATCAAAGACACTTGAAGCTGTTCACAACAGAAACCACCTTTTATAGCACAACTAACTGGCACTTTTAGTTAATGGTTTTACCCTATTATGAAAAGTCGGGAAGGAGTTTAATTAAACCAAGTTTTATTTAAGTTAACTAGGGATAAGTATGTCATGTGAAAATAGTCTATGGCTGATTGAAATCACACAGTGAAATGTTTCCTCATGGAAAGGAATTTATTCATTTTAACAGGACTATACATATTCAGAAAAAACGTGTGTGAATATTTCTCTGATTCTGCATAATGTCTTAGAAAGTTAGGACTGTGGAATGCCTTGTTCAGCAGACTTACAAAAATGCTTCTGGATTTCACTCTGATCATTTTCTGAATAGAACGGTGTACTTACCTTGTATGGTTCAAATTTAATGTAAAATTATCCAAGGAGAGATATGTTCCAAGTTAATCACAAGATCTACCATATTGTGCAGCAGAAGGCGGTCCCGGAGATATTCTGGTCCGATGCCATGAAGGGCTTTATAGGTCATAACCAACACTTTGAATTGTGACTGGAAACTGATCAGCAACCAATGCAGACTGCGGAGTGTTGGTGTAACATGGGCATACCTAGGGAAGCCCATGATTGCTCTCGCACCTGCATTCTGCACAATCTGAAGTTTCCAAACACTCTTCAAAGGTAGCTCCATGTAGAGAGCGTTACAGTAGTCGAACCTCGAGGTGATGAGGGCATGAGTGACGGTGAGCAGTGACTCCCGGTCCAGGTAGGGCCGCAACTGGTGCACCAGGCGAACCTGGGCAAACGCCCTCCTTGCCACAGCTGAAAGATGGTTCTCTAATGTAAGCTGTGGATCGAGGAGGACGCTTAAGTTGCAGACCCTCCCTGAGGGGGTCGGTAATTCCTCCCCCCCAGGGTAATGGACAGACAGATGGAATTGTCCTTGGGAGGCAAAACCCACAGCCACTCCATCTTATCAGGGTTGAGTTTGAGTCTGTTGACACCCATCCAGACCCTAACTGCCTCCAGGCACCGGCACATCACTTCCACTGCTTCGTTGACTGGACATGGGGTGGAGATGTACAACTGGGTATCATCAGCGTACTGATGATACCTCACCCCATGTCCCTGGATGATCTCGCCCAGTGGTTTCATGTAGATATTAAATAGCAGGGGGGAGAGGACCGACCCGAGGCACCCCACAAGGGAGAAGCCTAGAGGTCAACCTCTGATCCCCTACTAACACCGACTGCGACCGATCGGAGAGGTAGGAGGAGAACCACTGAAGGACAGTGCCTCCCACTCCCAACCCCTCCAGCCGGCGCAGAAGGATACCATGGTCGATGGTATCGAAAGCCGCTGAGAGGTCGAGAAGCACCAGGACAGAGGATAAACCCCTGTCCCGGGCCCGCCAGAGATCATCCATCAACGTGACCAAAGCAGTTTCCATGCTGCAGCCGGGCCTGGATCCTGACTGCTGAGAGCCTAGATAATTGGCTTCTTCCAAGGACCGCTGGAGCTGGAGCGCCATCACCTTCTCAACAACCTTCCCCATAAAGGGAAGGTTGGAGACTGGACGATAGTTGTTGAGAATGGCTGGGTCCAGGGAAGGCTTCTTGAGGAGGGGGCGCATAAGTGCCTCCTTATAGGGAGCCGGAAAGGACCCCCTCCCCAAAGAAGCGTTGACAATCTCCTGGACCCAGCTCCGAAACCAGCCAGGAGGGACACGGATCTAGTAAACAGGTGGCGGAACTCACAGCTCCAATGGCCTTGTCCACTTCATCAGGTGTCACCAGATCAAACTCTTCCCAGACAGATGGACAAGTACGGGCCCCAGTCACCTCAATTGACTCATTGTCAATCAACTCTGTTATCCAATCGGACTCGAGGTACACCCGGATCCGAGCCACTTTATCAGCAAAAAATGTATGAAATCCTCGGCACTACTCTGCAAGAGCTCCCCAACTCCCCCCTGGTTAAGAAGGGAGCGGGTCACCCTAAACAGAACAGCCGAGCGAGATTCCGTTGATGCAATCAAGGCGGCATGATACGTGCATCTTGCTGCCTTGAGCACCACTTTGTAAGACTTAATATGAGCTCTTACAAGTGTTCGATCGGATTCGGACTTACTCTTCCTCCATCGCTTCTCTAGATGTCTCTTCTGGCGTTTCAATTCCCGGAGCTCCTCATTGAACCATGGAGCTCTACAGGGTCTAGTGCCGCGGAGAGGTCGCAACGGCACAATCCGGTCAAGAGCCTCTGCTGTAGCCTTGTTCCAGGCCTCAGCAAGAGACTCTGCTGAACTGTGGACAAGTGCATCTGGAATCATCCCAAGCGCCCTCTGAAAGCCCTCTGGGTCCATCAGGTGTCTGGGGTGGAACCACCTAGTCAGTTCCTCCTCCCTGCGGGGAAGGATTGGAGCCAAGAAATCAAGCCACAATAGAAAATGGTCTGACCATGACAAAGGCAACACTTCTAAGCCCCTTAGTCTCAGACCATTGCTCAATTGCTCAGAGAGGGATACCATGTCGGGTTCGTGCCCCCCCCCCCCATGAGTCGGACCTTGTACTACTTGAGTCAGGTCCATGGCTGTCATGTTTTGTCTTCAGTCTAGCTATCAATGATCTTAGCAGAGATTTTGCTTCATTCACAGCTGCTCTACACTTCTTTGGTATTTCAGCAAATACTTAATACTTATAGGAGCAGAAGTGGCGTAGTGGGTAGAGAGCAGTACTGCAGGGAACTAAAGCTGACTGCCAGATCTGCAGGTCAGCAGTACAAATCACATCACCGGCTCAAGGTTGACTCAGCCTTCCATCCTTCCGAGGTAGGTAAAATGAGGACCCGGATTGTGGGGCAATATGCTGGCTCTGTTAAAAAGTGCTATTGTTAACATGCTGTAAACCCGCCTGAGTCTAAGGAGAAGGGCAGCATTAAAAAATCGATTAAATAAATAAATAATGAACACTAAATACTATCAGCCTCCCTTCCTTTGATGATCAACTGATCAAACTGCTACATTATAAATGTGAAATTAATAAATATATTCATTATACTAATAAATTAGTATGAGAACCTCCGCCGCTGTGCCTTTTGCTTGTCCAAATACCGGAAGCACCTGTGGCCGCCCTGCACGGAGCTTGAAGGCGGCGCTTGTGGCTTCGTTCTCCCCACCCGAGAGAAGAGCGCCAGGTCCTAAACGGTGGGAAAAGCACTTTTGGAGCACAGGCTGAAATGGGGGGCGTGCGGGGTGGGGTGGGGAAACCGGATCTCCCAGAAAGATAATCGATTGTTCAGGAGCCTTTGAAAGTGGCACAGCCACCGCTTGTGTCCAGGTAGTTTCACCCATCCAGCGCTCTCTCTCTCTCGCACATACTCAGACACACACATGCAGATGAGGAAGCGGAGGGGAAAGGCGGTGACGGAGCAAAATAAGGTAGAAACCTTAGACAATCAGGAGGCTTTAAAAGTGAAGCAGTCACCACTTGTATTCTCGCTGATGCCAAAGCGAAGGACAGAGGGAGTTCCTCAGCCAGGGAGAGGCGGCCCCTGCCCGGCCAAAGCCGCTTGCCTGAGCCGCTTTTTGGCATGCTGGGAAGGCTCCTTGGCCAACGCCTGCCGGTCTCCCGCGGGGAGGGAAGCAGCCAAGGGCTGCCGGACGGCCTCGGGGACAGCCAGCGAAGCGTGGGAAGGCTGCCACTGCCGCTGCTGACTGCTACCCAACTCCCCCCCAGCAGCATTCGATGTATAAGACGCACCCAGTTTTTGATGCACTTTTTAAAAGAAAAAAAGTGTGTTACACCAAAAAATACGGTAATCAAATCACAATTTGGATAGGGCAACTTGACTTGGACAGGATAACCTGAATTGCCCCTTCTGAGTTCATTAAACATTGCAAAGGAAACAGGTTTACTTCCCTATATGTAACAAGCCAGTGCAGAAGTTGGTGATAAATCAATGGCTGGCCACACTATCTGTAGAAGGCCTGATGTTTATGGAAAGGGTGATTTCATGAAGGAGCAAATGCAGCCACAAAGCATTCTTTCAAGACGTTCAAGGCCATCCTAAACCCACCCGGGCGGAACTGGAAGGAGTTATTATTATTATTATTATTATTATTATTAATAATAATAATAATTATTAATAAGATTTGTATGCCGCCCTCTCCGCAGACTCAGGGCGGCTCACAGCAGTAATAAAACAGTATACAATATAAATCTAATATTAAGTCTAAAATAACAATTTTACATTAAAAACCTAAAAAAACCCTTATATAAAAACCTACACACAAACATTCCATACATAAAACTATATAGGCAAGGGGAGATGTTTCAGTTCCCCCATGCCTGATGGCAGAGGCGAGTTTTAAGAAGTTTACGAAAGGCAAGGAGGGTGGGGGCAGTCCTGATCTCTGGGGGAAGCTGGTTCCAGAGGGTTGGGTCCGCCACAGAGAAGGCTCTTCCCCTGGGTCCCGCCAGATGACATTGTTTAGTCGACAGGACCTGGAGAAGGCCAATTCTGTGGGACCTAACCAGCCGCTGGGATTCGTGCGGCAGAAGGCGGTCTCACAGATATCCTGGTCCGGTGCCATGAAGGGCTGGCACAATCTGAATGGGGAATATGATAAATTTATGGGTGGGGGGGAAAGGGATGTAAACTTTCAACTTTCAACTCAGATTCAGGTTTCCCAGTGAGGGTGCCAGGATGGCTCTGGCAATAAATTACAATTTTGAGGAGTACTTTGACTCAGATCTGATTTAGTTCCAGTGTTACCTGGAACCTTGACATTTTAACTTGAATCTCTTAAATTCTCACCAGCTACCCATAATTCCGGCACTGGTTGGGAAACTGAGTTCCCACATCCAAGCGGTGTGAAAACTCAGGAAAAGAAAAAAAATGGAACAGAAGGAGCAAGCTGCTGGGAAATTCCAGGTCCTCTATTATCCACCCCATGAATTCGCAGCTGCCAGAGAGGAATGGATACAGTAAGAAATCATGCTCACAGACCACTCTGAAAGTGAACGATTCCAGCTGCTGTCATGCCATCTGTCATTGATGGATCACTTAAAAGTGAGTTGGACAAGCCCCAGATCACAGCCAAAGTTCTCCTTCCCAGAGAGGCACCAGGGTCTCCTGTCGAGTGGGGACACCTGTTCTTCCCACCAGGATTTGCTTTCTTCCCTGGAGTGGGGTGGGCACAAAGGCAGTGGACCCTGGAATACTCCCTGCAGCCGAGCATTGCACCATGGGTGGGGGAGGGACAGCAGTCCCCTGCGATGTCAGGTCTGGTTGCACCCACTCCTCCACCAGTAGACAGCCCCTCCCTGTGGATTTATTTATTTATTTATTATTTAGATTTCTATGCCGCCCCTCTCCGAGGACTCGGGGCGGCTCACAGTAGAGAAAAACAAATCATAAATAATCTGAATACATTTAAAACATTTAAGATTTAAAAAGAAAACCCCGTATAGTACATACACACTCACAAGCATACCATACACAATTTAAACATGCCCAGGGGGAGATGTCTTAGTTCCCCCATGCCTGACAGCAAAGGTGGGTTTTAAGGAGTTTACAGAAGACAGGTAGAGTAGGGGCAGTTCTAATCTCCGGGGGGAGTTGGTTCCAGAGAGCCGGTGCCGCCACAGAGAAGGCTCTTCCCCTGGGGCCCGCCAACCGACACTGTTTAGTTGACGGGACCCGGAGAAGGCCCACTCTGTGGGACCTAATCGGTCGCTGGGATTCGTGAGGCAGGAGGCGGTCTCGGAGGTATTCTGGTCCGATGCCATGAAGGGCTTTAAAGGTCATAACCAACACTTTGAATTGTGACCAGAAATTGATCGGCAGCCAATGCAGATTGCGGAGTGATGGTGAAACATGGGCATACCTAGGTAAGCCCATGACTGCTCTCACAGCTGCATTCTGCACGATCTGAAGTTTCCGAACACTTTTCAGAGGTAGCCCCATGTAGAGAGCATTACAGTAGTCGAACCTCGAGGTGATGAGGGCATGAGTGACTGTGAGCAATGAGTCCCGGTCCAGATAGGGCCGCAACTGGTGCACCAGGCGGACCTGGGCAAACGCCCCCCTCGCCACAGCTGAGAGATGGTTTTCTAATGTGAGCTGTGGATCGAGGAGGACGCCCAAGTTGCGGACCCTCTCTGAGGGGGGCAATGATTCCCCCCCCCCAGCTTGATGGACAGACAGATGGAATTGTCCTTGGGAGGCAGAACCCACAGCCACTCCGTCTTATCCGGGTTGAGTTTGAGTCTGTTGACACCCATCCAGGCCCCAACAGCCTCCAGGCACCGGCACATCACTTCCACCGGATGGGGCCGCATGGGGCCTAGGCCAACAGAGGCAGCAGGGAGGGAGTCAAGTTTGAGGGGGGGCCCAGCAGGCTTTCATTTCATTTAATTTCATTTTCATTTTATTGGATTTGTATGCCGCCCCTCTCCGTAGACTCGGGGCGGCTAACAACAGTAATAAAAACAACATGCGACTGTCATCACACCGACTGCACCCAGGCCAGCCACCGCCCCTCAAGCCCAGGAGGCTGTGCCTCAGTTCCACGCCACGTTCAATAGCAACCCAAAGAAGCTATCCTATTTCCTCCATTGAGTGTGGGCCTATATCATTGGACACCAGACAGATAGGCGGCTGATTGGCAAGATAACTGAGGGCATGAATAAGAAGAAACAGCAGAATTGGTGTTCAAACTCCTTCCTTCCTTCCTTCCTTCCTTCCTCCAGCCAGCCAGCCAGCCAGCCAGCCAGCCAGCCAGCCAGCCAGCCAGCCAGCCAGCCAGCCAGCCAGCCAGCCAGCCATCCATCCATCCATCCATCCATCCATCCATCCATCCATTTATATATTTATTATTTGTATTTATATGCCACAAATTCCAAAAAGGACTCAGGGCAGTTGATGACACAGTCGACTTCATCTAATTGATGAGGGACAGATTCCATGATGAGACCCAGCAGGTAGACGCCAAGAAACTGATCCAAAGGTTGAGGCAAGCTGGCCGCCCAGTGAAGGAACTGGTATGGGAGTTTAGAATAGCGGCCAGGAAGGTACGGGGCTGGCCTAAAAGGCTCTTGGTTCACACAATCCAAGATGCACTGGCTCCAGAATTGAAAGAGGCGTGCAAGTTCAGAAGATTATCATGTCGAGTCTAAGATTGGTATTCTACCACCATTGCTCTAGACCAGAGGGTCAAAAAACTAAAGGAAACCCCCAGCAACCAACCAGCCAGAAAGCAGTTGGGTAATGGGGTTCCACCTAAGACCAGAGCAATCCCACATTGCGAACCAACATGGGGTGTAAAATGCTATCTGTATGGTCACCACACCACCAAGTGCCTGGCACCAGCCCCTATCCCTTAGCCAAAGTCCGGGCCACCTCCCACTTCCAGGAAAAAGGGCCCAAGACCGCCAGAATTAGGATGGCTGGTGCTGCAGTCAGGAGAGCCTCCGTCCCCTCCGGACAATGATGAGACCTCACCCACAGAAGCAGCAGCAATCTGTTGGGACGAAGGGAACAGTGATGAAGATGACTCGATGGTGAGTGAAGCAGTTCGCCCATTCCTCATAAAGTCAAAGATTAAAGTGCCCGAAATGGGAAAGGAGGAGGAGGTAGATGCCATAATAGACAGGGGTTCCTTGCGGTGCTAAATCAGCAATGTAGTGGTGGAAAAGCGGTATCAGGGCCCTAGTGAGCCCCATCCGGTTTCAATAGTTGGATGGATCACCAATCAGGGGAGGCCCAGCCACTCTCCTCGCCGAGCCCGTAGAGTTAAAGATGGGCCAACATCATGAAAGTCTTTATTTCATAGTAGCCTCAAAGATGTTGGAGGCCATCATCTTGCGCCTAGCATGGCTAGACAAGTGGACTCCCACCATAAGATGGGAGAACAAGCACTGGAAGTTAACCATGCATGTTGGCCCAACACCCCCTCTAAGGGACCAGAAGCACCAAGAAGGGCTGATGCCTGGGGTATCAACTGATCCTCAACTGGCAATCCCTGCAAGGGAGACGATTCCACCAGGTTCTCAGAAGGAGCTGAGAGAATATAGAGACTTGGAGAAGGTGTTTAGCTAGGAAGAATGTAATAAACTCTCCCCCTCCAGCAGACAACAGGCTGCATGATAGAATTTGAGCCAGGTGAAACACTCCCTAAGCCAAAGATGTATTCCATGTCCCCAAAGGAACTGGAAGAGCTGAGGAGATATATCGATGCCAACTTGGAGAAGGGGTTCATCCAACCAGCAAAATCGAGGGCTGCCGCCCCCGTGCTATTCAAGAAAAAGAAAGATGTGTGTGTGTGTGTGAGAGAGAGAGAGAGAGGGGGGGGGGAGAGAGAGAGAGATTATGTGTTTACTTCCATGGATTGAATGTGGTGTGTGTGCAGAACATCTACTCCCTTCCCCTCATGAAAGAGTTGTTGAACCACTTGTCCAAAGACAAGATATTTCTACCAATCTAGATTTGAGAGAAGCATACTATCGTATCTGAATCAGGAAAGGGGACAAATGGAAAACTGCATTCAAATGCCTGCTGTGGGCTTCCAATTCAAGGTGATGCCTTTTGGACTGCAGGGACCCCCAGCAGTTTTCATGCAGTACATTAATAAGATGTTCAACCCCCACTTGTACAAGGAGGTGCTCATCTATTTAGATGATATTCTCATTTTTAATGAAACTCTGGAAGAGCAGGGGAAACTAGTGCGACAAATCTTGAAAAAACTAGCCGCCAAATTATATGTGAAATGTGAGTTTCACAAGACTTCACTGGACTATTTGGAATACCATATCTCCAAGGATGGGATCAAAATGGGCCCAGAGAAGGTGAGAGCAGTACTCAATTGGCAGCCCCACGCTCTCACAAGCAATTGCAAAGCTTACTTGGGTTTGTGAACTTCTATAGGCAATTCATCCCAGAATTGCTGAAGTAGCTCTTCCACTAACAGAACTGCTAAAAAAGAGCTCGATGCCCACCAAGCCAAAATCAAACCAGCCAATTGACTGGACAACGAATTGCCAAAAGCCTTTGAAAGAGTGAAACAGCTCTTTGCCCAGGAACCGATCCTCCAGCACCCTGACATCGAACAACAATTTATCATTCGACCGGATGCTAGCGATGTGGCTGTGGCAGTGGTGTTGTTGCAAAAGAATGAAGAAGGCCAACTCATGCCAGGCACTTACATCTCCAAAAAATGACAGCGACCGAGAGGAGATGGCCCATCTGGGAGAAAGAAGCCTTTGCTGTTCATTGGGCGCTGCTAATCTGGAGGCAATTCCTAAAAGGGGCCATGATACTTTTCAAGGCATGGACAGAGGCCCTGAAGGCCCCTAGGAAATGTTCACCCAAGCAAGTGCGATGGGAGAAGTACTTTAGGTGGTTCAAATTTGAAATGAAGCACATCCCTGCAGGGAAGAACCTATTGGCTGACACATTGTCCAGGAAGCTGCAGTACAACAGTCAAAAAGAAGAGTTCCACTCTGTGATTCCCACCTCACCAGAAGAAGCAACAGGCATTTCCCACTTAAAGAGGGAACTGGTAGCCCTGTCCTCACCAGAGGCCAGACCCGAAGGTCAAGTGGCCGAGACCAGGGAAAGTGGACTGAGAAATTTAAGGCAGCTCTGCTTAGCGATTCCTGACTTAATGATAACAAGGTTATCCTACCCATGAGAGAAGGGTTGGCATGGAAGGGGTCCACGTTATACGTGTCTGCCAGCCTCTAATTACAAGTGCTCCAGCGGAGCCACAACGCCAAGTTAGGAGAACACTTTGGGTTTCTGAAAATGCTCCACCTGACACAGAGACAGTTTTGGTGGTCAAAAATGAAATCAGAGGTGTAGGACTATGCGATAAGCTGTGCTACCTGTGCCACCCGGATTCCTGCAGCAGGTGGCTAATTGCAATAAACCCTGGGAAGAGATCACAATGGATTTCATAGTGGAACTCCCAGAAAGCAAGAGCAATACTGTGATCTGGATGGTCATCAACTTGTTCTCCAAGCAAGTCCATTTTGTCATTTGTTCCAGATTGCCATCCGCCAGACACTTAGCAAAGTTGTTCATCAAGCACATCTACTGCTTGCATGGGGTGCCCAAGAGGATCATATCCAATAGATGCATACAATTCACCACCAAGCTTTGGAGAGAGTTCATACACATGAAAGAACTTAGCTCAGCTTTCCATCCGAGTACCAATGGTGTGATGAAACAAACCAACGTGATGGTAGAGCAGTACCTTCATCGTTATGGAGATTACCAACAAGATGACTGTATGGAGCTGCTATCATTTGCAGAAGTAGCATATAATAATGCCATTCACAGCAGCACTGGATTGACTCCTTTCCAAGTTACCAATGGCCAAAAGTTCATTGCTATGCCAGAACTACCCACAGAAGCCCCCACTTCCAGGTCCCTGGCTGAATTGATGGGAACATTAAAGAAATGATGGGAAGACACCAAGAGAGCACTGATCGATGCTGCCAAAGCCTACAAGAAGCAAGTTGACAAGCACCAATCATTCCAACCCACTTTCTGAGGGGGAGATAAAGTTTTCCTATCCACAAAATATAGAGAAATTGAAAATATATAAAATTGAGAATGCCCAGCAAAAAGCTAGGGCCAAAATTCTTAGGGCCCTTCCCAATAGTCAAAATAATAAACCCGGTCACCATACAGTTTGCATTGCCAAGAATATTGGGATAAATCCACCCAGTGTTGCAATACAGTTTATTAAGACCAGTGGCAAGATCTGAATTAAGACCACTAACCCTGCCACCAACTTCCTCCCTTGTAATGCAGGGGAAGGCATTTATGAGGTGAAAAAAATCAGACTCTGATTTTGAAACATGAAAACAATTCCATGAAAAATATCCAGATAAGACTAAGGGTCCCCGTGGGGGGAGGGAGGGATATTTAAACTGGTTAACCCCTTGTGATCTATTTCTCTCCACTGCAGGATTGGTTTTTTCTTGAGGGGAGGCCGCCTGTCAAGCCAGTGCAGAAGTTGGTAATAAATCAATGGCTTGCCACACTGTCTGTGGAAGGCAATCCCTGTGGAAGGGAACTTGTAAAGGGTGATTTCATGAGTGAGCAGATGCAACCACAAAGCATTCTTTCAAGAAGTTCAAAGCCATCATATGTTCACCACCCAGGCAGAAGCGGAAGAAGGAGTTGCCACGCTGGCACAATCTGAAGGGAATGTGACAGGTTTGTGGGTGGGGAACAAGGGATGTGAACTTTCAACTGAGTTTGAAACTTAGATTCAGGTTTCCCCGTATGGGTCCCAGCATGGCTCTGGCAATAAATTGGAACTTTGAGGAGTACTTTGACTCAGACTCTGATTTAGTTCAGATTTTACTAGAACCATGACAATATGCAGCCTCTGGTTGATTGTCTTGAAGAAAGCATTACACAAATACTGCTTTAGCAAATGCTTATTTTTGTCTGCTGTTTTGGTTTTTCCTTCTAAGATTTAATTTCTACCCTCTGTTCATATAAGTTTCTGCTCTGGGTGTGCTCTAACTTCTGTCATATAAAGCCCGATGGTCAGATGTTCAAAACTGCAGTAGATGTGTTTAACTCAGTGTTTCTCAATATTGGCAACTCTAAGATGTGCGCTCATCCAATTTCCAGAATTCCCAGCCAGCATGTTAGGAGTTGAAATCCACACATCTTAAAAGTAGCCCAGATTAAGAAACCGTGGCTTAATTGTTAAGTACAATTAAGTGTACTGATTATTCTGAATTTAGTCATAGATACACTAGCTAGGGAATTCTGGGAGTTAATGTCTACATACCTTGAAGTTGTCAAAGTTGAAAAACACTGAAACACGTATCTAGTGCAATTCTGAGCATCAGATCTGATATGAGAGAAATTAGAACATGATCAGAGAAGAAGTAGCATTTATATATTTCTTGCAGCCAAATCATATTGCTGGCTCATATCTGATTTAAAATCAACTGTTCCAAAGTCACTTTCACAGATGCTATCATTACCAAGCCACATATATTCCACACATAACTTGCACATCTGATTTTGTTTCCTCTGTAGATAATTCCATCTTTCACTTCTTTTTATTTTCAGCTTTTGATTCCAACCAATCAAGATATTTATTTTATTTCTGTCTTTTAGCATTCCTGCCATTTAGTATTTTATTCCTATAATTGGGAATTATATATATTCTATCCAATTTTGTATTACCTGCAGATATGATTAGCATACCCTCTACCCCTTCAACCAAGTCATTAAAAATATTGAAGAACAAAGAACTGATTACTGAATCTTGTGTCACTTAATTTGATAGCTCTCTCTCCGATTTGATGAGAAACCATTAATGAACCATTTTAAATACGATCTTTGAGTTAGCCATACATCTACTTAATTGTCATGTCATCCAGCAGACACTTAATTAGCTTGCTAAGCAGTACCATGTCTTGGGTATTTGTTTACTGTCGCTTGTTTATTGAAGTCAAGGTATTTTATGTCATCAGTATTCCCACAATCTACTAATGAAATTATCCAATCAAACAAATGAATTAACTGCCTGGCAAGATTTGTTCTTGACAATTCCATGCTGATCTAATTACAACATTGTTTTCAAGGTGCTTAAAGAATAAGCCTTTAATTATCTGATCTAGAATCTTCAGAGTATCAGTGTCTGACTAATTTATCTATAAGTTATTAAAGTTTTCTTTCTGTCATACTTGAAAACAGAGACAATTGCTACAGTGAGCTGGCACTTGTGACTGGTCACAGGTCCTCTAGGATTTTCAAAAGTAAAATCTAATAGTCTACCAGATCATCAGCTAATCAATAGCAGGCTAGAGTGCAATTTTTACAACACTATAATTTAACATATACTTAAAATATTTTTAAAATCCCGAATTATGTTTCTATCTGTTGCAAAATTCAATCTTTTCCCCAAATCCTTTTTTGCATTTTCTTGGTGAAAGACTTACTGTATTTTGGGGGGTATAAGATGCACTGGAGTATAAGATGCAATTTACTTTTGGTGGAGGAAAATAGAGGAAAAAATTTACCTACCAGGTATTCATCTGGCTAGCATCCTTAGTCTCTTCAGCTTCAGCACTTTGTTTTATTCCCTGGTTAGGGCTGAAAAAGACCTTTTCAGAGGGAGTAGGGATGAAAACAAGCCTGAAAAGATTTCTGGAAAGAAAAGATTTTTGCAGAGGGAATAGGTATTTTAAAAAATGCTGCAAGCCAGGAAGATCATTAGCACTGCGTTAGGGCTGAAAAAAGCCTTTTTCATAGGAAGTAGGAATGAAAACAAGCCTGCAAAGACTTAGGGCTGGGAAAAAACTTTTGGAGGGTGTAGGAAGCTGGGAAGATCCTTAGCACCTAGTTAGGGCTGGGGGGAAAAGCTTTGAAAAAGCTACATTTGGAGTATAAGACACACCCAAATTTTCAGCCACTTTTAGGGAGGAAAAGGGTGCATCTTATACTCTGAAAAATATGGTACTTTTTTTTTGTTGGATAAGACAAAAACAGTAGTAAAATAGTTATGTCCGTTCTTTGATAACATAGCTAGCATTTTTCGCTCATTCCTGGGCATTTGTCTATTGATTTATTTTGCTTTTCTTTTGAACAAACTTAACCGCATTTCATTATTAATAATGTTTTTCACTACCTTTAACTTAAAACTTTCCTGAAAAAAAGCTGGGCTATAGCTGCTTAATGAATTACCCCTCTTCCCATTTTCTATAGACTGATTTCCCTTCTTTTATATGAATTTGATGTTTGTAAATTTGCCATTATGTAACTAATCACTTTTTGCACATGAATTTGCTTAACATGAAAAATATCTTGTTGTCCAAGAATTTGCTTAAAATGAAAAAAAAACCCACCCCATTATGTTGTGTGATTCACATCAGTGAAATCAATTTGCACAAAAGATCTACAAATATGCCAAGACTTCTTTCTATCAAAATTGCTTGAGCATTTTTTTATTATTATTATTATTATTATTATTATTATTATTATTATTATTATTATTATTATTATTATTTATTGGATTTGTATGCCGCCCCTCTCCGGAGACTCGGGGCGGCTAACAGCAATAACAAGACAGTACTGTATATAATAATAATCCAATACTAAAAATAATTAAAAACCCATTACAGTATTATAAAAACCAAACATACATACAGACATACCATGCATAAAATTGTAACGGCCTAGGGGGAAAGAGAATCTCAGTTCCCCCATGCGTGGCGGCAGAGGTGGGTTTTAAATAGCTTACAAAAGGCAAGGAGGGTGGGGGCAATTCTAATCTCTGGGGGGAGTTGGTTCCAGAGGGCTGGGGCCGCCACAGAGAAGGCTCTTCCCCTGGGTCCTGCCAAGCGGCATTGTTTTCCTGCCAAACCCCTTGATGGTGATGATAACAACAACAACAAAGTTGGAAGGGATCTTGGAGGTCTTCTAGTCCAACCCCCTGCTTAGGCAGGAAACCCTACACTACTTCAGACAAATAGTTATACAACCTCTTCTTAAAAACTTCCAGTGTGGGAGCATTCACAACTTCTGGAGGCAAGCTGTTCCACTGATTAATTGTTCTGTCAGGAAATTTCTCCTTAGTTTTAAGTTGCTTCTCTCCTTATTCAGCTTCCACCCATTGCTTCTTGTTCTACCCTCAGATCCTTTGGAGAATAGGTTGACTCCCCCTTCTTTGTGGCAACCCCTGAGTTACTAGAAGACTGCTATCAATGTGTCCCCTGGTCCTTCTTTTCATTAAACTAGACATACCCAGTTCCTGCAACCATCCTTCATAGCTTTTAGCCTCCAATCCCCTAATCATCTTTGTTGCTGTTCTCTGCAATCTTCCCAGAGTCTCAACATCCTTTTTGCTTCGTGGTGACCAAAACTGAATGCAGTATTCCAAGTGTGGCCTTATTAAGTTTTCATTATGTGGATAACAATAATAAATAATGTGAATATAATTCATGATGCATTCTACCTTTGTCATAATAATCACGAACATTAGAAATATAGCTGCAAAAAATGCTTTCATTATATGAAGACCATGTCACAACGAAGGAAAAATGTAGTGTTTAAGAAAAGAGGTCTAAAATTTAGAAATGTATCAGTCAATGCATATAGGTTTATTTTATTATTTTATTAATCAGATTTCTATGCCACCTTTCCCCTGGGAAGGTTACAACATTCGAATCCATGACCCTCAACCCTTCATTTTCTATTGATCTTGCTTTAAGTAAGCTTTTCAAGGAATGTAACCCTTGCATAAAGAAAAGACAGTATGCTCTCTTTTTTGGTCAAAAGTTAAACAAATTCACATTTGGATTCTTAACTCTTAATGGATACCATCTGAGCTATAATGTGACTTCTTTGTTTCTGACAAAGTGCAGCATCTGAACTCGGCAATTCCAATTTATGACTTGATGTTCTCTGAGAATACAGCCATGGTAATTTATTAAGCAATCTCTGATTTAGTATGATTTTCAAGCTAGCCAATTCTTCAATCATATTTACTAAGCTACTAAAAAGAATCAGAATACCAAATACTAGCTGAACAGACAAGACCTTGCAGACAACCCTCAGTCTGTAAAAGACCTTAGAATACTCATATCAAATGATCTAAGTGCCAAAGCCCACTGCAACAACATTGCCAAAAAGCCTTCAAGAATTGTTAACCTAATCTTACATAGCTTCTCCTCCGCTAACATCACACTACTAACCAGAGCATACAAAACTTTCACCAGACCAATCCTTGAATACAGCTCATCTGTCTGGAACCAGATGAGCTGTATTCTCCGGGACCGCCTTCTGCCGCACGAATCCCAGCGACCGGTTAGGACCCACAGAGTTGGCCTTCTCTGGGTCCCGTCGACTAAACAATGTCATTTGGCGGGACCCAGGAGAAGAGCCTTCTCTGTGGCAGCTCCGACCCTCTGGAACCATCTCCTCCCAGATATCAGAGTTGCCCCCACCCTCCTTGCCTTTCGCAAGCTCCTTAAAACCCACCTCTGTCGTCAGGCATGGAGGAATTGAAATTTTTTCCCTTCCCCCTAAGCTTATAGAATTTATACATGGTATGCTTGTTTGTATGACTGGTTTTTTAAATTGGGGTTGTTTTGGGTTTTTTTTGTTTTTTTAGAATATTTTTTAATATTAGATTTGTTACATTGTTTTCTTTATTGTTGTTAGCCGCCCCCAGTCTTCGGAGAGAGGCGGCATACAAATCTAGATAGATAGATAGATAGATAGATAGATAGATAGATAGATAGATAGATAGATAGATAGATAGATAGATAACCTACACTACATTTCAAACATAAATACATTAGAGAGTATCTAGAGATACTTTACAAGAAGAGCCCTCCCCAATGTTCCCTCTAATTTTTTTTGGTGTGGGTGGAAAAGTATAATGTCTGAGTGGCACATTTTCATGCCTGGGCGTGCATCGGTTAGAAACCCGGTCATTAAGCAAATCTGGCTTGTCCGCCCCCCCCTCCCCCATTGTCTTTGCTTGTGAGATGGTCGTAAAAGGGAGTCATGTGACCTCAAGACACAGCAACGGTCATAAATATGAAACGGCGGCCAAGTTTTGATCACACGATCGTGGGGCTGCTGTGAAGATCATAAGTGTGAAAAAGGGGCATAAATCACTTTTTTCAGGGCCGTTGTGACTTTGAACGGTCAGTATATGAATGGTTGTAAGTCAAGGACAACCTGCCTTCTCCCCTAGATGTCTTCTGTGGAGCTTCAAAATGGATTCCTGATCTACTTCTAAAAGAGTGCACTAGTCAGACAGATAATCCTCGACTTCTGTTCTGACCCTAATGGAGGCCAACATTTCTATCTCCTGAGTAAGATGTTATTAAGTGAGTTCTGCCTCACTTTACTACCTTTCTTGCCACAGTCGTTAAGTGAATTAGTCGTTAAGCAGTTGCTTGTCAGAAGATCCCAAAAGATGTTCACATAATCCTGGAACATCATAACTACAGTACATTGTCAAGTATCCAAAGTTTGATCCAATAACCCCTTTATTTTTCTAACAAAGTCCTTCCTTCCTAAAAGGAAGAATAGAAAGAATAAAACGGAAAAGGGGATTAAGAGAGTATACAAAAAAGAAAAAAGAAAAGGGTTCAGTTCAAAGTTCTGTTCAGATTAAAGAAAATGGAGTTTGAGAAGGGTTGATTAAGATTGGAGTATTGTTTTGTTTGCTCTTTCTTAACTTTAATGATTTTTTCAGGAATCACTGATCTGTTTTAATAAAGTTAGAAGTATTGATTATAATAAGATATGTAGTAGGTGATACTGATTTGGATTAGTGCATAAAAGGAATTGAATTTAGAATTGTTGGGGAAATTAATGATTTTTAATTGATTGAAAAGAGAGAATATTTAGGTTTTTACCCCTTTTTTCTTTTCTCAAATTGACTCAAATTTAAGATTAATAATTAAGTAAGAAATGTAGATAAGTATTAATTGGCTAAATATTAGATGGGTTGAAATAATTTTTAAATTTGGGATTAGGTAAATGTGCTATTTAGATGGGGGGGAGAAGTCTGAAATTCGTATATGTTTATGTTTTGTTTTTAATTTTCTTTTGTTAACATCTGATTGGTTATACAAGGTTTTTCTTGGTTTACAGAAAAATGTATAAAGAAGGAAGCACATTGGCATAATGGTTAATAAGTTAGAAATATAATTGGTGTATTTTTTGGAGGAACATTAAGGAGGGAATTTAATTAAAAGAAAATGTATGTAACTGGATGTCAAAATTAGAAAAAAAAACCTTTTGCAACTCTTTTGATGATTGATATTAGTTACTAACAAAATACCGCATTTTATTCATGGAAAATTAGATGACACACTGTATTGTTTGAATGTATGTTGAGAGGGGAAAAAATTATCCCCCCCCCCAAAAAGTCCTTCCTGCCTCTGTCCCTCCATTCATTTCATTCTTCCTCCCTCCCTTCCTTCCTTATTCCCTCCATTTCTCCTTCCTTCCTTCCCTCACTCCTTCCTTCCTCTCCACTTCTCTTTCCCTCCCTATCTTCCCTTTTTCTTTCTTTCTCTCTCTCTTTTCCCTCTCTCTCATTCTCTCCCTCCAGGTCTCTCTCATTTCTGTGTACCTATCCCCCCCTTCTCTCTCTCATTTGTTTCTCCTCCCTTTTTGCTCTCATTTCTCTCACCTTCATTTCTGTTTTTTTATCTCTTTCCTCTCCCTTTTTCTTTCTCTTGTCGTAATCCAGAAGCCAGGGCTGCAAGACCCGGAGGGAGGTGTGGGAAGAGGCAGGCTCTCTTCCGGTAGGCAGGCTCTTTGCGATGGCAGCAGCAGAGCCCGCTTCCCCGGCAGGCAAAGAGCTGTTTTCTTCGGGGAGGGGCCATGTCCCTCTGGGTGGGGGAGGCTGGGCGCGAGATTTTAAAAGAAAGGCGGAGGGAGGGCGGGACAAGAGCTCCGGTTTGGGCAGCACCATCACCCAAGCAACAGGAATGACCGCCCCTTTTCCCCCACAGGATACACACATACATACACTCCTGTGGTGCTGCCCAAACCGGAGCTCTTGCCTCGCCCTCCCTCCGCCTTTCTCTTTAAAGCTCATGGCAGAGCGCTCAGCTTTTTTTCCCCCACCCCCCAGCACATGGCGGGGCGCAGAAGTTCGCCATGAGGCAGAGAGCCCACGATGGTTTCTCCCCGGCCAATAGCTTGGGAGGAGCAGATCAGCTGTTGGGCCTGGTGTTTGGTTTTTGCTTGCGCGGCCGCGCACCCTTACACGCTAGGGGGAACATTGCCCTCCACTCCTCTACTCCCAAAAGAATATCTTATGCAATCAGACTTGAAATCCTAGACTTAGAAAGCTTAGAACTATGTTGTCTTTGCATAGCTCATAAAATCATCTGCTACAATGTCCTTCCTGTCAACAACTATTCCAGTTTCAACCACAAGACACTAACATACAACAGATACAAACTCAAAGTAAACCAAAACTTTACCCTTAGGTTATCTACTGTTGACTTCATCCAATTCCTAAGAGGTTAGTAAGGGGCGTGCATAAGTGCATCAGTGGGCCTACTGTCCCTATCCTAGTACCCATCTCATGTACATAAACAGCATGATATCTATGTATACTACCAATACATATTTGAGAAAATTAAATGGATGGATGGATGGATTTATTTATTTACTTACTTACTTACTTACTTACTTACTTACTTACTTACTTATTACATTTGTATGCCGCCCCTCTCCGTAGACTCGGGGCGGCTCACAACATATAATAAAACAATTCACAACAAATCCAATAAATTAAAAAAATTTTAAAAACCCATTATTAAACCAGACATACACACAGACATACCATACATAAATTGTATAGGCCCGGGGAGGGGGGAATACCTCAATTCCCCCATGCCTGATGGCAGAGGTGACTTTTAAGGAGTTTACAGAAGGCAAGGAGGGTGGGGGCAGTTCTAATCTCCAGGGGGAGCTGGTTCCAGAGAGTCAGGGCTGCCACAGAGAAGGCTCTTCCCCTGGGACCCGCCAGACGACATTGTTTAGTCGACGGGACCCGGAGAAGGTCAACTCTGTGGGACCTAATCGGTCGCTGGGATTCGTGCGGCAGAAGGCGGTCCCGGAGATATTCTGGTCCGATGCCATGAAGGGATTTATAGTTCATAACCAACACTTTGAATTGTGACCGGAAACTGATCGGCAACCAATGCAGACTGCGGAGTGTTGGTGTAACATGGGCATACCTAGGGAAGCCCATGATTGCTCTCGCAGCTGAATTCTGCATGATCTGAAGTTTCTGAACACTTTTCAAAGGTAGCCCCATGTAGAGAGCATTACAGTAGTCGAATCTCGAGGTGATGAGGGCATGAGTGACTGTGAGCAGTGAGTCCCGGTCCAAATAGGGCCGCAACTGGTGCACCAGGCGAACCTGGGCAAACGTCCCCCTCACCACAGCTGAAAGATGGTTGAATGAATGGTTACTCCAGTTCTTTAGTTCTATTTACTGGGAAAGTACTGAAGCATAACTTCCTCTCCTAGATTTTCTTCAATGACGAAAGATATGAAGACTTCATCCAAACATTTGTAATCCTTTTAATAATCTTTGATTAATTCCCCAAGTTAACCAAGGCTTCCTTAGCCAGTTTTCCCCCTTTCTCATGAAATCAAATAATTTTCAGCGCATTTATTATTTATTACATTTCTAGACTGACTCTTAACAAGTTACAATTGTTACGATTGTTATATTTTGCTGTGAGCCGCCCCGAGTCCGCGGAGAGGGGCGGCATACAAATCTAAATAATAAATAAATAAATAAATAAATAAATAAATAAATAAAGCAACAACAAGCAAACATTTTTTTAATAACATAAGTTAAATAATAACTATTAGCATCCAGTTCTACTGTTAATAATTATGACATAACATTTTCATTAAGGCAATTTAACATCATAAAAGTAATACAGTGGAACCCCGACATAAGAGCTGCTCTACTTAAGAGCAACTCGAGATAAGAGCTGGGAGGGGAGAGATATTTTTGTTCTACTTACAAGCCCAAATTCGAGATACAAGCGCCAAGGAGCTGTCTCCTGAAGCCAAACGCTAACTTCCGCGTTCGGCTTCAGGAGACAGCTGCGAAGCGGCGCGCGTGTTTTAAAAGGTTGCAGCCTGCCTGGGGGGCTCGGGGGGGGGCTTGCAGCTTTCTTTCTTGCTCTTTTTCTTTCTCTCTTTTACCTTCCCTTCCTCTATTTCTTCTTTTCTTTCTCCTTCCCACCTTCTTCCCTCCCTCCCTCCCTTCACTCATTCCTCTCTTACTCTCCCCTTTCATAAGTTTCCTTGCTTCCTTCCTCTGTTCCTGTCCCTTCCCCCTTTCTTTCTTTCTTTCTTTCTTTCTTTCTTTCTTTCTCTTTTTCTTTCTCTCTTTTACCTTCCCTTCCTCTATTTCTTCTTTTCTTTCTCCTTCCCACCTTCTTCCCTCCCTCCCTTCACTCATTCCTCTCTTACTCTCCCCTTTCATAAGTTTCCTTGCTTCCTTCTTCTGTTCCTGTCCCTTCCCTCTTTCCTTCCTTCCTTCCCACCCTCCGTCCATTCATTCACCCATTCCTCTCTTGATCGCTTAAAGCCGGTCCCTGGTGCAAAAAGGGTTGGGGACCTCTGTCCTACAGGATTGGGTGGCAGAGAAGTTGAACATATGTAAATTTAAAAGTTTAAGAAAGTTTACAAGTTAAGTGAAAGAAACTTCATTATTCATTTATATGTACATGTACATTTCTTCATTAAAAACATGTCTTTCTGCATAATTTAGACTAACTTTGTGAGTTTTTTGAGGGCTGGAACCAATTAAAATTATTTACATTAATTCCTATGGGGAAAAGTCGTTCGAGATAAGAGCTGCTCGACTTAAGAGCCCAGGTCCGGAACGAATTAAACTCGTATCTCGAGGTACCACTGTACATAAATTATAGAGAATTCATCATTGACATTGTATGTTATGTAGAAAAGAATGGGTAGGAAAGGAAGAAATGTTCAAACCATGAAAGTTAATCATTCTTTTCTTAGGGTTCATTATGTTTGCTTTCATGTAACAGAAAATACTGAATTCATCCAATCTAGAGTGAGATCTTATAGGGGAAAAGATTATTTAATTATAATGAAGCTGTAGTCTCTAAAAGTACCTTATCTTAAATCTACTCAATAAAATTATTCAGTGTGCCTTATCTTGACTTTTCCTTAATAGAACATCTAAAATTATCTCTAGCTTTTGGTAACATAAACTTCAATTAAATCTGACGAGGTTCAAAGAATAAGAGTTTGATTTTATGTTTCTAGAAATGGAAAGTCAATTCATTCAATGATTTTATGTTCTCAGAAGTGGAAGGTCAATTATTATTCATTCATCTTCATCCCAGTAGCTGGGTACTGTTGTTAAAGAATTCAGTATCTACTCACCATATGAATTAACTTATTCTGACTCTTTGCATTCAATTCTCATTGCTGAGAATTCTGGGAATTAAAGTCTTCACTGCCCATCCAGAAAACATAGATTGGAAAAGATAGTAATATAATAATAGTCCGTGTACTTCCCAAAATAAATTAGCGAGTTTTATAGTGACAGTACTTGCTTTCAAACAATATTTGCTCTATAAAAGGAGTTAAGTGTACCTCTCTCCTAAATTCATATAAAAGTTCTTCAATGATAATTATGATAATGCAACCACTGAAAGAATTATTTAAACTAAACAATGCCTTTGTAACTTTCCATCTAGCTCTTGCTGAACAGTTGTCACTATTAGTCCTTTCATTTATTTAAATTAAACAATAATTTAAACAATAATTTAAATTAAACTTAATCTCATTCTAAACTAGAGCTTTATGTTTAAATATGTAATATTTCAACTTGTCATGCTTTATTATTTATATTTGATAGTGCTTAAGAATTGCCAAGCAAACATATTTGCATATAATAACTATTCTTCACACAATGCAGATTGTGCCAGCTTTTGAGACTTGGATTTGTTTCAGATGTTTAGATGTCAACTGTGTCTTTAAAATTTTTAGCCTATCTTTGGTTGGTTTGCCTAGTGCTGCTGATTCAATGCAATCAGAACTAAGTATGATCTTACACACATACATATTTTACAGATAGTTAAACTGTGTTCTACATTCAACAGACCTTGAAAGCTTTCTAGGAATCTGAAGTAGTGCAGAATACTGATGCCAATATGTTGATTGGGAAAGATTGAAATCTTAAGGTGCTTTTACTCTAGCAGATATATTAAAATAATGTTCACCTTGACTTTGACTTCTGGTGGTTCATATAGTCACTTTCAAGCCATTTTCCTGGCATGGTTGCTGACTAATGGTTCCCATCAAAGTAATAATCAGAGTCAAACAGTGAAAAGTAATACTGTTACTTTTGGAATTTTAAGTTATGTAGCTTAAGTATCTGAAAAATTCTGATTATAAGATTTTTTTTCTGTGAAAAGATACCTAGCATTTACAATCACTATGTCTGCATTTGAGAAATACTTAATGGCAAGATTTTAAAAATGGTTAAAAGAAGAATTACCCATTTTGTTTCAAACTCACTGCTCCTAAAATTTCTTATCCTTTCTAATTGCAAATATTTATTTTTCAAAAGGATGCTGCCATCTTTGCTGATTCTTGATTTTGGCTAATTTTTTTTCCTATTGTAACTTTAAGTTTGGTGGTTTCAATAAATTATTCACTTTTTATGTTTGCACCTATATTTTGAAACTCATTTTAACTGATTCAGTTTGGGGTAAAATAGTCTACAAATTATTATATAAACAAAATAAAACTATAAACATCAAAAGAAAACAATGTTGATATTCATGTAATAAAAATAACCACATTTTCATAAATACTGACAATATATTTTATTGGAAGAGAATTTCCTTGTAACTTATTTCTAATATTTCATATCACACACATAGGATAGGTTTATTACAATCAGATTGAAAAGGATTTGTGAGGATACCACTTTCCAATCTTAACAACTTTTGGATGCATGAATTTCAACTCTTCTAATTTTCCAGGCAGCCTGACCAATATTGCAAACATTCTAAGTTTAAATCTACATATTTGGGGCTGAAATATAGCCTTGAGCAGTTATTAGGATAGTAGTGACAATTGTTCACCAACAGCTAGATGGAAAGTTACATATTCCTCCTCATGTTTTAATCTGAATGAAATCTGTTGAGAATTTAATTCTAAACCATTACAAATAGTCAAAGAAAACAAAGAATTGTCTCTTGGAGATTATTCTGCTAAACAACAAATGCAATTCACATATATGGCATAAAAGAAACTTAGCTTTAAACCCATCAATAGATATATATGATTTGGTTAGGTTTCAAATATATTGAATCCTGATCCTACTCCTCTCAAATATCAGCATTGCTTTTAAATCAATACAAATAGTATTATGATATATTTAAGAATTATTTAATAGAATGTTAATTAAATAAAAGTTTAGATGCATAAAACAGCATTAAAATTTCTATAAATTCCAGCAAATTATTTCACATCCAAAATCTGTAGAAATTTTAAAAATTGAAAAGCGCTTTATGATTTTAATTGCTTCCACAAAGTCTTTCCAATAGTTTGCAAATGTTCTGTTGTTTATTTAGAAGGTAAAATGTGTACCAAAAGTTTTCCCAGATTTTGGCCATGGGGTGGGTGTTATAAAACCTGTAATCCAACACAGTCAGTGGGGAAAACTGTTTTAGATTTTGGTTTCCTCTCTGTTTTTAAAAGTACATGGTTTGAAATAAGCATCACATGTCAGAGAAATAGCCACTGTGTACCTTTACAATGTTGGTAGGGGGGCGGGGGGGAGAGCAACAAATAAGTTCCACTCATGGCTTTAAGAATGAAGTGGCTGCAAAACTGGTTGAGCAAAAGAATCTAGCAGGGCAGTGGAAAGGAACTAATTTAAATATCTCTCTTTTTAAAATTTGGATGCATTGCCTCCTTTTAGAGGACAATAAAACTAATATTTGGGGTGGGAAAGGGAAATTAATATTGTAACATTCAAGCAAACTACCCTCATAGAAATGAAGTGCTTCTTTACTATTATCACTACCTCCTGTGAAATTATAGATCTAGAAACTGAAAATAAATTGCAAGCATGTGAGGCACTAAGGGTTGCCTACATATTTCTCATTAGAACTCATTCTGGTGTTAGTTGTGATATTAATTCCAAAGGGTGACTTCAAATCCTTTTGGCAATTGTTTTTATCTATTGATGGTTTGCAAAACTGCTGTCCTAGTTAGCACTTAAGATGACCTCTAGGCGGCACTCTCTCAAAATAAATTAATGATTTTTTAAAAGATAGGTTAAAACATTTAATGTTTAAGATTAAATATAAAATTCAATTTTTAAATTTTTTTCCCACTTCTGGGCATTTTCATAAATTAAGCTTTTTTTTAAGTTAGACTCTAAATCTGCCTACAAAGAATTATAACCTATTAGGTTTAATATGTCTATTTTATAAATAAATCCTGTAACTATTACTGCCTAAAATAATAAACCACTACTTGATTTCAGGAATAATCCTTAAACTCAGTACAACTACAAGGAAGATAATGTTTTCAGGAAAAAAATGCTGATTTTAAAAGAGGCAATTCTGGCTGTGTATAGTCATTGCACATTTAGGTTTAGGAGAATAGAAGCTCACATAATTTTACATGGCTTTCTCTTGTGATTCCTTAGAGCCTCTTTTATAAAGAATTGTAATAGGTCTTCCTTTAATGCAAAAAATTACTGTTAAAATATGTTGCAACAGAAGAATGCAGTTATTATTAAATATCATAGAGAAAGTATTAGATTCAACTTCAAGGGAAATTTAGGTTATCAATAACTGTTTGATCTTTTTTCCACTCCTAGATAAATAAAGGAAAGAATTCTGAATGGTTATTTTCACAAATAGAAGCTGCCTAGTGTGTGATCTATTCATCAGACAAGAAATCTTTTCTGGTTAAGATCAAAGTTCTGTATATTTAATAGTAGTAGCTAATGAATTTCACGAGGCAAGTCAAAAGTAAGTTGAAGAGTATTTATTATTTTTGAATGTTTTTTTTTGTTTATGACCCCCTTTGAAGCTATAGTCCCAGAACGAAAAATCAATGCAGTATTACTAAAAAGTAAAGTCAACTGCACAGCAGGAAGGAACTTGCTTCTAAATGAATAAATACAGTATGGGGTTTTGTAAGTATTCACTCTTCTATGCAAGAGGAAACTTTATTTAACTCAATAGGGTTTATATTTGAAGACTCATGTACTGGTGAAGCTGTATTATACCAATCCTAAATGGGCACACCTTTAAAGGAAGGATAAGGACCAAACCCTATTCAATTTAATTTGAATTAACAAAAGGAGAAGATATATTTATCTAAAATAAAGAAGATGGAGAAGTGCAAAATTGGCTGCAAAGATAAAGATCAGGATAACAAATGCTCAGCACTGCTTGTAGCACGAAGGGGGTATACAGTATTAACCAAAAGTAAATTCTTTAAGGTGTTAGGATGCTCAAAGAAGAATACACTAATGTGTCCATGAAGTTACCAGGAGGCAAACCTGTCTCAAAGGAGACTTTATCTTTAGGGAGATTAATTACAATAAGTGAGTCTTGCTTCCAAATAAATATTCATCCAAGATCTCAATCTTTTCTTGCAGGACCAGAACCTGATTACTAAATTGCCTTCTGAACAAAAAACAACAACACGTAGCTATAAAGCTACTGTGCATCTGGATGGATGGTGAGAAATTAAGAGATAGTTAGACAAACTAGCTTTGCATCTCTGAAAACTAGGAAGATAACTCCAGAAATCACTTAAAATCCATGCATATTTACTTATTTTTTAAAGCAAATACAGATTATATATATTTATCAAAAACGTATCTTGATTATCATGAGTCCAACACTATTTTGCCAGCTGTTAAAACTGTTCAAACAGAACTTTGCTGATCCATTCAATAGCACTGCATTCAACACGTCATTTTAAAGTGAAAGAAATTATGCTCCATTCAAGGTTCATGGTAGTTTGTTTTAATGGTAGTTTGTTTGTTTTTTAAAGTATCCGATCAAATTGCTTTCTGCATATGCTTTGGAAGCTACTGATTCAAGCAATTAAGTCTTTCTTTAATTAGCAAGCATGAGGCTGTTGGTTATTTTGCAGCAAAATGGTTAAGGGCAAAACCTTCTCTTAAAAAAAACCAACATAATTTTAACAGCAGGTAGAAAATAAGCAACATTGTTCCTTTGAATGTTTCTTCCATCACCATAAATTGCTAGAATGTTTTTGAGCAACTCATTCGAAGAAGTCAATGCTGTCTCCATCTGTACAGCATTTTAAACTTTCCTAAATTGGATTTCTCCCCTTCTCCCTTACAGGATGGCTGAGTCACACATCGCTTGGAGGAGCCATAATGGAGGAACTTATTTCCAGTTTAGATCCAGAGAGGCTTGTTTTGGAGAAGACTAATTTTTAGCTAACTGATATAACCATATTGAATTCCAAGGTTATTTCAGGTTTGTTAATGTTTGGAGAAGAACTAGCGAGTAGAGAATTTTTTTAGCCAAAGGTATAAATTATGTCTACGGGGAAGGAAACTTATAGTCCCAGCTATATTCCTTTAGCTCCGAGGTTTCTATGCATATTCTGAATAGTCAGAGCTAACATAAACCTCAATGGGGTAAACAGTAACAAAAAACTACTTTATTTTGCCAGCAATTTCAAAAATTTTGGATGTTCAGTCAAGAGAATAGATCAGGATAATTAAAAACATTCTTTTAAACCTGAGGATAATGGAAGATTTCTAAGAAAACATTTAATTGATTTCATCTCTAAATAAATAAGGAAGGATACATTAAAATATGTTTTCTACTGTAATCTACAACACCCATTTTTTTCTTTAAATCCAGTTCAGCTCTACAGCAGTCTGAAGTTCAGGTTGAAATCCAACTTGATATAATCAGCCCAATTGCAGTATTGAACTGGCTTTTTAAAATAAAAACAATATTTCCATACCCTTAAGTGTCTTTTTATCAATTATCAATCTTAACATGTTTATAATATGCTGTTTCCATAATTTTCCTTTTCTTTTTAGGAGAGAGATTTTTGAGACCAAAGGACAAAAACCAAAATCCAAAGTAAAACAAACAGATCACAGATATGAATATACAAGAAACCCCCTTTATTTACAGGTATCTTATACTTTACTTGTACTCATTTTGGGAAGGGAAGGTGATAGGGAAAAGCCCATCTTGCAGCCTCGTCCCAATGTTTATCTCGAACTGAATCCTATTTCATTCTCAGGATTTACTTCTTAAGTGAATGGGATTAGGACATGCAATCTGCACCTTAGAAACCAGTTCCATCACAATTACTTTCTCCTCTCTAGTCTCCCTCACTGAATGTTTTTCTCTTTCTACTTTATTTCACAAAAGACTTAATTTCTGGATTCCAGTAAGCAAAAACTTTTTGCAATAATTGGGAAAGTAATTATTCCCGATTAGTCAAATTTCCGATTATACTCAGAATCCAGAGAGTCGCAGAACCTAGCAGTTGTATCAAAATGTAAAGTAAGCTCAGCCCGAACTTATACAGATTTCCTTAGAAATGGAAATTAAGAATGTTATTTTGTGCTTATACCTGAATAATGCCCTACTGATATTTTGAAGGACCTTAAAGGTCTGCCTCTTCACTCTTTTTGGAGAAAATGATTGGTACCCCCTTCCTTTCTCTTTCCCTCTGAGTTTATATTCCTTGTCATTGTTGTTCTTTTGCATTGTTTCAGTTTTGTCAATTTTGAATTGTTCTTTGCTTTTAAATATTTTTAAAAATTGTCAAACACCAAGAGTCACTGAAAGCCAGGCAGTATAAAAATTATTATTATGGTTATATTGTCCATCTCAGCCGGGATGTTTAGGCTAAATTTGGCATTTTTGTCTGCCTAGTGACTCCTTCCCAAGGACTGGGAATAGGCAAATTTTGTTGTTTGATGGTGTTAAAGATATTGTCATAGGATACAAGCTATTTCAAAATAAAGCAATCTTTGGTAATCATGATTATTAATTTGAGCAGAGCGTATTTACTGCTTTTATGTAAACTCTTTTTGCGTGCATGTGTGTGTGTTTGAATTTAAAAAAAAATCACAATTTCTAATAAATTTTCTCAACATATTGCACCCCCCTTATTGCACAAAAAATAAGTTCTGAATGCCCTTCAAAATTCCCAGCTCTAGATTCTAGTTTTACATTAATTCTGCTCAGGGAGCGGGACAAATAGTTCCTTTTCAAGTCAACAGCAATTAGAAATTCTCTTTGATTTTGAACTGCACTATTGCAACCGGCCTCCTAAAGCTTGGGCCTTGGGCAATGGTTGTTTTTCAAGTCCATTGCCTGAAGTTTGATTAGGGCTTGGGTAAGGAAGAATGATTTTCTTAGGATTGCTCAGCTGTCCATTTGATCTCATTTCAAATCACCACAGGGATGAAAGATTCTTGCCTAACTAAAGCACACTTAACTACTACTATTGTATGATTTGTAAAAGTGGACATTAACATTTTAATTAAAAAGCTCTTTACAATTATTTGCAATAGCCAGGGTTTCTATTTTAAAAAAAATCTTCAGTTGACTATATAACATAGAAAGTAAGGGGCAGTAACATATTGTTAAGAAGTTTAAAGATACTTGAGTTGCTTCTTCCAAGTGGATAAGATGTTATTATTAAACAATAACTAAACCAGGTCAGCTAAATAACACATTCACTGGAACAACTGGCCAATGTTGGTAAGGGTAGATGGTGTTTTGTCTTAGCATATACTGCAAACTGAATCCATTTCAATTGTGTATGGCTCAATGTATCAAGAAAAGCCAAAAATTGGGTTGCAATCACCTGCAATATTGTTTGAATGCAATCCTAATGAATGGCAAGGAAAACATCTTTAGAAATAACATACCAGATTCTTTTTTTAAAAAACAGAATCCGGACTAGGAGAGGATGGGCATCAAAGGAGTTTTCTTGAAGGCATAGATTTTCAAGGCCAAAGGTATTTTGCCCTCTGAATTTTTATCAAGTTTGCTTTTTTTATGGTTGGTACCCTTTGTAGTTTTCTTTGTACCCATTACAGGTCTCACTTTTGCATCTATTCTGGAATGCAGAGAGGGGGTTTCCGGCCTTGAAATCAAATACCGGGAATTCATAATTATCATCAAGATGGATCTCTTCAATTCTGCATGTCTAACTGAAATTTCCCCTTCACTCCCAATATTTTCCAGTTTCCGCATCTCATTTTTATTGCATGCTTATAAAATAATATCTTTATATCAATATGGTCCTCAGCTGCCTTAAATGTAACTTTCTGCCCAGCTGTTTCCCTGGAGATCCGGAGGGGGTGGGGTAGCAGTTGACCATCCTCCTTGCTCTTACCCCACTTGTCAGAATCAGAAAGCCAATGTCATATCCTCTTTAATTTTCTTAATTAATTTTCTTTAATTTTAATTTACTCGCTTTTACAATTTTAACCTCACAGCTCCAGTTTTGGTGATTATGCTCTGTCAAGTTTTGCACCCTGAGAGTCAAAACACACACTTTTTTTAAAATCCTGAAACAATTATTTTGAAGGTTATCCTCCCCCCCCCCCTTGTTGCTTTTGCAGAATGCCACCTCCTCTTCCCCTTCTTATCCCAGCTGAAATTGACCCACCTGGTGAAGTTTCATCCAGCGTAGAGAACTCTAAGGAGGATGTTTGCAAGCCATCTTTCTTGTCTGCTTCCTCTTCCTCCTCATCCCCTTCTTCTCTTTTGCTTTCTACAGGTCCATCACCAGGTTTCAGCCCGACGGACACCTTGCAATTTTTTCCATCTGCAAAGTATGAAGGAGAGGATGGGAAGCTACTTCGGGATAAGTTTCCATCGGCAGATGATGGTGGTGCTTGGCTAGAAACCTGTTTCGGACAGGTAGCTAAAGGAAGTTTCGGAAGGGAAATGGGTCGGGCAGTTGACTTCGGGGTTCGGATAAAGAGAACCGGCTCTTTCCTCTCCAGCTCAAGGAGAGAATCTTCTCCCTGACAACTTGGAGAAAATTTATCTGCCTCTACTTCCGAGCAGGAGGAATCCTGGTCTTTGCGTCCGGGACCGTAGAGACAAGGAGAGCCGCTTTTTTGTGAGAAAAAGTCATGATGAGGAGAACTTCGCCAACCGGGATGGTGGAAAGGGAGAGGAAGGCACCCAAGTCCGGACGAGGGGTGACTCATGCCTCTTTACCCATTGAACCCCCGTCTCAACCCTCGGTAGGGCGAATCCTCTCCAAACAGAGGGTGGCGTGTGCCTAGCCCCAAAGCCCAGCTATTGGCTTCGACAGGTCGCAGAGGGCTAAATCCTGGAGGGGTTGCACCCAAAAGGATAGGTGCCCACGTGTGCGCGCCTGCGAGAGGAAGAGCCTCTTTCAAAGGGAAAGGCCTCCAGCAGGGCGCTTATCTGTTGGAAAATGCGCCGGGCTCCCAGCCACTTCCGGCGGGCTAACCAATCCTAGATGGACTTGGCTTTTACGGACATCCCCCGGTGTCAATTTTAATGGCAAACTTTACTGCTTTGCGAAAGGATTCATCTTTTCTTTTAGGAAGAAAGGAAGAAAGCAGAGACGGGGTGGGGTGGGGGGCACTCGCGGCAGACGTCTGCTGCAATTCATCCCCGTCGCGCCACTCCTCCCGCCGCCCGTCCACTTACTTACCCGACATGTAATCTAAAGGAGGTGCCAATTGCGCAGCCCTGTCTGAGGCCCAAACATTTTGATAGGCACTTGACCCGGCCTTATCTGCCGCGCTGCATTCCTGGTCTGCACGTCTGCGCCTTTCGTGAACCTCACTTCTGCAAGGCTTAGAAGGTCGGCGGCGACGCGTATTGCTGGAGACAGGGCCAACGTGAGGCCTAGAATTGGAAGACTAGACTACATACCAATGGCTGTAAACAACAACACTGAATGCGTATATTCTACCGGTGGTAATAGCCTTGAATGCCGACCTGTCATCCATTTCTCTCAGGACCACCACCATCAAGTTTAAGTTTAGGTGGTGTTTTTTTAAAAACAAAACAAATGCGCATTGCTTTTTTAAAATTAAAAAAAAAACGCGTTGTGGTAATGTTCTGAGAGAAGACACATCATGGTGGAACATTTTAAATGGGCAAACAAGCCAATTTATTCCATTCCTCCTTTGTCCAGATTATCTATTCCTCCTCAGCAACTGGAAAGCAGGATGTGCAATAGGAAGGGTTTTGAAGCAATTGTACAATGATTAAATGTAAATAATTGCATTTAACAACCAAATGTGTAAATGTGCACATCTATAATTGCATGTGTTCTTGTATTTTGAAAAAAAAGACAGGGAGGTCAAGCTTGTGCTTGAAGAGATGCCAAAAAGACCATTTCTCAACTGGAGAATACAGCTTCCACTGATTTCTGTCTAATATTCTTCCTATACCAAATCACATATTGTTTTTGCTATGTAGAAATAAATCAGTTAATTCATACATGTGGTTCTTCAGAGAGTTATACAATTGGTATTAGCCAATTGTATAGAAAGATTAAGTTTGTAACTGTTTAATTCAGGCTGTACTCTGGTCTGTGGTTTGTCTTAAAAACCTCCCATTGGATCACTGCCATTGCATTCTCTTTTTCTTATTTGCTCTCCAAAAAGGTTTCTGTAACCGGAATGTGATGTAGACAAAAAAGAATGGAAGTAAAAGTAGCAGGTTAATCTGGAATGTCTGAAGCACGTGTTAAACAACTTTCTAAACATGGGCAAGTCTGAGAGCCATCTACTTACTTATTCATTGCATTCAATGATTTACAAGCCTATAAACTGACCCATCAATTAAATATATGTGTGCACCTTCCAAAAACTACATGAAGGACATGGTTCTATTGAGAATAATTTCCCATTAAAATAATTGGATCCAGATGAAAAGGGAGACTCATTCTCTCCTTATCTTTTCTCCATTTAATATTAACCTCCTTCCTACACTTAGCAGGAAAATAATTCCAACTGAGCAAAGTAGGACTTATTTCCAAGGAAAGTGAGATGTGATCTTGGTTGTGTGCTTAGAAAAACTCCCATTCCTAATGGTTTGTTTTAATCTTTTAGGTTTAGGTTTAGGTTTATTGGATTTATATGCCGCCCCTCTCCGCAAACTCGGGGCGGCTCACAACAATAATAAAAAACAGTACAGTACACAATACCAAATCCAATGCCCACCCATCCAGATTCCAATTGAAATTAATAATCTCATAAAAAACAGTATATATAAAAAACAGGCATAACCTCATGTACATTTATAGAAAATTTGGGCTGTCTTTTCTAAGATTTTGTTTAACTGAGCATTGCCAAATATGTGCAGTCTAATCCAGTTCTAGGAATAATTAAACCTTTTGGAACATCAGTTCCATAACAATGAAAGAACTGAGGCTGTTTTTCCTTCCATTGTCTTGGGCTTGAGAAAACAACTCCCTCACCTTGAAACTGTTAGTGATCCTTTAGGGGACCGGCTTGAACTTTCCTGCAGAACTTTCCAACTATTCCAGGAAGTAACAGTCTTGGATCATAAACAAACTTTCTCTGAAAGGAAGTTCTACTTATATAAAATTGTTTTTACATAAACAAGGCACAATCTCATGGGAAAATAGTTCCTGATAAGCACAGGTCAATGAAGTCACTCAATGCGTGATAGCAAAACGAATCCTAAAGTCCCTAGGGTTGCTGTGAATATTGTGAATATTGCTACACTGAGCAAACAAAAGAATCTATAAAGTAAAACCAGCCAATCAATTAATTTTAACCATATCAATCCAGATTAGTACTGAAATGAGCTACATAGAAGACAGGGGAAAGGCTCACATTTAGGGGCACACACTCATTTATAGAAGTTGATCCCACTGTTAGATACAATTGGCAAATGGTAGATTTTGGACAGCAAGTTTTCTATCATGAAAACAATTACAATTTATGGTGGGGAGAGATCTCAGAAAACCAAAAATAATGTGGATCAGCCCTACATTTTAAAACTATTCATTTCTTGCAATTTTTAAATGCTTTTCCTCTCCATTTGAATTTTTTCCCTCTGAATCCAAGGTCCGACTACAATCATGATTATGTTTTGTTGGTGGTATAGTTTCCTGAGCAAATCTCTATTGGATTCATGCATCTATATAATCCACGACTAACAAACTGTAATGTAGTTACACATTAAATGCTAAACTCATGGCGATTATCTTTATATATGAAGTCAGACATTATGGCTTATTAAACACTATTCAAAAGTCTTTGCTTTGCACAATATATGAGCAGAAAACAATATGATACAAATTGTCCAGCAAGGTTATTTTTGCTTGCTTGTTTGTTGAAAATGTTTTGACCAAAGGATGTTGATTAGGGAGAAAGTTCATTGAATGCCTCAAGACTTACAGCCTGTAGAATAAATGAATTATACCACACAACCACTAAAATAGGCTCATATCAATTTCTCAAAAAATACTCTGCTGAAGTTAATCTGCCACCTATAAATTAAGTAACACCTTATGAAAATAATAAATAGTCAAAATCAGTGATTGGATTTCATTAAAATTATGCAATCTATTAATTCAGAAAATTCCCATATATTCTACCCTTGAATGGGAAAAGCCTTTTAAACATCTTGATTTTCAAAATGGAAGAAAATTAAACACACAATTTTAAGTGTGCACCTATCAAGAACACTTTATTTTTTACATGTGTTAATTTAAAATTTATATAACTCCTTCCTGAAAACTGTGATAATATTTTGGTGGCAATCCTGTATCCCGTTTTTGGAAGAAAGTTACATTGAATTCAATGAGATATCCTTTTTAGTAACCATGCACAATGGTGGTAAAATTATGAACTGTAAAGTTTTAGCCCTCAGTTGACTTCTTCTGGAGAAACTAATATCAAGAGAGCTTGTCTTTAAGGATCTAGCTATATTGATGTATTATAAATTTATAATACATCAATACAGCTAGATCCTTAAAATCAAGCTCTCTTGATTTTAGTTTCTCCGGAAGACGTCAATTGGGGATTATAACTCTATTATATCTAAAGAGCATTCATGGTCATTATGCAGTTACACATTGAAATATCTTACCTGTTAATATCACATTTGGATCTGAATCCCATTTTTTTTAAAAATCTTATTTTTAACCTCACTAATTTATCTCAAAATGTAATATGGAAGCCCTCTTTCTTATAACCTGGGGAAACGTTTGGGGAAGACTCAACCTTGATATGCGCTGAAAAATAATTGCTTTCCCCAAATGCAGACTTTGAAGGGAATTCAGAGGAATGTTCTGTATGCATAAGAGAAGATCTAACTGTCTATTTCCTAATTTGCATATAAACACCAGAAATACACAACAAAAATGTTTATAATGTTTGCACATTTTTGGTGTGTGAGAGAAAGAGAAGTGGGGAGGAAGTGAAAAGGGGAGGGGGGGATGTAGAGAACATTATTCCAACTGCCATCCAAAGACTTTTGCCCTTTGGGGAAAATTTCCCTTAAGGCTTCAAACTAGGAAACAAGGTGCAAGCCAAAAATCAAAGTCTTCAGTGAGACTTTGGCATAGGCTTTGAATACAAAAACAAAGTGCCTCAACAGATGAAGGTCAAATTAAAGTTCTGTTGGTCTGAAATCTATTCTGTGTGCCTCCCTCCAAATATGATGGACTATAAAACTCAGCCTTCCCTGCCAACCTCTGTTGGCCAAGAAGTGATTAAAGTTGTGGAGAAAGCAAGTCCAGGGAAGATGAACCCCTCCCTGTGCAATATGGAGATTATTTAAAATAAAGAAAATAGTTGAAATTCGGGTCCTTCTCACCTCTCCCAGAACGAAGGAACTGAAGGAAAACTCTGTCCTAGAAATCTAAAAGTATTCACCATAACCATTGCATCTAAGTATGCCCACTTTTTTGTTTAGGTATGCCCACTGCACACAGTAATGCAGACAAACTAGTTCTCTGCTAGTGTATATGAGAGGGGAGAGGGTAAATTTACCATCCCTAGACAGCTAAACAAAGTAAGCACTTTGACTGCAGTGGCCTTTATCAAATTAGTATCTATTGCAGATTATGGGAGCTGATGTTTAATACCTCTGGAAAGCAACAGGTCGAGAAAGTACACCCAAGTATTACTAATTAATAAATTTAGAGTCATTTACTGTTCAGTATTATTCTGAATTATATGGTCATAGCAGCTGGATTTATTTTCTCTTCTCTTATCCCAATTTTGAATAAAAATGAAATATCGGTATCCTATCTCTGGGAGAAAATTTAAAAAACCAAGGGAAACTGGCTTAAATTGAGTCAAAACTTCCTAAAACCTCTTAACCACAAACACGGGTTCAATACCAGTTTTAAAAGGAGAGCAAATGCTTTTGAACATGGACAGAGAGCCTTCCTTCCATATGAATGCTATCAATGATGTTAAAAAGGCACTTTTCAATTGTAGCAAAATCCAGCAATTTACTATTACTGGATGGAGAACTTTGTTTGATGATAGGGTTGTTTCATTGTATTTCTATAGTTTAGGAAAACAATAGAGCAGATCCTTCCTGTCTCATTTGCAAGCATTAGCAACCAACTGGATATTGTGGGATCAGTTTCAATAAAATTGTCCTTCTATAAAGTCTAGATTCCTCCTAGAAATTTCTAAATGAATTTTCAAGCTGATTTCCAGGAGAGGGAGTTGCTAACCCATTTCTATGATCTTTGCTGCAACCTAATATACAATTTGCCTATTTACTTTCCATGATGTGAAGACAATAGTTCTGATGCATAAATTATTCTTGGGGGGGGGGGGTCTTTAGCATGCTGGGTTCTGACAAAATTGCCTGAATTTACTTCCCAATTATCATTAAAACCATTACTAGATTTTAATTTAGGGAAACTTATAGGGCAATCATTTTTATTCTTTTAAGGTTCCACAAATGTTATCAGAGATTTCATGGCAATTGGATATCAATGGGATCAAAGTCATGACAAATTGGACTAGAAAAATAAATACAAGAGCTTCAGCTGTTTTTAAAATACTCCTATCTCATCCTTCACAGTTCAACGGGCTTGGCCGTTTGACTCAACCTACAGTCTTCGCCCTACTTATGCTAAATCTTTTTAGTCTCCAAATGCTTTGGTTTCAAAAGAAAATCAGCGAGGGTGTTTAAAGCTCCTGACTTTTAAAAGAGGCAAGGCAAAATAAGACCCTTGTTGGGTCCGATATCTCCAGGAAGAAGTTTGATGGTTCAAAAATGTGAGTTTCTTCTTTTCTGCAGATCTTACCAAGGCGCTGCTCTCCTAGACCTTGAGAAATCAAGAATGGGTCTAAACTGTGAATGCCAGCGAAGACAAACATTCATTTTCAATGTTGCACTTTTACTCCCAGATAGACGGATTGATTTGACAAAACTCGTGCGCGGGAGAGATGACGACATTCATTCCAAATCTACTTCTGTACAGATTTTTGGGAAGGGACATTGCAACACCGGCATGGCCAGAAATACATATTTGAAACGAAACCAAAGCGGTTAATTAGCTGGTTCCTTACACTATAAGCTTAGGCGTTAAGTTTTAAAAACAAAAGTGAGAGAAAGAATATGCCCGCCCTATCATCTGTGTGTCACAAAATAGCACTACCTAAAAATGGGCATAATCCACACGAACCAATTGGCCCGATTTGGGGGATGGGGGCAAAAAGCGAGAAAAGAAAAGTCAGCGCCGGAAAAGGAAGGGATAAAATAAATCAACAAAAGGAACAAAGAACGAAAGAAAGAAAAAGAAAACGCCGACACAAAAAACGCCCATCAGGATCAGGCGACTTTAAAGCGAAGGAGACATCTGAAGCCTGTCTAGGTCTCCAGGCTTTACCCTCAAAAGGTTTTATGGTGTTTTTCTGTGCAATGTCAAAGTCTCTGCCCGCGCCCCCCACCCCACCCTGCCGCCCTTCTTCATTGCAGGGCGGGGTCTGCTACCCTTGGCCAGATCTTCCCTTCCTTTTCCTTTAGCGCTTGCTTGAGAAAGTGGGTTTGTTTGGGTGCGTGTTGAACTTCTCCGATCGTTTGTTTATTTTCAGAAATTCTATCATCTGGTGCAAGAGAGACCCGAGGGCGCTACTCCAAAACAATTGAGGAAAGGGAGAAAGAGTCTACGGAAAGAACTCCTGCTTTGTTCTCCTTCACCCAAGCAGTTAAGAATTGCAGCCTTAAGCAAAGAGAATGCAAATTCTGTTCTGGGTATCTAAAATAGCTTTATCTCCCGAGGTAGGATATAGCAACGCACACACACCAATATCTGCAGGAGATGCTGGGAAGTTGTCTTCTGAAACATCTGGTGGCTACTAGGTTGTGGGAAGCAAACATCTGTCAAACCTGACTTCTATAGTCCAGAGGGGACATCTCGGGGTGGGAGGAGATGAAGAACAGAGATAAGAAGTGGGCAGGATCAGAAGTTTTTGTTTTCATATTATCAGAGGAAATTATGGCTTCGTTCTTTGTAAAAACTATTTAGCTTGATTTTACAGGTAATACCACAAGTTTTGTATGTTTTCTATGTCCTAGGTTAGAGAGAATGGTGCTATTGTCTTTTGGCAACTGTGGTTGAAAGCCTTACCATAGTTTTTTTTAACTGATGTTGGAAAGAAAAGCCAGTTATATATTTGTAAGGGAAGGAAAGTCTCTCCTGCCAATTAGAAAAAAATGTTATATTTGGGAGAAGTTTGACCTTGAAGGTCAAATGTCTTTGCCTTGAATATGCAATTGGGGTATTAGGGGTAGACTGATTTCCTGGAATGCAAGTAGAAATCAGGAAATGAAGACAGCACAGCATGGAGAAGAGGTAGCTCCTTTGTTCTTTTCAGGACTGGATACTGCTAATTCCCTGTCTGGAAGAATTATGGTCCATGGCAAGCCTAAGACAGTTTGTTACCTATAGTAAACATTCCAAATGGTGCTTCTTCCCACAATATAAAATCACCTCTCTCCAAATTATCCTACCTAAAATCACTGATAGAGCAACATGGGGCACATCAAACTGTAACCTGCTATTCTCCTGCACATTTCTTTATTCCTTTGCCAAATGACAAAAGTGTAGGTGTTTCCCGGTATAAAAACTGTACACAATATGTAACAAGACGATATTATGGTCCAGTTCTTAATTTGAAGTACCATATGTACAATACAGCTCATCTGTTTGGAACCCATATCGCATCTCAGACATTAACACCCTTGAAAATGTTCAAAGATACTTCACAAGAAGAGCCCTTCATTCCTCCACTCAAAACAGAATACCCTACGAAACTAGACCTACAATCCAGGGTCTTGAAAGCTTAGAACTACGACGCCTTAAACATGATCTAAGTATTGCCCACAAGATCATATGTTGCAATGTCCTGCCTGTCAAAGACTACTTCAGCTTCAACCACAACAACACAAGAGCACACACCAGATTCAAGCTTAACATTAACCGCTCCAAACTTGACTGTAAAAAATATGACTTTAGTAATCGGGTTGTTGAAGCATGGAACTCATTACCGGACTCCGTAGTATCATCCCCTAACTCCCAACATTTTACCCTTAGCCTATCCACAGTTGACCTCTCCAGATTCCTAAGAGGTCAGTAATATGCATACATAAGCACACTAGAGTGCCTTCTGTCCCCTGTCCTATAATCTCTCCTATATCTCGTATTTCTTCTCTATTATATCCTCTATAACCTTCATTGTGTATTATTGTGTATTGGACAAAATAAATAAATAAATAAAATAAATAGTTGCTTTGATTAAAGGGAACAGCACGCTTTCAGGGATTCATTTGTTTATTTATTTATTTATTTATTTATTGAATTTGTATGCCGCCCCTCTCAGTAGACTCGGGACGGCTCACAGCACTGATAGAAACAATGTACAATACAAATCTAATAATACGAAGTTAAAAACCCATAATTTAAAAAACATGCACACAACACACCATACATAAATTATATAGGCATGGGGAAGATATTTCAATTATTTTAGATAATGGCATTTGCATGTTTTTTTTTTAATTTCCCATTCACTTTTGAAATAACTTTAATAGATTGCAGAATAATGGTATCTTTACTGCTGACATCTTCAGTTTCTCAATATGATTTCTAGAAATGGAGGACAAGGATTAGAAAAGAGACTCTGAAAAATGGAAACAATCATACTTCTGCATTGATTTTAGAAATCCCTTAGGTTAAAGGACACTGGACAGCCCAAAGAACATTATTTTGGAATGTAAGCTAAGGTAGACAGCTGTCATTTGGCAATCAACCTTGCATTATACATCACAAGAAACTATTTAAATAAACTGAGTTTGGTTCATAAATATCAAACATCTTATCACCCATCAATTTGTGGAAATGTGAATTATGGCCTAAATTGACATGATGAGGAAGTGAAAGTGTTATCTTGTTGCTTGGAATTTTTATGTAGGGTCATTTATGTTATTTCATTGGCCTTGCATGGCCAACTTCACTTTTGACATTTGGTCCTGGAAAAGCAACGTTTTCTTTGGCATAGTTTTAGGCTTTTCCCCCAGTATGAAGTTAAGGCATTATCCACCCTTCCTTGTGTCAGCACAAAACAACCAGAAAATTGGCTGATGGCCATCAATTCCTAGCCTCTGTTTCATCTATTGGGCCTCCTTGTCAAATCCTTTTGTACAGCTTTGTGTGGTTGTCATTTTGGGCCCCACCATAGGTTTTCTTTTCTTTTTTTTTTTAAAAATGATTTTTATTATGTTACAAAGATTAAACAAGAAGAGCAAGTATCTATTGTTTTACATTGTTATTTCGGAACATAAACATAATTATATAGTTCTTGTGCTTAATTTCTGAGTTGTTTATGTACATATTTCATATCATTTCAAAACGTAATCATCATTATATCATCATAGAAATTAAATTCAAAACTTTCTATATAAATATTTTGTACGCTACTGCCCTTCATTACCCCCCTCCCCCTCTTTGAACTGTTTTGTAACAGTTCCTAATTTCTTTCGATTATTGGTATGCGGCATATGGCGGCAGCGGATCTTATAAATTTTTTTTCCTGTCATACAAAATCAGTTTGGATTGATCTTGGTATCAAGTTATTTAATAATTTTCAGAACTCCAGATCAAAAGGTAGCATCAACAACGCTGCAGATATTTAACATTTTGAAATGTCTGCATTTTAACTGTACAGTAATACCTCATCTTACGAACCTAATTGGTTCCAGGGGGAGATTCGTAAGACGAAAAGTTTGTAAGTTTGTAGTTTATTCACTATCATTATTGTTTTTATGTATCTTCTTATTTTAATTTTAGTTTTTTCTCTTTCTTCCTTGTTTCTACCCATTCATAGAATTTATTCCAAATTTCATAATATTTTGAGTCTTCTTTATTCTTGAGTTTTTGGGTTAGTCTGTCCATTTCTGCACAATCATATATATTTTTAATCATTTCTCTTTCTGTTGGTGTTTCTTCTTTTTTTCAGTTTTGTGCTATTATAATTCTTGTTGCTGTGATTATGTGCTGAATCAAGTAAAAAAAGACCCACCATAGGTTTTCTATTTTGGCTTTGCTGCTGTCCTCCCTCAGCACATGACTGCCATCAGAGAATCAATCACTAATTGGGGCCCTGATCAAGAATGGTTAGGTCTGACGTTACAGTTCGGTTCTACTTTTGAGGAACTCTGCCTGGACATCTCCATGACATCTCCTCACATATTTTAATTTGGCTTATTTAAAACTAATCTAAAGTGAAGGAACATCTTGTTTTCAATTTACCGAACAGCATTAAACAGATTCATATTCAGTTAATATAATGAGACAAACTTGGAAAGATACCAGGATAGAAACAGACCCAGAAAGTTCCTACTTCATTGGGAAAGTGATTAAAATGACACAAGGGCACAGACAGATTTTTAATTTAAAAAAATCTACTTCAGCATCTTTCATTATTTTCAAAAGGATAGGATAAAACAAGAATAATGTAAATATTCAGATTTTATTTCAAGTTGTACAGAGACCAACATAATAAGAACATGCATGTGTTTTTATCTGAACAAATCTGAATGATAATGGGTGACAAATGATTGTAAATTTGACCTACTCTGAAGTTACAGCAGAATAGTTATTAATTAAAATAAGGGAACTGCTACAATAAAAGTATTTTTCTTCTTTTGATGCAATCTGAAGACTGTCTAATTCATAGACTGGGATTTAGAACAAAATAAAACAAACATTGTGGGAATAAGGGGAATACTGGGTTTGTCAAAGTTTTGCCACACTAAACTACAAATAGTCAACAGCCCTGAGAGGTTTCTGAGAAAACATACACAAGACATGTCATTAGAAAGCAAAATTAAGAAACAGTCTCACTTACTTTGGCCATGTCATGCAGGGAAATTCACTAGAGAAAGCAATTACCGTTATGTTTTGAAGTTAGTGATAACAGGAAACCAGACCATCGAAGAACATAGTGGCTGAACAGCATAAAAGCTGACACCAGCCAGAACATAGAAAATTAAAAGAAATAGTGGAAAATCAGAAGATGTGAAGACAATTGGTGCATAAAATTGCCAAAAGTCAGACATGAATATATAACATCATCATTACAAATATGAGGGCAGACTAACAAAAGACTCTCCTTTTTATTTTAATATTTAATGGCAGATTGAAATTTATAGTAGCAAGGATTTGAACTAGTCACATATAGTTGAGAAGATGTAAGTCCCCTGTACGTTTAACTTTTGTAACAGCCTGGAAGAAAATAATGTTTCACAATTTAGATGTTCTGCATTTGACTAACACTAGAGGGAGCCCCATGATCAGTGCATACTCTTGTCAGGCTTTGCCCTGTGATTCAGAAGCTGTTTGGAAAGAAACTCAGTATGCTATACTGTACAGTATTTCCCAATGCTTATATAATTGATGGAACGGAACGGAACAGACGAATGGAACGGAACAGAACATAATTCTTTACTGATCAAGTGGGATTGAAACACAAGGAATTTGTATCTGGTGCATAAACTCACAGTATATTTAGTAAACAACAAAATGGCAAGTCATAGATAATAAATGATAAGATACAATCATAAATAATAAAATACAAACAAGTAATACATTTTACTACACCAATAGTATATTGGTATATTATGACATTCATACTTTTACATGACATTCATATAAAATATCATTAAAGTATGATATTTAAAGTATTTTTATGAATGTTACACTACAATTTTCAATTTTAAAAAATTACATTAAGGAAAATAGCATATAAAATTCATATACAACTTCATGTATCCAATTCATAATATTAGCTAAATTGCTGGCAAAAAAAAAATTGCAAGGCAAAACCGCCCCAAATTAGGAAAAATGTGTTTAAGTTCTGTTCGGGTCCTATGTGACCCGAAACCATGTTTGAGACCCTGTAAAAAAATTTCCCTATATATCAGAAACTTGAAATTTCATGACTTTGTATCATTTGAGTTCTTTCTTTGAGAATATTTTTTGGGGGGGGCTTAGTTTTTGCTGGGCAAAAAAAGTCACACTTATTCTGTTTGGGTTGTATACGACCCGGACCAAAAAAGGTTTAATTTAGGTGTTAAATTTGGTCTTTTTGAAAACATTTTTCGGTGGGATACTAATTTGCACTTTTCCGAACATAATGAAAGTAAAATTGAGATGAAAAAATTAATGCTTATTTGTTTATTTTGCTCGTAAAAGCCCGCCCCTAACGTTTTTGTGCAATTTTGTTCATTTTTATCTAGCTCAGGCTGCCAGTTCAAACTTTTTTTTACCTTTTTGCATTGGATCACTATTTTGAACATCCCTGATCATTAGAAAAATAGAAACAAACTGAAAAAAGTTATGTTTATTGGAGTTTCTTGCTCAGAAATAGCCCCACACACACACACGGCTGTGTGCAATCATTTTCACTTTAACTTCTTTTTAGCCTTCCAGTTCCAACTTTTTTGAAAACTTTTTTTGCTGGGATACTAATTTGAAGTTTCAAAAAATAGATGCTTATTTGTTTATTTTGCTCATAAATGTACCCCCTCCGCTGTGTGCAATTCTTTCAATTTATATATATTTCAGGATCGAAAATCAAAATATTATTAAAACTTTTTGCATTGAATTACTAGGTTGAACATTTCTGAACATAATGATATGAAAATTGAACTTAAAAATTGATGCTTATTTGTTTATTTTGCTCAGAAATAGGGCCTCCCCCCCCCCATGGCTGTGTGCAATCAGTTTCACTTTACCTTTTTTTAAAGGCTCCAAATCCGAAATATTTTTAATACCCTAGGCATTGATTTACTAAATTGAACATTGCTGATCATCAGAAAAATATTCCCTAAGGTCTCTAATTGCTGCTTATACTTTTGTTTCACTCGGAAAGCCCAAACCACATTTCGGCTGTGTGTAATCATTGCCACTTTAAAAAATTTTTAGCCTGCCAGTTCCAACTTTTTTGAAAACCTTTTTCACTGGGATACTAATTTGAACATTTCTGAACATAATGATATGAAAATTGAACTGAAAAAATAGATGCTTATTTGTTTATTTTGCTCAGAAAATCCCCCCCCCCCATTATTTGGAGCACTTTAAAAAAAAAAAATTTTAGGCTCCAAATCTCAAATATTTCCCCCTTTGTTATTGATATACTAAAGTGAACATTCCTGATCATAAGAAAAATAGAAATGAACTGAAAAAAAATGCTTATTTATTTTGCTCAGAAAAGAGACACACACACACACCGGAGTTGATGTGTGCCATTATTTTCACTTTTTATATAGATTTGGCTGAAAATATTTGGGATATCCTTTTGAAAAGCAAGTGCATGATAGCCAGACAACTAATTTTAGGAAAAAATCCATTTTACTAAAAACAAGTACTGTACATGTAATTTTGAATTCACAGCATAATTTGTATATAAACTGGAAAAATTGGGCACAACCTGGTGGGGGCCTTTTCTGAGCAAAATAAACAAATAAGCATCATTTTTTTTTCAGTTCAATTTTCATTTCATTATGTTCTGAAATGTTCATTTTAGTATATCAATCCCAAAGTTATTGAAAATATTTGGAATTAGGGCCCTAGAAAAATTTATAAAATGAAATGCTTGAAAGAAGGGGGGGGTGGCCATTTTATGAGCAAAATAAATAAATAAGCATCACTTTTTTTCAGTTCAATTTTCATTTCATTATGTTCAGAAATGTTCAAACTAGTAATCCAACACCAAATATAGCAAAATTGTATGCAGTTTGCAGGCTAACCTATCTATAAATTGAATTTATTTTGCAAAAACGCTAAGGGTGGGCTTTTATGAGCAAAATAAAAACATAAGTATTAATGTTTTCATCTCAATTTTACTTTCATTGTGTTCAGAAAAGTTCAAATTCGTATCCCAGCAAAAAAAGTTTTCAAAAAGACCAAACTTAAGTACCTAAAATAAACCTTTTTTGATTCAGGTCGTATATAACCCGAACAGTACAAGTGTGACTTTTTACGAACAGAACAGCAGGGATTAAAATGTATATTTTTGTAAGGATTTGCAGAATGACATAACTAAAAACTGATTCTCACCAATTAGACAAAACTGGAAATAATTTGGTTTAAAGGGAAGCATCTGTTACTGGATTTATGTCTGTTGTTTGGATCAAGAAATAGACTATAAGTGAAAAGTGTACCTGCAGATTAAGAACTACTGCAGAGGTTAGGAACAATTTTATTGCTTGAATTTTGCAAGCCTGATGCGTGCATTCACAAAGCAGCTCCTGTGTGGTGTGAAATGCCAAGCTAGCCATCCAATATTCCTAAAATGGCAATAAGAGTGGATATAACCATCACCAAAAAACCTATTGTCAGAAAAGCTATCCAGGGAAACAATGTTTCTTTCACTGCACCTCTGGCCACAGGACATTCCAGTCTTTTTTTAAAAAAATTGTTTACTTTTTTTTTCCTGAGCAGATAGGTAAATTTACAAAGGAGGTAATCCACAGACATTGGGAACTTATACAGAGGATTTCCCTAACTGTATAGAGTGCATACCCTCATATTTGCATACCCAAGCAGGCTTGAGGCCCTTGAGTGTTAACACACAAGCTCCGGCCTACGATAAGAATGTATAACTTACGATGGGATGAATGTGGATGATTGTTTTTAAGAATTGGGGTTTTAGATCATATAGAATAGAATAGAATAGAATAGAATAGAATAGAATAGAATTCTTTATTGGCCAAGTGTGATTGGACACACAAGGAATTTGTCTTGGTTGTATGCTCTCAGCGTACATAAAAGAAAAAGATACATTTGTCAAGAATCATATGGTACAACATGATTCTTAATAATTGTCATAGGGGTCAAATAAGCCAGTGATTTTCAACCTTTTTTGAGCCACGGCACATTTTTTACATTTACGAAACCCTGGGGCACATTGAGCGGGGGGGGGGGGGGGGCTAAAAAAAGTTTGGACAAAAAAATTCTCTCTCTCTCTCTTCCTCCCCTTCACTCTATTTCTTTCTCCCTCCCTCTTTCTCTCCCTTCCTTCCTCTTTCTTTCTCTCTCTCTCCATCCCTCTTTCTTTCTCTTCCTTCCTTTCTCTCTTTTTTGCTTTTTCTCTCTCCCTCCCTACCTCCCGCTATGTCTTTCTCTCTCTCTCCTTCCCTCCCTCTCTCTCTCTCTCTTGCTTTCTTTCTCTCTCTTGCTCTCTCTCTTGCGCTCTCTTTCTCTCTTTCTTTCTCTTGTTTTCTCTCTCTTTTGCTTTCTTTCTCTCTCTCTTGTTCTCTCTCTCGCTCTCTCGCTCTTTCTCTCTCTTTCTTTCTTTCTCACTCTCTCTTTCTTTCTCTCTTTCTTTCTCTCTCTCTTGCTTTCTTTCTCTCTTTCTTTCTCTCTCTCTTGCTTTCTTTCTCTCTGAGCTTCGCGGCACACCTGACCATGTCTCGCAGCACACTAGTGTGCCACGGCACACTGGTTGAAAAACACTGAAATAAGCAATGAGGAAACAATCAATATTAATAAAAACCTTAAGGATAAGTTACAGTCATACAGTCATAAATGGGAGGAAATGGATGATAGGAACGATGAGAAAAAACTAGTAGAAATAGAAGTGCAGACTTAGTAAATAGTTTGACAGTGTTGAGGGAATTATATGTTTAGCAGAGTGATGGCATTCAGAAAAACAAACTTGTTGTTGTGTCCAGTTGTCTTGGTATGCAGTGCTCTATGAAGTTTTGAAAGTAGGAGTTGAAACAATTGAGTAGGAGAGTAGGAGTTGAAACAAGATGTGAGGAGTCAGTAAATATTTTCATAACCTTCTTTTTGACTTGAGGTACAAGTCCTCAGTGGAAGGCAGGTTGGCAGCAATTGTTTTTTCTGCACTTCTGATTATCCTCTGAAGACTGTGTCCTTCTTGTTGGGTTGTACAACCAAATAGATTCAGATTTAGATTTAGATTTCTTATAGGCTCTATTTTTGTATGTTGTGAGCTGCCCTGAGTCTGTGGAGAAGGGCGGTGAAGAGTTCAACAGGCGGCATAAAAATCTAAATAATAAATAAATAATAAATTTTGTTTAATATTTTCCAACACTACTTTTAATCCAAAGAATCCTCATCAGAAATCAAAATCCATTTTAATCTAACTCAGACATTACTGAGTTTAAAAATCTGCAATTATCGATCAGGTTAACTAAATTTATAATCGTTGGAATATTGCCAGATTGATAATGATCCATATTCATTCATTTTAATTTTCCAAAATAGCCCATACATGCTAATATAATTGTCTCGAAACTGCGTAGCTTCTCAGGAATAACACCTGGAACGGGAGACTACATCTCCCGAAAAGCAATGCTCCCCGCCAAATGTAAATATGAAAACACATATTTAAATAACCCATACGTCTTCAGAACTTTCATCAACTTCCGGCAATTGTTGTGCTGCCACGAAATCCCTCCGGCTTGAATCTCTGACTTCGTGTTTCCAAGTCGCTAAATAAAACTCGGAATTACCGCATTTAACTTTCATTCATTGATTCATTCTTAAAGGGTTTGTGCATTTCAAACTTAAACTGGTAGAAAGGGATTAATTGGTAACTTTCTGTGGAAGAAAATGCAGCCTTCAAAAAGAACGAGGGAGATTTCTGAAAATGTAATTGATTTATCTTTTATGACCGAAAAGGAAACGGAGTGGAACTATGCGGTACCTTGTCTGCTGCAACATATGTTAACTCTGTCCAATTCCAATAGAGGGCAGTGTTTAATTGCTTTTGAAATTGTACGTATAGGGAAAGCTTAAAGCAGCAAAATTCTCTAGAGTGGGTTCTGGGTTTGGGGTTTTTTTTGGCCATTGCTGCAAAATAATTGTCGAATCTGTTGCAGAGAACAGGGATTTTTTTAAAAATTGCGTGAAGGGGTGAGTGACAAAAGAATAAGCAAAGTTTTTACCATACTTTCTCCTACCTACATACACACACACACATATTTATGTGCACAGTATATGTGTGACTGTGTACTAAAGAAACAAAATTACCCATTTTTCATATTCTAATAATTTTTAAGACAAATATGAAAGAACAGCAGAATTTATTAGGGCCCCAGAACTTGCCCATATATGCTTTCAATTAGTACTTTATACATTTGTATAATGTATCAGGAATAGTCCAGTAAATTCTTTTAGATACCCTAAGAAGCAGGAACCAAGTGGCATTTGGGGGTAGGATCTGGAATGGCAAATTTGTGGGGCAACGGAATACATCTTGTTACTCTTATTATTCCATTGGATTGTAGCCAATTCCTGCTGATATGATGGTTAAATTTGTGCTGTTTTTTGCATTTTTAATTTTGTCAGCCAGCCAGGGGGTGGGAGAGTTATTAAATTATTATTATTAAATTATTATTATTATTATTATTATTATTATTATTTATTAGATTTGTATGCCGCCCCTCTCTGCAGTATACAGTAACAAATCTAATACTTTAAAATATCTAAGAATCCCTTATTTAAAAGCAAAACATACACACAGACATACCATGCATAAACTGTATAGGCCCGGGGGAGATGTCTCAATTCCCCCATGCCTGACGACAGAGGTGGGTTTTAAGAAGTTTACGAAAGGCAAGGAGGTTGGGGCAATCCTAATCTCTGGGGAGGAGCTGGTTCCAGAGGGTCGGGGCCACCACAGAGAAGGCTCTTCACCTGGGTCCCGCCAGATGACATTGTTTAGTCGATGTGATCCGGAGAAGGCCAACTCTGTGGGACCTAACTGGTCGCTGGGATTCGTGCGGCAGAAGGCAGTCCTGGAGATATTCTGGTCCGATGCCATGAAGGGCTTTATAGGTCATAACCAACACTTTGAATTGTGACTGGAAACTGATCGGCAACCAATGCAGATTGGAGTGTCAGCAACCAATGCGGAGTGTTGGTGTAATATGGGCATACCTAGGGAAACCCATGATTGCTCTCACAGCTGCATTTTGCACAATCTGAAGTTTCTGTACCCTCTTCAAAGATAGCTCCATGTAGAGAGCATTACAATACAGTGGAACCCCGACATAAGAGCTGCTCTACTTAAGAGCAACTCGAGATAAGAGCTGGGAGGGGAGAGATATTTTTGTTCTACTTACAAGCCCAAATTCGAGATACAAGCGCCAAGGAGCTGTCTCCTGAAGCCAAACGCTAACTTCCGCGTTCGGCTTCAGGAGACAGCTGCGAAGCGGCGTGCGTGTTTTAAAAGGTTGCAGCCGGCCTGGGGGGCTCGGGGGGGTGCTTGCAGCTTTCTTTCTTGCTCTTTTTCTTTCTCTCTTTTACCTTCCCTTCCTCTATTTCTTCTTTTCTTTCTCCTTCCCACCTTCTTCCCTCCCTCCCTCCCTTCACTCATTCCTCTCTTACTCTCCCCTTTCATAAGTTTCCTTGCTTCCTTCCTCTGTTCCTGTCCCTTCCCCCTTTCTTTCTTTCTTTCTTTCTTTCTTTCTTGCTCTTTTTCTTTCTCTCTTTTACCTTCCCTTCCTCTATTTCTTCTTTTCTTTCTCCTTCCCACCTTCTTCCCTCCCTCCCTCCCTTCACTCATTCCTCTCTTACTCTCCCCTTTCATAAGTTTCCTTGCTTCCTTCCTCTGTTCCTGTCCCTTCCCTCTTTCCTTCCTTCCTTCCCACCCTCCGTCCATTCATTCACCCATTCCTCTCTTGATCGCTTAAAGCCGGTCCCTGGTGCAAAAAGGGTTGGGGACCTCTGTCCTACAGGATTGGGTGGCAGAGAAGTTGAACATATGTAAATTTAAAAGTTTAAGAAAGTTTACAAGTTAAGTGAAAGAAACTTCATTATTCATTTATATGTACATGTACATTTCTTCATTAAAAACATGTCTTTCTGCATAATTTAGACTAACTTTGTGAGTTTTTTGAGGGCTGGAACCAATTAAAATTATTTACATTAATTCCTATGGGGAAAAGTCGTTCGAGATAAGAGCTGCTCGACTTAAGAGCCCAGGTCCGGAACGAATTAAACTCGTATCTCGAGGTACCACTGTAGTCGAACCTCGAGGTGATGAGGGCATGAATGACTGTGAGCAGTGAGTCCCGGTCCAGGTAGGGCTGCAACTGGTGCACCAGGCGGACCTGGGCAAACGCCCCCCTCGCCACAGCTGAAAGATGGTTCTCTAATGTAAGCTGTGGATCGAGGAGGACGCCCAAGTTGTGGACCCTCTCTGAGGGGGTCAATAATTCCCCCCCCCCCAGGGTAATGGACGGACAGATGGAATTGCCCTTGGGAGGCAAAACCCACAGCCACTCTGTCTTATCAGGGTTGAGTTTGAATCTGTTGACACCCATCCAGACCCCAAGAGCCTCCAGGCACCGGCACATCACTTCCACTGCTTCATTGACTGGACATGGGGTGGAGATATACAACTGGGTATGTATATAATGTCTATATACATTTAATAAATAAAAATAACATTTATTTATTTATTTGGATTTATATGCCGCCCCTCTCCGAAGACTCGGGGTAGCTTACAAAGTAAAGTTCTCCAAGTTGATTTGTCCCTTGCTGAATTTCTTGCAGTTGTAATCCTGTGGTTTCCTCTGCATTTCAGGTGCTGTTGGCCTCTTCTCTTTCTGTCTATCTTGCCCAGCATTATCATAGTTTCCATAGAAACGTGAGCAGGCATGATATATTCAAAGTCTGATAATTTTGTTTTGCTTTCCTTTTTCATCCAAACTTGATTTCCTCTAATCCTGAAGAGTTGGCTTCCTTGGTTACCCATCGAACACAAAGCAACTAGCACATTTCAAAGGAGTCTATCTTTTTCCTCTTTTCTTTGATCTTCTAGAATGCATTATTTCCCTCCTGGGAATCCAGACCACATTCCACTACAGACCGTGAGTTCTAGTCCTGCCTTTGGCACAGAGCCAGTTAAGTGACTGTGGCCTAGTGCCATTTCATGCCAATGACAGACCATTTCCAAAATCATGCCAAGAAAACTGCAAGGACTAATATATACAATTATCAGGAGTCAACCCTAATTTGAAGGCGGGCGCCCATGCACACACACTTGTTGATGTGCAGCATATTGTGTATAGCTTATAACAGTGATGGCGAACCTATGGCACGGGTGCCACAGGTGGCACGGGGATCCATATCTGCCGGCACACGAGATGTTGCCTTAGCTCAGTCCCAGCGTGCATGTGTGTGCCAGCCAGATCATTTTTGATTCACACAGAGGCTCTGGGAGGGCGTTTTTGGCTTCCAGAGAGCCTCCAGAGGAGATGGGGGAGCACGTTTTTACCCTCCCCTGGCTCCAGGGAAGCCTCTGGAGCCTGGGGAGGGCAAAACATGAGCCTATTGGGTCATGTTGTAAAATTTTCCGGCCTCTAGAGGGTCTCTGGGGGGACGAGAGAAGCTGTTTTCACCCTCCCCAGGCATTGAATTATGAGTTTGGGCACTCGCGCATGTACAATAGCGCTCACTCATGCTCTTTCAGCACCTGAGGGAAAAAAGGTTCGTCATCACTGGCTTATAAGATGCAGTAAGTAAAAAATGTGGCTTGAACACAGGCAAATGTCTTTTATTTATTTTATTTATTTATTCATTAGATTTGTATACCACCCCTCTCCGAAGATCGTGAATTCCAAGATACATATTATTTTTGACAAACGGCTCTTAACAACCTGAACATGTTTTAAAACTCTGCTTTTGTAGTTTTTTCTCTTCTCAAACGGCAGCCATAGATTAATGGATACCACAACGCTAGTAAAAATTGAAGTAAATTTCACAAGCCCATTTAAGTATCCTCTTCAGGTAATTCATGTCTCTCTGTAAGTAGTTCATGTTCCTTATAGTGGTGAAAAAGTGTGGAGCAGATTTTTGAGGACTCAAAGGTTACTTTTTCCCATTTGCTCAGAAATCCAGGAGAAGAACCTAAATCACAACACAGGGCTTGAGATAACTGTGGATGGCAAGAAATGTTCTGCTTCAGAGTAGGTAGATTTATCTACATTATAATCTAGATAAGCCAGTGACAGTAATTTTGATGTGGCAGTGAAGTAAACCCAGAGGCAGGGTTGGTTAGAACGGTACTTTTATTCAGCTCAGCATAGGTAAGTGACTTTCAGCGAGTACCGTCTGCTCTGCTTGGGAGAAACCGCTTCTTTATAAAATTTGCGGTTCCCGCCAAATTTTTGCGGTTCCCGCCAAAGCAAGAGCAGGGCGCGTCTGAGCCAATCAGGAGCGACTTCCTGATTTCCAGCTCAGACAGCGCTTTAGCAAGGAACAAACTATTTACAGAGATACAAGGTAGCCATTACAGGATACAACAGGCAGGATAGTGCATACAATGTTAAAATGTTTCCTTGATACGAAACTTAATAATAGCAATTGATCTTTAGTTAGAAAACATATTTCTTATCATCAAATAACTAGGAGTACCACCCAGGTTTCGTTGGCAATTGTACAGCATGAAACAAGTAATGATGGAAATAACAGTTTATGTTGTGGGAAGATTCCTGTTTATTTTTGTAATTAGTGCAAGTAATGCAGGACTACTATTAGCTGAGTGGATAGAGCCATCGTGAGCAACAAAGTGTTATTTTTGTCAATAATTTTTTTATACCTTTCTCTCTCTCTCATTCTCTCTCACTTTCTCATTCTCTCTCACACACACACACACTCTCACTCTCTCACTCTCTTTCTCACTCTCACTCACTCTCTCGTTCGTTCTCTCTCTCTCTCTCTCTCTCTCTCTCTCACATTCTCTCTCTCTCTCTTTCTCATACATACACACACACACACACACACAGGGAGGAAAGCATATTGGATTAACTCAAACTGCTTAGTTCTAAGGTCAGACAGTAAAGATGGAGGAGAATGAGAAGCTACCAGAAATAAACAAGAGAGAAGTCTTCTAAGTTCATCCTAGGTCTCCCTAAATGAATCTGCCCTCTGAACATAAAATTAGAGATGGATGGAGCAATTGCAAGTTGCGTAAGGGAAAATTCAACTAGTAATCCTGTATTTCAAATGCTTATTCAGTAATAAACTTGCTCCTGCCTCCCACTGCTTTGGCTGCCATGTAGCATTGAGTTATTCATGATAAAAGAAAACAGGAATGTCCAACATGGCATACGCTGATTAATAAGAGAAGGATAATACTGATTTTTATGCCAACCATAGCAATTCCTCTTTTTTTAACATTATTATTAGGTAATATATAAGCTTCTTTCATTGTTACTTCATTAAGATGTTACACTATAATAAATGGTATCAGATCAGATGATTCAACTAAAAAGCCTTGGACACAGCCTGTCCTTTAAATCAAAAGAGTAAAGATTTCTGTCAAGGCCAAGGTGGCCTTGTGCTTTGGTGAAAGTTTATTTATTATTTATTTATTTATTTATTAGATTTGTATGCCGCCCCTTGTTGTGTTTCTCCTACCCTGTGGCAACACATGCAAACATACATCCGTAAACTGTTAAGGTCCTTGACTGCAATGCCCTTTCATGTGGGTTTAGCGTGCCTTCCTGATTGCAACTGTCCTCAATCTATTCAAAGAAAGCTTGAAAGGAAAATAAAAACCTTGCTTTCACAAAACAAACATACCCTGAGAGGGGAAAATACTATTTCACACCGTAAAAAAAGGGAGACGTGTGTAAATAGAAGCCAACAGCAGGGCCTGTATGTTGACTGAAATCTGGTTTAAGGTTTATTATGTTGAGAGGTCTGTCTGGTGGCTGAATAAAAATGAGAAACTCTGGTTTTTAAAGGAGGATAAGATTAATTCCCCTTCCACTCCTGGTTCCCTTTGCCTTTAAGTTTTTTTTTTTTTAATTTATTTATTTTGTCCAATACACAATGACGGTTTTAGTGGTATATATCTATATACACATAGTAAAATACATGATGAAGGTTATAGAGGAGATACTCATAGTAAAATATATCTAAGAAAGAATAGAAAAGAAGGTATAGTAATAGAACATATCAATGAAAGAATAGAAGAAGAGATATAGGAATAGAAGAAAGGTATAGGAGATATAGGAGAGCAATAGGACAGGGGACAGAAGGCACTCTAGTGCACTTGTACTCGCCCCTTACTGACTTCTTAGGAATCTGGATAGGTCAACCGTGGATAATCCAAGGGTAAAGTGTTGGGGGTTTGGGGTTGACACTATGGAGTCCGGTAATGAGTTCCACGCTTCGACAACTCGGTTACTGAAGTCATATTTTTTACAGTCAAGTTTGGAGCGGTTAATATTAAGTTTAAATCTGTTGTGTGCTCTTGTGTTGTTGTGGTTGAAGCTGAAGTAGTTGCCGACAGGCAGGACGTTGCAGCTGGGAAAGTTAGTGACACCCTTTCCAACTGAGTCGTGGCACTGGAAAGTGTGAAACACAATGCCTATTGCGGCACAACAGGTTGCTCCTAAAGCTCCAAGGAAAGGAGACATTCGCATCAGTAACTGTTCTGTCTGGGTCCCCCCAGACACCAACACCAACCAAAAAGAGTAGTCAGACACACTGGTAAAAAGCAAAGGCAGTTTATATACTGGAAAGCAAACACAGGTAACAAAAACTGTTCTTACAGCCAGGAACACGATGAAGCTTCACAGAGGTTTCACGAAGGCCAGGCAATAAAACAGGATTCTTGCTGGCAAAAACAACACTGGAGATAATAAAACCCATGCCTCCCCCAAGTCTTTCAGCCTTCTAGGCCACAAGCCAAGATGAGAGATGCCAAGAATCAAAGCAAGGTCACAGGACTCCCAGTTGATAACTCTCCACAAGACTGCAAGGGCGGGCCTGCCTTTTCAACCCTGCTGAGGAGAACCACACCCAAACCCAGCTGTTGCCAATTCAGGGATGGAAATATCTTTCTAATTGGCCCCTTCTTTGAGCTGCACGTCTCTGCCTCATGTCTATTATAGCCTGTGCGTCTTCATCCAATGAATCCAGACTACTAGCTGGGGAGAGCCCCCCCCCCTGGGGGGTCTCAGGCTGCTCTCCCTTCTCCTCTTCCTGACGTTCCTCTCCCCCGTCTGCCTGGTCCTCCCCCTCCTGGTCACTGTCCTCCTCCTCTGGGCATGGATCCGGCAGAGCTCCAGCCAGTCCCTGAGGAGCCTCAGGCTGAATCACAACAAGTAACAAGCAAGATCATCACAAAAATATGTGGGTTGCAGACCCCTTGCTTTTCCTTCTCACCTTTCAGGTGGGTAATCCTTAAATTCATTTAAAAATAGGAATCCAGATTCAAGTCTTATTTACAAAGAATTAATCCTTTCAAAAACTGGTCTCGATCATCAGCAGCCTCCAGTTAATAGAATCTTGAATGTCTGTGGGGGAATAAGTGGGGTTTTGTACTCCCTAACTCAGCGTTTCCCAACCGGTGTGCCGCGGCACACTAATGTGCCGCGAGACACCACCAGGTGTGCCGCGGCTCCTGCCCGATGCCGCGGTTTCTGGCGCTCTCCTGCTGGGCCCCAAAGAAGGAAGGCAGGAAGAAGGAGAGCTTCATTCTTCGCGCCTTTTTCCCGCCTTCCTTCTTTGGGGCCCAGCAGGAGAGCGCCAGAAACCGCGGCATCGAGCAGGAACAGGGAGGTCGGAGGCACCGGCACGGCAGCGCCCCGCCCAGCTGGAGTTTCCCTGTCGTCGTCGGCACACCTGGCCGTGTCGTCGTCGGCAAGTGTCCTTTGGGGCCCGGCGGGAGGGCACTGGCGGTGGGAGCGGGGGGCGCTGCAGCGGCGCAGGCAATTGCTGGGAGATGGCGGGGGGTGGGGTGGCGGCTGCAGCGGCCCCGGGCACCGTTCCCTGTAGGCTTTTCCAGGGGCGCGCAGGGAGCCGCGGCCACCTGCCCGCCTGCCGGATTTCCCTCCGCGCGGCTGGGGAGGTGGATTCGCCGCCCCCGCCAGCCCGATCTCCCTCCATTGGCTGGTGACGCAGATCTACCGCCCTCGCCAGCCTGATCTCCCTCCGTGGGGGGGTGGGGGGCGACGAACCGACGATCGGGGGCTGTCTGTCCGTGCTGGGTGGTGCAGGGCAGGCACAGGCAGCCCCAGGGGAGAACAAGGGAGGGAGAGAAAGGAAAGAGAGAGAAAGGGAGGGAGGGAGAGAAAATTCAATGAAGGAGGGAGAGAAATAAAGAGTAAGAAGTAGAAAGGATAGAGAAAAAGGAAGAGAAAGGGAGGGAGAGAAAGGGAGGGAGAGAAAATTGAATGAAGGAGGGAGAGAAAGAAAGAGTAAGAAGTAGAAAGGATAGAGAAAAAGGAAGAGAAAGGGAGGGGGAAAAGGAAAGAGGGAGGAAGGGGGGAGAGAAAGAAGATATGAAGGAGGGAGAAAAAGAAAGAGAGATAGGAATGAAAGAGGGAGAGAAAGGAATGAGAGAGAAAGGGAGGGAGAGAAAGGGAATGAAAGAGAGAGAAGGGGTGAGAGATAGAAAGGATAGACAGAAAGGGAGAGAAAGGAAAGAGAGAAAGGGAGGGAGAGGAAGGAAAGAGAGATGAGAGAGGAAGGAGGAGACAGAAAGAGAGGAAGGAAGGAAGAGAGAAAGAAAGAGGGATGGAGAGAGAAAGGAAGGAAGAGAGAGAAAGAGGGAGGGAGAGAGAAATAGAGCAAAAGGGAGGAAGAAATATTTTTTTTGTCCAAACTTTTTTTAGCGCCCCCCCCCCTCCATGTTCCCCAGGATTTTGAAAATATGAAAAATGTGCCGCGGCTCCAAAAAGGTTGGGAAACACTGCCCTAACTCACCTCAGGCATTTATGGTATAAAAAAAATAAACACACACTTAACTATGGTTATGAACATTTTTTTCTGCAACTAACAGGGCTCACTCATTACTAGTATGGTAGTTACTTAGTAAAGTGATTGTCATTTCAGAAATAAGTGTTTCATTTTAGATTTTACATTGGACAGTGCACTAAAGGCTATGCTAGATTATCAAACACATATAAACACTTTTTGCTTGATTGTCTAGTATTTAATCATTTCTTTTAAAACATTAAGATGCTTTCAACAAAGGAAGTTCATTTTAAGTATTCATATTTTTCGGTATATAAGACGCACCTTTTTCCTCCCTAAAAGAGGAGGTGCGTCTTATACTCTGTATACAGTGATCCCTCGATTAGTGCGGTCTCGATTAGTGCGAAACGCTATACCACGGTTTTTAAAAAAATATTAATTAAAAAATACTCCACGGTTTTTTTGCTATACCACGGTTTTTCCCACCCGATGACATCATACGTCATCACCAAGAGTCACTTCTCTGTCTCTTTCTCTTTCTTTCCTGTCATTCTCTGCTTCAATCATTTTCTCATTTCTCTTTTTTTCTCCCCTTTTTTCTATCATTTCTCTCTCTCTTCCTTCCACTCTTCTCTCTCTCTCTTTCTTCCTCTCTCTCACTCTCTTCCTTCCTTTCTCATCTTTCTTTCTCTCTCTCTTTCTCTATCTTGCTTCTTCCTCTCACACTCTCTTCCTCCCTCTCTCATCTCTTTCTTTCCTTCTCTCTCTTTCTCTATCTCTCCCCCTCTTGTTCTCGAGCGGCGAGCAAGCGAGCGGCCGGGCGGGGTGAACGGCGGGCGGGCAGGTGTTGGGTGGGTGGGGGCAGCCGACATTCAAAGCAATCTTTGTCGGCTTCCGCACTTTCGTTGCTCCCCGGCTCCACCATCTGCGCATGCACGGTCATGGAAAAAGGGCGCGCATGTGCAGATGTTTTTACTTCCGCACCACTATACCGCGGAAAATCAATTAGTGCGGGAGGTCTTGGAACGTAACCCCCGCACTAATCGAGGGATCACTGTATAGCATTTTTTTCCAGCTCTAACTAGCTGCTAATGATCTTCTCAGCTCTTGCCTTGCAGTTCTTACCTCTTTCATTGTTTCTCTCCCTAAGTTTTGCAGAGGTTTTTTTCATTGCTCTAACTTGCTCCGAGTAAGTTTCTTCAACCAGGTGCTAATGATGTTCCCAGCGCTTACCAGCTTGCAAGCTCTTTCATTGTTACTCTCTGCCAAGAATGTTCTCCAAACTCTGTCTTTGGAGGTTATTTTTTTCATTGCTTTACTTGGTCCAGATTTTTCTTTCCAGCCCTAACCAGGTGCTATTAATGTTCCCAACCTCTTTCCATGTTACTCTCTGCAAATAATGTTTTCCAAGCCCTTAGTCTTTGCAGGATGTTTTTTTCCATTGGACTAACTTGCTCCAAATGTTTCTTTCCAGCCCTAACCAAGTGCTAATGATGTTCCCAGCTCTTACCCGCTTGCAACCTCTTTCGTTGTTACTCTCTGTGAGGAATGTTTTCCAAAACTGGTTTTTGTAGGATTTTTTTTCCATTGCTTTAGTTGCTCCGAATGTTTCTTTCAAATTGTGCTAACAATATGCTCAGCTCTTACTGGCTTCCAAGCTCCTTTGTTGTTAACTCTCTGGAAAGAAGAATATTTTCCAAGCCCTAAGTCTTTGCAGGGTTTTTTTCCATTGCTCTACTCACTCCAACTGTTCTTTTCCAAGTTCCCAGCTCTTACTAGCTTGCAAGCTCTTTCACTGTTACTCTCTCAGAATAAAGGGTTTTTTTAAGCCGTTAACCAGGGGATAAAATAATGTGCTGAAGGTGACCAGACTAAGGATGCCAGCCAGATGAATACCTGGTGAGCAGATTATTTTCCCTATTTTCCTCCCCAAAAACTAAGGTGTGTCTTATACTCTGAAAAATACATTAATTATTTAAATAAAAAGCATATTTTACTGAATTTGTATTTTTTTAAAAATAATATAGTCAAAGCAATTAAAATGACCAAGGCAGCAATGATTGAGTAAGTATTTGAATAAGAGATTGCATTGAAAGGTGACTTTCAATTGGAATAAAAATATAAAATGCTGTTTTTATTTTATTTGAAAGCCCAGCTTCAACAGTTGAAATGATTTAATTATGTTTAATTAACATTTACCTATGTAAATCTTAACCATTTGAACAAGTTTGCTCTATTTAACAATAAATTTGGCTCCAGCTAAGCTAATCATGTTATGTCTTTTTAAGTATGTAGCTTAATAAGGGTAATAACATGCACAAGACAGTCTGGAAAGAAACCGATTAACCAGATGAAAAAGCATTCAGAACTCCCATTAGTACAACAATTATGTACAAATCAAAGTCTTTGAACATTAAAAAAACATCCAAATGTTATAATAAATTGCTAAACTGCTTTTTAAAGTATTCAGATACGGTACAGTGTTATGAAAAGTCTATAAGTAATCATATAAAAGAAGGAAAAAGAAAGAGGGATTATAATATGGAAGAAAATATATGGTAGGTAAAATGGTTAGATAACTCGCAATCAATCAGGCAATTTGCCCTGAGGTTAATCTTTAATTTTTTCTCATACCACATAATTTAATTAAGGGAGTTTAATTAAGCTCCTATTTATATACATCATCATTATTATTATTATTTATTAGATTTGTATGCCGCCCCTCTCCAAAGACTCTGAGCGGCTCACAACAACAAAACACAGTATAAATCCAATGATTAAAAAAACATTTAAAACCCTTAATATAAAAACAGTCATACATCTCAGACAAACCATACATAAAGCGGAAACGGCCCAGGGGAATCAATTTCCCCATGCCTGACGGCAGAGGTGGGTTTTAAGGAGTTTGCAAAAGGCAAGGAGGGTGGGGGCAATCCTAATCTCCAGGGGTAGTTGATTCCAGAGGGTCGGGGCCACCACAGAGAAGGCTCTTCCCCTGGGTCCCACCAGACGACATTGTTTTGTTGACGGGACCTGGAGAAGGCCAACTCTGTGGGACCTAACCGGTCGCTGGGATTCGTGCGGCGGAAGGCAAAATTTGGAACAAAAAGTAATATAGGTGTTGTTCAAGCCTTTCTAATATTATTGGGCTCTTCTAAAATATATCAATACTTACGCATAAATCAGTTAACTGGAGAAAAGCAAAAAGGGTTATGAAGATATTTCTCTATATTTCATTTTACATTGTCTTAAATATTAAAATTGGATTAGGAAAAAAATTAAATGAATTAAATATATTTTGAAATTCTATAGTGAATTCAGTCATGGTTTTTATATCAGTGTAAATTCAAAACCTTATTTCAGATGAATGCGCACACTGCACTAACTTCCAAATACCAAAGAAACTTTCAAGACAAAACTGAAAGAAGAGAATAAAGAGGTCTGAAAATACTAATAAGAGAGTCCCCCTTTCTTAGTAACCCAAACAAACTCCTGTAGTATGAAATTACAGTGTTCCCTCAATTTCCGCGGGGGATGCGTTCTGAGACCACCCGCGAAAGTCGAATTTCCGCAAAGTAGAGATGCGGAAGTAAATACACCATTTTTGGCTATGAACAGTATCACATGCCTTCCCTTAACACTTAAAACCCCTAAATTACCATTTCCCATTCCCTTAACAACCATTTACTCACCATTATTACTGGTACTCACCATTGAATAGTGATCCTGATATTTATAAACATAATTATTTATTAACAATAATTATTTTTTTTTGTTATTTATTTGCAAAAATTATTAGTTTGGCGATGACGTATGACGTATGACATCATCAGATGGAAAAAAACCGTGGTATAGGAAAAAAACCACGAAGTATTTTTTAATTAATATTTTTTGAAAAACCGTAGTACAGTATACTCTATCCGCGAAGTTCGAACCCACGATAATCGAGGGAACACTGTATATCTTTTTTTAAAAAAATCAGTGTTTGGGAGAAACTGAAATTTCAAGTGTTTCCTTTCTCTCTTTACACAGGAGGGTTTTGATTTATTTTTTTCAGTCTTAATATATAGAGTTGTTACTGAAATATACTTTCCAAAGGTGCTCTAAGGGCTAAAAAGATGAATAATTTAAATTTAGACAGATTAGTCAAGAAGGAAGGAATGTAGTTTTCCAGGAACAGAATGGTCTTCCCACTATTCAAAAGACATGTTAATAATAAACAGCCACTTTTAATGAAATACTGAAGGCAGGAAGGCAGGCAGGCAATAGCTAACAAGTCAGTTCAGTCAAAAGCTTTTGCCATACTTTATTGTTTATTTGTTGTATTCCAGTCCTCCTAATCTGTGTGCCTTCCCAAAATGTTGGAGACTACCACTACTATTATCCACAGCCACCACCCATTTCTTTGGTGTGATAATATCATTCTTAATTCATCATATTTTGAGCTCACAAGGAAGAAGGAAATTGCTGTGCCCATTCCTGGTGCCTCCACCTATCAGCTTGTAATGGACAGAAGTTGGTAGATACAAGGAAAGAGATCTGAAAATCTTATCTTCTGCAGAATAAGCTTTCTTATTTTTAGAGACATTAGAAAATGTAGGATGCGGATTTTGTGTATGAATGAAATAAAGGAATACAACACAGCTTTAAGTGACTTTAGAGATTTTTAAAGTGCATTTTAAAATATCCCTAAAAATGAGAATGCTTCTAGTAGTGTACTAATATATAAATATGAATACTTTCCTTGAGTACAGTGAACTAATGCAAGTTGTTAAAATCTGTGGCCTTTATTTTCAGATCATTACTGAAAAAAACCCCTAGTCTCTTTCTCTCTTTATTGTACCTCTATAACACTGCTGTAGAACAAAGCTACATAAGCAATTTCTTTGGGCATTCATTTTTGACTGTTTATTTTAGACTTACTGTTGTGTTCCTATGTAAATATGTAGTATGTAAATAGGTTGTGTTAATAGTGTACACTAATCTACCCTATCTGCATCATGGCCGCTGATTGGATGACTTGCGGCCGGGAAATTTGAACAACTCTCAAAGCTGCGCCTACAGGGAAAAATACTTTAACAGAGGCGACCCAAGCCGCGTGCATTGTCTTTTGCCGCGAACTTCAATTATACACTTTGTTGTTTTCTATGCATGGGCCGATTCCTAATAAAGAAGAATCAGCCAACCACGTGTCTTGTATGTTTGTCCAGATTTAACACTTACCTTAATTTTTTATTCCTGATGTATCAAGATCTTCTGTTTTCTGAATCTCATCAACTTATGTCCTTTTCTAGCTATTAATTTCCATAGAAGGAGGGAGGGAAGAAGGATGGATGGAAGGGAGGGAGGGAGGGGGAGGGAAGGAAGGAAGGAAGGAAGGAAGGAAGGAAGGAAGGAAGGAAGGAAGGAAGGAAGGAAGGAAGGAAAGATGTGCACTTAACGTTTCAAAAAAGCTCACCATCACAGAAAGAAGGTTGGCCATTTAGAAAAAAGGAGCCTATGCATTCTGTTGGGCATTGCTCACCTGGAGACAATTCTTAGAAGGGGGCAAAGTCCCAGTTATTTATTTATTTATTTATTTATTTATTTATTTATTTATATTCTATTTGTATGCCAATTACCTAAGGACTCAGGGCAGCTCACAGCAAAATAAATGGATCAATATAAAAAACAGTACCATTTAAAATAATTGCAGCCATCCATACATTCATGAGTTGACCTCGCTAGTAGGCCCCCAAGGTCAATGGGTCCAAGCCCGTTTATGGCTTTCTGTAGGGCCAATAATGTGGGGGCAGTGCGGATCTCAGGAGATAGCTGATTCCAGAGAGTTGGGGTAACTACAGAGAAGGCTCTCCCCTGCTGACCCACCCATTCTTTCGGACCCAAAGAAGACCAACCCTGTGGGATCTAACTTAGTACAAGGCGATCTTGAAGATACTCTAGCCCTGAGCCATGTAGGGCTTTAAAGGTAATAACCTTGAATTGTGGCCAGAAACTGAAGGAAAGCCAGTGCATCTTGCAAAGAATTGGTGAAGTGTGGACACCCACACACACCACAGCTCACACAGCTGTCTCCAAACACTCTTCAAGTGTCAACCCATGTAGAGTGCATTGCAATAATCCAGCCATGAGGTAACACATACATACATACAGACACTCACGGCCACAAAAAGGTTCTCTTCCCTCCTGTCCCCACTAACCAGGAAGAAATGGCAGCACAAGTCAACATCCGGGGCAAAGCCAGATGTCCAGCTGTCCCTAGCCAGGACCAGTGTGTTTTTCCGAACTTCCGGTTTGTCCGTTGGGCAATATTTTTGCCTCTGGAGCTTCAGGAAAGCTTCTCTGAGACATTCAGAGGGCAAAACAACCTTTTTCAAGGCCAAAAATTAGCTGGCCATCACACACAAGCATGCTGGAGCTGACACAAGACAAGTCTCACATGCCCTTCGATATGGCTCCATGTGCCATAGGTTCACCATCACAAACATAGTTGCCTTCTGTGTTACCTTCTTTGTTTTCCTTTTGGATACAGTCTTTTCCTTAGGAGAGGCCGCTTGTCAGGCTGAAGCCATTTTACGTGTAATCTTTGACCTGCCACACTTTATACTTTTCTACTGTGGGAAAATGGGAGGGGGGATTGTGAAGTTGTTTGTTTGTCTGTCTGTCTGTCTGTTTATTTATTTATTGGATTTGTATGCCCCCCCCCCTTCCGTAGACTCGGGGCGGCTAACAACAACAATAAAAAACAGCATGTAAATCCAATACTAAAACAACTAAAAAACCCTTATTGTAAAACTAATCATACATACAAGCAAACATACCATGCATAAATTGTAAAGGCCTAGGGGGAAAGAGTATCTCAGTTCCCCCATGCCTGACGGCAGAGGTGGGTTTTAAGGAGCTTACGAAAGGCGAGGAGGGTGGTGGCAATTCTGATCTCCGGGGTGTAGGGGGGAGTTGGTTCCAGAGGGCCGGGGCTGCCACAGAGAAGGCTCTTCCCCTGGGTCCCCCCAAAAGACATTGTTTGGTTGACAGGACCCGGAGAAGGCCCACTCTGTGGAGGCTGTTGGGGTCTGGATGGGTGTCAACAGACTCAAACTCAACCCGGATAAGACGGAGTGGCTGTGGGTTTTGCCTCCCAAGGACAATTCCATCTGTCCATCCATCACCCTGGGGGGGGAGTCACTAACCCCCTCAGAGAGGGTCCGCAACTTGGGCGTCCTCCTCGATCCACAGCTCACATTAGAGAAACATCTTTCAGCTGTGGCGAGGGGGGCGTTTGCCCAGGTTCGTCTGGTGCACCAGTTGCGGCCCTATTTGGACCGGGAGTCACTGCTCACAGTCACTCATGCCCTCATCACCTCGAGGCTCGACTACTGTAACGCTCTCTACATGGGGCTACCTTTGAAAAGTGTTCGGAAACTTCAGATCGTGCAGAATGCAGCTGCGAGAGCTATCATGGGCTTTCCTAAATTTGCCCATGTCACACCAACACTCCGCAGTCTGCATTGGTTGCCGATCAGTTTCCGGTCACAATTCAAAGTGTTGGTTATGACCTATAAAGCCCTTCATGGCACCGGACCAGAATATCTCCGGGACCGCCTTCTGCCGCACGAATCCCAGCGACCAGTTAGGTCACACAGAGTGGGTCTTCTCCGGGTCCCGTCAACTAAACAATGTCGTTTGGCGGGACCCAGGGGAAGAGCCTTCTCTGTGGCGGCCCCGACCCTTTGGAATCAACTCCCCCCAGATATCAGAGTTGCCCCCACCCTCCTAGCCTTTCGTAAGCTCCTTAAAACCCACCTCTGTCGTCAGGCATGGGGGAATTGACATGTTCCTTCCCCCTAGGCTTATAAAATTTGTGTATGGTATGCTAGTGTGTATGATTGGTTTTTAACTTGTGGTGTTCTTAAAATTAATTTAATATTGGATTTGTCTTGTATTGCTGTTGCTGTGAGCCGCCCCGAGTCTGCGGAGAGGGGCGGCATACAAATCTGATTAAACTAAACTAAAACTAAACAAACCTAACTGGTCGCTGGGATTCGTGCAGCCATAACAAATTCTAGAAAACCAAGGTCATCCTTTGTCTCTACACCTCTGCACCTGCACAGAAGGAGAAGGGTGGTCTCTACCAGACTGGCAAGTGAACATTGGACAATGTGATGGATTTGTAGCTGTGGGGGCAAGGACTTGAACTTTCAATTGGATAGTGAAACCCGGAAGACTTCAGATTCGGGTTTCACCCAGATATACCAACATAGCTCTACTTGTCAGAGTTGCATTCGGAAGCTTACTGGTTAGATGCAGACAAAATACCAGGAACAGGAATCTTTGAAGAATGAAGACAATGCAGCAGGAATTATTTTGAAGAAGTTTTACTCTTCTTTGTATCAAAAACTATAGTCTCTATTTTCTATGTACAGAACACAATACTATCCTTCTATACAATACCATCACTTATTACAGACCACGAACCACTACAAACCAACCACAACGAACCACCGAAAACTAACTGTACACCTATTGAAAAGATGCATTACTCTATATACAATTCTAAACCAATCATGTTGTACCTTCATCATCATGACTCAGCAGTCTTTCCACTTTGCATAATTACAGCCTATTATTATTTCAAGACAGTACTAATCCTGACACTAATAATAAATTGGGACTTTGGGGAATACTTTGATTCAGACTCAGATTTCATTTTGGATGCTATTTGGAACCTTGACACCAACCTTATGACATCTAGATGAATTTAGGAACTGAAGTATGGCAGATTTAGAAGGCAAAACATGAAGAAATGTTCCTTTTTAATGCTAATGAGGTTATTTCACAAACTTCAGATGGAAAGTCCCACTTCATTTGGAATTGGTAGATTGGTGTTCAGAATGAGACCAAGGGACAGATTACCAGCATAAATACCTAAAGTCTTCTTCTCAGGCATTCACTGTTCTATTACACTTAAATAAATTGGTAGTGGTTTTTCCCACTATCTGGTTATGTCAGGTGAGAGCGGAAAGTAAGCCAGAGAAATTCACTAGTCACTGTCCTTAAATTGTCCTGCAATAAATTTGTAAAGTCAGGAATACTCATAAACCTTAATACTGGAACAGTTTAAACTTTTGACTTTGGAACAATACAAATTATTCCAGTATATTTTTCTGCCAATTCAAAGAGTGCAAGAACAGATGCTAATGCAGCTGCAATAAAGAGCTTTCATTCTATTGTTCCTAAGACTTGCCCTTGAACTCTCTAGTGGTCTCAAAATTGGCAGCCTTAAGATATATGGACTTCAGTTTCCTGAATGCCCTAAGATGGAGGGTATCTATGATGGGAAAGTTGAGCTATAGTTATATGTTCGGTCTGACTCAATGGCCAGCCAGCAATTAGATTCCAATTAATACTCAGACACCTGAGTTGGGAAGTATAATAGTCTATTGTACAAGCAAACTTGTTGAAAACCACAAATTAAAGCAAAGAATGTCCACTGACTATCAAAATTCAATGCAAGCAGCAAAACTGATAAGGAATGTTCCAAAACAGAGTTGTAACTTAAAGCCTTTATCTTGGCTGAAGCAGAAATACTCACAGACTTCTCAAAACTATATTTTTTCAAGACTGCAACAATATTTGGGAGGGGGAAAAACTGAATTTGCTCTTTCCCTCTTGTAGTTAGAAACATTGAATTCCTGCGCAGGAAACCTCCCAGTCTCCTCCTCTTTTAAACACTCTGTGAGTACACACTGCGCACGGCAGTATTCAAGGCCTCCCTCTACGTCTGCATAACTGCTCTTGTTTCCCACACATTCTTCTCATCTGTGCATCTAAAACAGGATCCACAATCTCCCCCTCCTCATCAGACCCAGACAAGGCCCTAGCTGGGCGCTCTATATTCTCTGCAGGACCTTCAATCTCCATCCCTTTCTCACCCTCACTATCCGACTCCTCTGATAGCCACATGGGCTTGTGATTCTCAAACGGACCCGGTTCCTCAGGGATGGGCTACCAATTTCAGCCCTACCAGAATGCACCGGGAGCACGCCCCTGTGCGTGCGCCTGTTCCCGGTACATGATTCGGATTCTGTGCATGCACAGAAGTCAAATCTTGCATGAAGATGCGCGCACATGAGATTTCGGGGGGGTTGCTTCCGCGATTTCTGGGTGGTTTTGCTGCTGCCACTTTGCCCCCCACATCGCCCCCCGCCCCCTGATGCCACCACAAGCGACCTGCCCGCTCCACCGTGCCGCAGCTCTAACCTTCAATCTCCTGGTCAATGGGTCATGGCGCAGGGAACAGGCAGGATGGCCCTGAGCTCCGTGCTCTCCCAAGTGCGCTGAAAGATGCCTGCAGCACGGGACAACAGAGAACAGGCTACCCAGCCAGAGCTCAGGTGAGCGGCTGTTGCTTGCTGACCCCAGTTACCACTCTAGGCACCGCAATGAAATTTGGCTGCTACGCATGTGCAGCAGCCGAAATCTCATGTTGACGTCCTTGCAGCAGCAAGATTTGGGTAAAAATTGCCATTTCTTTGCTTCTGCGCATGCACAGAAGTAAAAAACGGTATTTTTTACCGCAATCGTGCAGGCTGCACGCCCAGCGGAAATGGAGCAGGCCTACGCACTCCATTGCCGCTGCCGGTACGGCGTTCCTGCCGTTCCGGGTAGTAGCCCACCACTGCGGTTCCTCCTCTTCAGAGTCTACCATAACAGTTATATAGTTAATTCTAGCCTTTTCAATTAGATACATCTCTTTTACATTGATTCTAACTCAGTTCCTCTTCAACTTCCCTGACTATACTGAGTTAACCAGGATATCAATAAGTATGCACATTCCTTCAGTTCCTAGCAAGGTTGTGGGGCTGTTTGCTATACATGCACAGACATGTATGCACATATGCATGCATATGAATTGGCCAACTCATGCTTATCCGCAACTAAACTATGATAGTTCGTGCTTGGTTTAATTGAGCCCATTGTAATTCAGTAAAGACTGAGTAAACAAATCATTATTTAGACCACTGTTTCTTAACCTTGGTAGTTTTAAAATGTGTGAATTTCTGCTTCCAGAATTCTGCACCTAGCGATGTTGGCTGGAAAATTGTGGGACCTGAAATCTATAGACAGTGGTACCTCTACTTACAAATTTAATTCATTCCGTGACCAGGTTCTTAAGAAGAAAAGTTTGTAAGAAGAAGCAATTCTTCTCATAGGAATCAATGTAAAAGCAAATAATGTGTGCAATTGGGGAGACCACAGGGAGGGTGGAGGCCCTGTTTCCTCCCAGGAGATTCCTAGAGAGGCCCCACAGAGGTTTCTCCCCATCTTTTCCAGCCCTGTTTCCTCCCAGGAGATTCCTAGAGAGGCTTCTCCCTGCCTTTCCCATTACAGTTTCGGAGACTTGGGTTTGTAAGTGGAAAATGGTTCTTGAGAAGAGGCAAAAAAATCTTGAACACACGGTTCTTATTTAGAAAAGTTCGTAAGTAGAGGCGTTCTTAGGTAGAGGTACCACTGTATCTTGAAATTACCAAGATTGAGAAATGTTGATTTAAATTGATCTTTAAATTAACTCAACACTGCTGTATCTAAAGTTTGGTATAATGAATGAGACTTGTAGATATGGAACTTCTGCAGCCTTCATTGCTTCATTACTCAGTGCTGATAATCATAGGAGATTGCTAAGTGAGGGAAGCCATAGTAAGAAAAATGAGGATCACTCTGTGAATTAGAAAGAGTTTTTTTAACAGATCCTTTGCCATTGTTTATCCATCCCATTTCCCATCATCTCTCTGCCCTATATCTTATACCATTCACCAAGTTTTCTATCCGACTTTGCAACTTTCCCTGTACTATGTCAGCAAAATTCACTTTCACCAATCAATTATGTACAGTATGACTCAATTTAGATCTAGTCCTTTGGCTAAAGCCACCCACATTCCATCTGTATAGAAATATCTGTAAAGAGCTTAATCATTAGAAGCAAATAAGTAAATGGATGTGCTTGGGTAAATTTAACAAGGTGTGTAAAACCATAAACTGCTTGGTTATGCTAGAGGAAACTGCCAGGTGCTCCTTGTTAAAATTCCACCTCTGGATGTAAGTGACCTATTTTTAATATGGTAGATACAGTTAATTCTTCTGTTTTCTAGTTTCTTTTGTCAACCTAAATATTTCATTTGTAGCTTTCACTCCAAATATTATTAAAAAAAGATCTATACAGTTAATGCAAGTTTAAATTAGGAAAGACTAATAAAAACAAGACTTTTTCATAAGACAAAATAGAGAAGATTTAGGAAAGGGTTAAAGTGAAGAGTTGTTTAAACAAGGTACAAGTTACTAAAGAAGCCTGCAAAATAAGATGCTATAGTATATGAAGAAAAAGTGTGATTAATAGCAAAGCTGAGAAATGAAGATACTGTATGTTTAAACAAATCTTAATTCTAGATGGTAAGGTAAATAAAATAAAGGTGTGAATCTATTATGAATAGAGAATGCTCACTTTAGAGCAAGAATAGAAGATGAACAGAACAGAATACTTTATTTAGCCAAGTGACACAAGGAATTTATCTCCTGTGCAAAAGCTCTCAAACTATAAAGCAATATATAAGATACCAATAGAACGTAGTAGAAAAGATGAGAAAGATATTAGAAATACAGCCCTACTATGAAATAAAATAATACGAGGCAAAAAGAGAGAGATCACATCTCTCATTTAATTTTAAATGACCTCTTAATTTTTTGAAATGAAACTGCAATGTTTTGCCCTATAAAGGTGAATTGCTTTCTGTACACTAAGACTGAAGTAATCACCTGACATCGAGATTTTTAAAAACCTAAGAGAAATATTTATATGAATAATAGAAGAGAAAGACCAAGTTTCATGTAATACCATAGTGATAGTTGAGCTCAGTCAAGAACCATTTTTGGCAATCCAATGGGCAAGGTTAGCAAAGAACGAATACCATGAAATGAATTCTGAATGAATGCCACATGGCAATAAGAGCCTCATTGTTGCTCTGGTAAGATAACCAGGTACAGTCTTATAGATAAAAACCAAAAGTGCACAGAACCCTTCCTATTTTTCTATTTGTATTTGTATTTTTTTTCTTTACTTATTTATATGCTGCTCTTCTCAAAGCAACTCAGGGCGACATGTTTTTGAACTGCTAAGGTAGATTGGCGGAAACTGGAACAAGTGACGGGAGCTCACCCTGTTACATGGCATTAGGGATTCGAACTGCTTGAACTGCTGACTTTTTGATCAACAAGCTCTTTGTCTTAACCACTGAACCACCATTTTCCACTTATTAATCCCAATTAATAAGACACTAAAAGGATAGAGGGACTAACATAGCTACAGGTTTTCTAATATCTTCCTTGGAATAAGAGGTCAAAGAATAATTTCATCTGGAATAAAAGACCTGGCTACAGATTATCCCATTAACAGGTAAGGGTGTTGAGAAAACACTTAGGGGTCCTCACTTAAGGAAACCAAATGAGCCAACTCACCACATCCCTATGCAAAGCAAGTGTAAGAACATACCCTATTACAAGCTCCTTTCTTACCATCCCTCCCCTTTTGTATTGTTGCCCTTTGTCAACATTACTTGCTAGTCGAAAACATACGTAAATCAGAATGTTCCAGATTTAATTTGTACAATTTCATATTGTGACATTTCAGCTGTGCACAAATTTGTTCCATGCCCTCTGATTTACTTCCCTCTTTTTAATGTGCTCTTAGCACTTTATATTGGACCAGAAACTTTGAAAACTGAAGGCAACTGGAAAGTGAAACTGAATAGAATATTTATTTTTTTAAATCTTCTGAAACTGAAAAGGAACATAAAATTTGGATAAATGAAAAAAGCTGGAGCTGCAGGAAGATTAAAAAATGGAGATGGGTTAATAAAGTTTAACAAAGATAATTTGTTTTATAGAGGAAAGGTTTATTCCAAACAGCATAAATACCCTGGCTTACTGTATAGGCAATTGGAGAATTAAATTAATATGATGGTGATGGTGATGATGGAATGTTTGTTTGTGTGTGTGTTTGCTTTTAATAATGGGTTTTTTAGTGTTTTTTAAATTATTAGATTTGTTTTTTACATTGTTCTTGTTATTGTTGTGAGCCGCCCAGAGTCTACGGAGAGGGGCGGCATACAAAATCTAATAAATAAATAAATAAATAAATAAATAAATAAATAAATAAATAAATAAATAAATAAATAAATAAATAAATAAATAAATAAATAAATAAATAAATAAATAAATAAATAAATAAATAAATAAATAAATAAATAAATAAATAAATAAATAAATAAATAAATAAATAAATAAATAATGATAACCACGATTACGATGATTCTGATTTTTGAATTATTCTTACCTCCTTGTAACTACATAGATAAGCCCATGGGATAATGGGAGCATTAAAACTTTAGGCAATAAGCAAAACAAGGTGATGTAATGATCCAGTTGCCAAAGACTGTCTTCAATGTCAAGCAAAACAGAATAAAGAAAAATATCTCAATCAATATCAACAAGGAGAGGAATAAAACAAGAAAATGAAACTGAGCAAACTTTTTCACAAGAAAATTTGGAGCTATTGTAGAAAACCAGTTACGGTAGAAATCCAATCTAATACACACAAATGTGATTACAGGAAGATGGAAAGACTGTACTGTAGCCCTTTGCAAACAGGATTATAGAAGGACAGAAATATTTGTAGAGAGAGAATATATTCAGAAACTGACTCCACTGGAAAGTGAAGTATGAAAAGCAATAAATCAGTTGTCAAATAGGAAAGCACCAGCTGCACATGAAATACCCTTTGAACTACTTAAAGCTGCAGAAGAGGCAGTTTTCAGGAAGGTTTTAAAAAAACTATAAGGAGTATGAAATCAGTTAACAAATATAGAATGGATAAAGGAGAAGCAAGAGAATGCAAAGAGGATACATTATTTTAGCCTTACAGTTTGCTGCATGGGGGAGAGAAGGTTGTGCCTCAAATGAAAATATAGATTATATTAAAGCTAATGAGTGTGCGACAACATCATATTTGTCTTTGGAGGAACTTTTACAGCGAATAAGATGCTGATTTAAGAACTGGGTTTGAAGAAATAGAATAATTCAAAATAGAGGAGATAAAATAAGGACGCTAAATTTATAAAACTAGTAGTACTATAAAATGGCAGGATTAAAAACAGTATCACTGGGAATTGAATTGGATGCTGAACAATTAAAGTTTAAAATATGTGGAAGATACCCTTTTATTAGGCAAAATTAAAGAAGAGTTAGTAAATGTCATTGTAAAGTTTTAAAAAATGGAAAGTGAAAAATGTGGATTACTACTGAGATGAAAATCTTTATATTCAGTTAACTTATAATTGACGGATAAAGTAGACTGTTTTCTTGGTCTCAAATATAGATAGAGATGAGCAATGTAGTGGAAACTATAGATGAAATTAATTTGAAGGAGGGAGTCCATTTAAAATAAATGATAAGTACAATAAGAATATTTCAATGACAGCAAAATTTACAATTATTACTTTAATTATTCTAATTTTTGCTGTCATTGAAATATTCTTATTGTACTTATCCTTATTGTACTTATCCTTATTGTACTTATCCTTATTGTACTTATATTCTTATTGTACTTTTATTCTTATTGTACTTTTATTCTTATTGTACATATCCTATTTTAAATGGACTCCCTCCTTCAAATTAATTTCATCTATAGTTTCCACCACATTGCTCATCTCTATCTATACTTGAGACCAAGAAAACCGTCTACTTTACCCGTTAATTGTCTTTCCTGTGACAATGTATGACTGTGAAAGCATAGAGAAAGAACAGGGGAAAGTAGTAGATGTCTTTTAATTATGGATTTGGAAACACCAAGTAAGAAGACTATTGACTACTAGAAAAACTAATTGATCTGTCCTGGACCAAATAAAAGTTGACTGCTCCCTTGAGAGATGACCAGCAAGCAGAAATTATCTATAAGAGGCATAAAATATGAACAGATGATAGGCTAAAAAATTATGATGTTTGCCAAGATTCAGGAAGTGAAAGGTGAAGAAGACAATTAATAGGCAGGATCAATTAAATTACGGAATTGACCTTGTAAGGCAGCAGCATCAGGACAACCAATCAATTGCTTTGCTTTTTTTTAGATATGCAAAAATGTATAAATTGCCTTACCTCAAAAGAGTCAAGGTGATTTACAACATATTCTGCACATGCAAAATTAAGACAACATCACTTGGCAGTTGATCTAAGGCAGTTAGAGCAAGATAGCAATGAATTAAGAGATAATAAATTTTACACTGGCATATTTTTCTGCTGACTGAAGTATGAGTGGATAATTCAGAAGATGAACAGATTCTACAAGCTATTCTACAGCTTAATCTCTAAACATAATATTAAATTTTGCCTCCCTTTCCCTCCATCTCCATATTTCTATTATCTTGCCTGAATGAAACATTCTCGGAAAAACTGCAAATTCATGTACTATTTTGTAAACCCTGAATTCATCTACTAAAGTAATTGCTGAATAGTATATATGCAAATTAGAGTAGAGAGGTTGGGTGTGGATATACAGTACTTTGTGCTGGTTATGCATCTCCTCAATACCTACTCTGAAGAAAATCATATGCAAATATTGTTAGCTGTTTCTATAGTCAAATATACTTTGATGGCAATTCTTGCCTGCTTCTAGGTTTTTTCTATACCGCCAGGCATGGGGGATTTGAGACACCTTTCCCCCAGGCTTATTATAATTTATGTTTGGTATGTATGTGTTGTTTGGTTTTTTAAATTGATAGGGTTTTTAGTTTTTTCTTAATATTAGATTTGTGCCTGTACAATATTGTTTTATCGCTTGTTGTGAGCCGCCCCGAGTCTTCGGAGAGGGGCGGCATACAAATCTAATAAATTATTATTATTATTATTATTATTATTATTATTATTATTATTATTATTATTATTATTATTTCCCATGGCCATGCACAGAGTGGCTGAGTTTGGAAATATGAATAAAATGACTTTCAGCTCTTCAAGATCCAGTATGGGAGGCTAATATAAATTGCATTGATTTTTGCCATAGTTAAATTTCTGCATAATGTCAGTCTCTAGTGAATTTTTCTTTTCTTTTGGACTTAGCGAACTCTTACTCTAGATAAGAAGTGATTTTAAAAACAAGAGTGCCTTCCGGGTGGACATTAAGATAGATGCACAACAAGAGAAAATGAGGTGCATAAACAAAATGTAGAGAGAAAATAAATAATAACACACATAGATCTGTTTTTGTCTTAGACCAATTCCTCCAAAATGGTGTGTTCAGAGTTAAAAGAGCCACAATTTTCTACACTGTTGGAGTCTGGGGGTGGGGGGAGGAATTTATTATCCTTTTTTCTCCATCAGAAGAATAGATCCACCCAATCCAGCAGAGATATCTATTTTCCTCAGATTTATTTCCCCTAAACATAACCATTAAAATGTGTTGCCTAATAATTTATGTATCTAACTCAGGTTTTAGTAATTAGTTCATCTCCAAGATCATGGGTCACCCAAGATTAGATTTTACATCCTTTAAACTCTGATGAGATAGCTTAGTGTGAGGAAAACTACTTTAAAATTGATAATGCATTTCTTGTTGATGACTTATGGCTATTGCACTCCCAGTTTATGATGACAATGTCCTGGAACCAAGGGAAAAATTGGTGCTGCTAAGGCAAGACTGAGCTGAGTATGTTCCTGGGAGTTTGGGGGAGCTGAATTACCCAATCCTTAGCAAAACCTAGCAACCCAATTGCTAAGTTTGAGAAACACTACTTTAAATTATCAAAATGTGCAAATCCTTTGCTCTGAATGCAACCTCAAAAACAGGCTTGAATTACTTGCTTTGGAAATAATTCTATTGCTGAATATTGCTGCAATTTGCCAGTAATAAATCTATCTTTCTCTATTGCCAATTTTTAAACTTATTGGCTTCTTTCCCATCAGAAAAATAATTTGATACATTTCACTAATACTAGATACTGTATTCACGTCCTATTTAAGTCCCTGTTTGTAAAGTTTATCTGGATCATGGATATACTGTATCTATCACTCTCCAGAGAGTGCTTAACTACTAAAGCACTATCTTCACTCATTGTTAGTCCTATTGGTTGGGCTACTGGGAATTATAGTTCTCGAACACCTGTTCATGAATTGTTGCTTGTACATTTTTTTACGCCCACTGCATCTTCATACATACAATGCAATGCTTTGACAAAAATCTTTATTTTATGTAGGGGAGAATAATCTTTATCAAAACTGCTGCAGGTACTATAAACCAGTGGTTAAATCCATTTTTTTTTTCACTATTGGTTCTTTGGGCGTGGCTTGGTGGGTGTGGTGTGGCTTGGTGGGCGTGGCTTGATGGGCATAACAGGGAAGGAAACTGCAAAATCTCCATTCCCACCCCTCTCCAGTGGAAGGATGCTGCAAAATCCCAGTTCTCTTCCCACTTTCAGGCCAGCCAAGGGTAGTATTTGTCCGTTCTCCAAACTACTCAAAATTTCTGCTACCAGTTCTCCAGAACCTGTTAGAACCTGCTGGATTTCACCCCTGCTATAAACCCATTCGTCTAGCCTTCCTCAAATTAAATTCTTAGTATAACTACTGAAAATCAGTGGTGAAGTTTTGTACTGTACTTTTTTAAAAAAATATCATTTGTTATCATTATTACATTACACCTAACACCTTCAACATAAAATAGATCATTTATGTTTTCTATATATCTTGAAAGATATTTATTGTGTCATTTTTAAAATAGATAAAATCCTGCCAGAATTTATAAAATAATAATTTCTAATTTATTAACATGTTAAAATTATTATACTTATGCTTAATTAAGACTGGAGGTATAATAACCTTTGAAAGACTAAGTATAATAATTTTAAAATGTTAATAAATAAGCCATTACATATTTTGCCCTGAGCATCCTCAGTACTATATGTAGTTTGATCTTGTTCTCTTTATTTAAACTGAAAGACCAATGCAGGTAGTCCTTGTTTTATTACCACAAGCCCCAAATTTTTGTTATAAGTGAGACATTTAAGTGAGTTTTGTCCATTTTATAATCTTTCTTGCTACAGTTGATGAGTGAATAACTTGTAACTTTGAATTGTTGAGGACTACATGTATGTTACCATTTTTATTCCTTTATTTCCAGTGTCCCTGTTTTATGTACCATATTTTTCGAAGTATAAGATGCACTTTTCCTCCCTTAAAAGTGGGGGAAAGTTTAGGTTCATCTTATACTCCGAATGTAGCTTTTTCAAAGTTTTTTTCAGCCTTAAAGACGTGCTACGATCTGATCTTCCATGCTTTGCCTGCATTTTTCATTGCTTCTCTCTATCAGCTGTGCTTTGGAAGCTGGTTTTTTATACCACTCCAAACCAGCAAACTATCATAATATGCTGAAGCTGACCAAACTAAAGATGCTAGCCTGAGCCGGTGATGAGATTTGAACCGCTGACCTGCAGATCTAGCAGTCAGCTTTAATGGCCTGCAGTACTGCATTCTACCTGCTGCGCCACCTGGGCTCATTATGAAATGAAGGGATTATAGCACTGTCCATGCCTATTTATTTTTGAATGCTGATATGTTATTGTTTTTTAAATCATAACATGATTCCCAGCAATGTATTTGGTTCAGATCTTTTTTGAATCTCCAATGATAGGAAGTACAGATATTTAGGATTATGTAGAGTCACTATTTCCAGCAATCTTGAGAACAATCTTCAAAATGATGATGATTACATGAGCAGAAAGTTTTGAAGCTTCTCCCACCATCTCTGTGTGTCTCTCAAATGCAAGCCAGTTTGGCTTAGTTCTTGGAGCATCTGGATGGAAACTGGGAAACTTGTAATTCCACTTCAGGCATAAAATAATCTGGCGGACCTTGGACCAGTCAGTTTCTCTCAGCCCTAGAAAGGAGGCAAATCATTTCTGAAGAATGTTGCCAGAAAAATTGAAAGGAGTTGTACAAGCAGTGTCCATGAATTGAACACTTTAGGCTTGAACACTAAAGTCACAGTGTCCACTTGACTTTAGGCTTCTGCAGCCATAATTACATACTGATTGACAAGCACCCAAATTGTGAACACATGTCTGCAGGCCCACTGTGATGGTCATAAGTGCAAGGACCCACCGTAAGTAATTTTTTAGTGTATCGTACCTTGGAATATTTGCTGAATACGTAATTGTAAGTTGGGGATTGTGTATAATATATCAATAGTTGGATGACGATGCTGTAAGACAGTGTTTCCCAACCTTGGCCACTTGAAGATATCTGGAGTTCAACTCCCAGAATTCCCCAGTCTGGAGAGGGGTGGCATACAAATCTAATAAATAAACAAACAAACAAACAAACAAATTCATTCATTCATTCATTCATTCATTCATTCATTCATTCGCTGACTGGCTGTGGAATTCTGGGAGTTGAAGTCCAAATATCTTCAAGTGGGAAGTTCAAGTTCAAGTTTCCCAAGGTTGGGAAACACTGCTGTAAGACATTATAAATCACTAGTGAGGGCATGGTCCCTGGTGCTCCAATAGAATAAAGTATGTGGACAACACAGCAGTGGAAAGTGATTTGTCAAATTCAATAAAACAAATCTCAGAGTTTGAACCAACAAAACAATACGCCAGCATGAAATTTGTTGCCCCAATGTTCCCATTCCACCTCAATAATTATATTGGCAACTTCTTGTCCTTACAGATTTAATGCCAGACAAGTTAAGGAAAGCTGTTTATGGATTCCCTTGCTTCTAAAGGAAGGAGCAAATTGAAACCCTCGTCCATTCTTTCTTGTGGGCTCAGGCTCGGCAGTGAATGAATTTTGAGAGATGGCAAGATCCACAGAATGGGTAGTGCTTGCTAGGAAAGAAGGGCACCTCCAAATTGTCAGGTAAAGTAAACCATAGCACTAAGCTCTGGAGAAAAATATATAAAAAGAGTGGGGAGTCAAAAGTTGCTGATAGCATATTCATCTCGCCAAAGACTGAGCAACATAAATGTCTGCATTTGTGGATGCTTGCACACACAGATATCTAGCTACAGAGAGGGAGCTAGAGGAGAGAAGGAAAAGGGAAAATAAGGATGGAAGAATGTAGCAGATCCATGTTGAATGAGAAGAACATAGACCAGTAATGGTGAACCTATGGCACGGATGCCACAGGTTGCATGCAGAGCCATATCTGCTGGCACATGAACCATTGCCCTAGCTTAGCTCCAATGTGCACGTGTGCCAGCCAGCTGATTTTTGGCTCTCACAGAGGCTCTGAGAGGGCATTTTTGGCTTCCAGAGAGCCTTCAGGGGGACAGGGGAGGGTGTTTTTACCCTCCGCTGGCTCCAGGGGAGACTTTGGAGCATGGGGAGGGCAAAACATGAGTTTACTGGGCCCACCAGAAGTTGGGAAACAGGCTGTTTCCAGACTCCAGAGGGTCTCTGGGGGGTGAGGGAAGCTGTTTTCACCCTCCCCAGACATTGAATTATGGGTGTGGGCACTTGTGCATGCGCGAGGAAAAAAGATTCACCATCACTGACATAGACATTTGAGCATATGCACATATATTTGAGGATTGGCCCTTAGAGAAGAGGAGCAGTAACCCTATTTTTAAATAAAGGTGTAGTGCTCACTCAGAAAAGATATAAGCCTTTATTTATAGTTGGAGCACACTAGGTGGGCATTGCTTTGGCAACTGCTATCATGCCTTTCCCTTAGTCCAAACTCAAATGACCATGGAGTGCAGTGCCTGCTAACAGCAGTCTAAAATGTCAGTAAGAATTTGGCAGATCCTGTCTGTGGCGTCAGAATCTGTATCTTCAATGAAGTGTCCTTAATGACATCTATCAATTATGTTGGAAAAAAGAGGAAACAGTTTTTTTTAGAATGGAACAACTGGAACAACTAAGGACAGATTTAAGCTGTCTCCCCTGTGGCTTGGGGGATGATAGTATCATGTGGACATGATGGTTAAGTGGTTAAGTAGGCATTCATAACTGGCAACAGGAGGGAAATTACTTTTTTTAGGGCTAGGAGCTACTAATTTAGAATCTCTTTACAATTGAATGACAAATATTCCATCATACAGACAGCCTCATTTCAGCCCTTTTCTTTTCAGAAGTTAACCAGTGAACATTAATAACCCTCTTGTCTTTTTCAGGAACCAATATAACTTAATTTTAGAATTGAAAAGCTAATTTTATATCCATCATGTGAACTTTTAAAATATATGTTAACAGATGAGCCATTGCTATATAATAGAGCTTCTTCCTGCTGAGTTATGTTCAGTGTTGGATTTTCTCCTAGACTCCTTTAATTAAATTAAATTAAATTGAATTAAATTAAATTAAAAAGAGGGGGAGATAAATATATCAATGCCATGGAGAGATTGCTTCAGAAAATCTGCCAATTCATACACTGTTGCATTCATATTCCAGATTGGGATATTCTGTAACATTGGTATACTTTTTTTTCACTTTAATGGTTATGGCATGGACTGTCCATTTCCTGCAAGTCCTATTAATTTTTCAATTATCTATTAGTTTCTTAATTAAAAAAACCCTCTGTTACAGGCTGGATAAACCTTTAGAATGAAAAGGGATTTGATTTCTCTATTTGGATGGCTCCCCAAAGTAAATTGACTTATATCCATTATCAGCAGTTATGGAGCTCCCATTAATACCAAACATCTGCCGAACATGTGTGCAAAATTTTGTGCTGGTGCAAGGATATTATCTGCAAAACATATTTTGCAGCAAGAGTGATCTTGCTTTGAATTAATGGGGGAGGGGGGTTGCCTTGGGTGTGGGGAATGTCGCAGAAAGGGATTACTTTAGCTGCACAACCAAATGAAACTATGTTGGTATCATAACTAAAATTAACTCTCCATGAACATCTTCCTTTATACAAGAAGAAGCAAGCCTTTTTTTATTCCTAATGGCTCTAGCTCTTGGTTTTAGACATATGAGCCGAAGGAGGAAAACGAATGTAATTTGTGGCTAGTTAATACAATAGATAACTCAGAGGATAGATTAAAAAGTGAGAAAATCCAAAATTCAACTGCAAGTGTCAGCCAGAAGATTCATATTTGCTAAAATAGAGTTTCATCCAATTATTGATGTTGGATTTTTTTCCACTACAGATCAACCCAACTATACTCGTTATTTTGTTCTTCCAAACAATGGAATGTTGGAAAGCAAAAAACTTGGAACTCCATCCATTTCTCTCTCCCTAGGCAAGATAGCACTCCAAAACCAGAGCAGAATGGGACCCAATGGAGGACAAGCTGATCAAGGGACAACTGAATTTGCCAGGGACAGAATTGTACCAGAGGTTCAAGAGAAAAATGTTCTACAAAAAATAATCTCCAAAGCATCTCATTCTGAACCTCCCTTTTTCCAGGTGGTAAGGTCTAGATCAGAGTATATGCAACCAGCTCTATGGTACCCAGAATATATATACAGCAAGAGGGAGAATATGAGAGGAATGTAACACAAGAGAAGCAAAAACACACACTGAAACTACTGACAGGCATACACCCTGATTACATTCCTGGGGATTGTAATGTTCACAAAAATGCCAACACACACACAGAGGTAACACATTATTATACAGAGGAAAGTAGAGCTGGCTGTTGTAACTGCTAAGAGGTGACTTCCAAGGGATTGGGCAGCATAGAAGTCAAGTGAATGAATGAATGAATGAATGAATGAATGAATGAATGAATGAATGAATGAATGAATGAATGAACAAATAACCAAATAAATAAACAAACAAACACACAAACAAATAAATAATTTGAAAACCAAGCTGTGGGTGATTTCTCTACTTTGTTATTTCTTTGTAGCAAGTTCTTATTTGCTTTTGACTATTCAAAGCTACAATAGCACTAAAAAGGTGACTTACGACCATTTTTCACACATATGATCACTGCAGCGCCCCCATGGTCCCGTGATCAAAATTCAGATGCTTGGCAACCCCCTCATATTTATGACGATTGCAATATCCTGAGGTCATGTAATCAACTTTCTGACAAGCAAAGTCAATGGGGAAACCAGATTCACTTAACAATAGTTTGCTTGTTTGCTTGTTTGTTTATTATTAGAGTTGAGAGGGACCTTGCAGGTCATCTAGTCCAACCCCTAGCTCAAGCAGGAATCCTACATCACCTCAGTCAGATGGCAGGCCAATCTCCTCTTGAATATTTATTTTATTTATTTATTTATTAGATTTGTATGCCGCCCCTCTTTGCAGACTCGGAGCGGCTCACAACAAGATATGTTGAGGTGTTCCCTGACTTAACAACTGCAGTGATTTGCTTAACAATAACAACTGTCTCACTTAGCAACATAAATTTTGGGCTCACTTGTGGTTGTAAGTTAAGGACTACTTGTATTTATAGATTGCATAAAACTTAAAAACAGTCAAAACGGTGAAGAATACACCAGCTGGACTATGCGGATTAAGGCTATAGACCCAAAATGTTGGCACTGCCCATGGTATATTTGGAAATTAGTCACTTAAACGAAAAGCAATTATTTCCTCATCATGAGGGAAATTAAACTTTGTACAGTAATCACTAAAGTTGAAAATTTTAATTGCCATTATATACAGAGAGGACATATTAGTAGAACCTGGGGATATGGGTTCAATTTTTGTATTTGAACACATTTTGAAATATCTCCCATAAAAAATGTTGCCCTGATGGGTAGTGCAACAGTTTGGTCCAGAAAAAAAAGTTTGCTACGTGGAGCATACGTGTTCTTTAAAAACTGTCAGGGAGAGTCCAAATGTGATGTTTTGGCCCTAACTTTGTGCAGGAGCAGTATCACAGCCAATAAGTTTAATCCAAAGCACAATTGCTGCAAATTTTATTAAAAGGCATTAGGGACTGGAATAGGAGAATTTACTGGAATGTACCAATATAATAAAGTATGCTTGAATTTCTGTCTCTATTTAGTCTCTTTAAAAAACAGATAGAACTCAGAATGCAGTAATTTCCCATCATCATAAAAAAATCACTAAGGTTTTCTTCCTGGGATAAGCATAATAGATTTATCTGACAGATAGTTAAGTCAACAGCTGCACAGGTAACCAAGAAATATTTTTTCCTACACAGTACATTAGTGTAAGGAAATGTGTGACAGAGAGACTAAGGGAAAAATGGTTCCTATAAGCATTTGGCTAGGAAATTTAAATAATGTGATGTTAGGGAGTAAAGATAGGTTGCCTCTAAATATTAGACAAAACGTTTGTGGCATAGCTGTTTAATATTGTTAACCACATTGTTTTTTTGTATTGAACCAATTTATCTTTCTGTTGACACATGTAGGAACTTTGTAGGTATAGAAATCCAATCAACAAACAAACTAGCTTTCAGCTTAATAACTATGTATTTCTAATACAATGGCGAACTGAACAGCCATTAATGGAAGATTATGATGCTCCTATAACCCTTTATGAAAAAGATTTGGCACCATAAAGTCCTCTACTAAAAACACTGGGACTTATATGCCTCTGGACTTCATGCAAGATTTCAGATGGTGATCTTCATTCTTAAATATTCTTCTAATATCATCATCATTATCATCACCATCATCTCAGTCATGACATTAACCTCTGGTTTTAATAAGTGCAAATGATAACCTAGCCTACAGGCAAACCTTTGGTATCACTCTTCCTAGTTTGCAGTTAAATATTCTAATATCTTGGCCAATTCAAAAACTGAAAAGGTTTTAGCATTATCTCAGTATGATAAGAAAGTATTGCATTAAGACTTGTAAGTACCACTGGTTTGGTATTCTCTCTGCATTGCACAAGCTGCTTCATCCCCTTAAGGTAAGTTTCGGCAAAAAAGTTATAATAAAAGGGAACATTTTACCATCAATGGTAGACTTGCCCAGAGGCTAAGAAGTATTGGAATAATATAGCAGATTGCTTAAAAGAAATAACATTGCAAGAATTTGAAAAAAAAACAGAACTATATTTATTGGGCATGTTTAATATAAAAATTAAAAAAGAAATTAGGTATTTGGCCATCCATATATTGACAGCTGCTAGGATAGCCTATGCCCAGCAATGGAAAGCTGACAGAATACCAGAAGAAGGCATAATTATTAGAAAGCTACTAGAATGTGCAGAGATGGATAGAATGTTCAAAAAATTAGAAGGAAAAGAAGACACAGAATACTGTAAGATATGGGGAAATCTTTACAATTGGCTAAAGAAAAGGACAATGATAAAATAAATAAATTACAAATTAGAAAATTATATGTAAAGCAAAGCAATACGTTAACAAAAGAATATCAACTTATGAGGAAAAAATTCTCTGATCAAATAGTCTGAAAGAGTGGGGAAATTATTTTTCCCAAATGTCTGTAATTAATTATATGTTTTGTTTCATTTATTGTTTTGTTTTTACTTGTCTATTTGTATGTCTGTTTTATTATTTACGTACAAATTTTTTAAAAATAAAAATAAAAAAGCAAGTATTGCATTAAGACTTGTAAGTTGTAAGTACCACTGGTTTGGTATTCTCTCTGTATTTCACAATCTGCTTCATCCCCTTGCAGAGGTCTCCAAACTTGACAACTTTAAGACTTGTGGACTTCAACTCCCAGAATTCTGGGAGTTGAAGTCCACAAGTCTTAAAGTTGCCTAGTTTGGGGACCCTTGCCTTAAGGTAAGTTTCGGCAAAAAAGTTATAAAACTCAGGATAAACACGAACGGCGCGTTCTAATTGGCTGCTGTTTAACCAGTTAGTAAGTCGCATATGCAACAAAGTAGGTTGACCGCTTCTTTTTTTTACCCGGGTTCTCTGACTATTTCTCCTTTCGTTTTTGAATGTGTGAGTTCATTTTATTTTCTAACTCACATCATCACGATGCCTTTCGCAAGGATTCTAAACGCTGGCACATGATAATCCAGAACTCCCCCCCCCCCAAAAAAAAGTTTATATAGCTTGCTTTAATTATAGTATTTACAGTAATTATAATGATTTTCGCTTTCAAGTTCCACTATCACTTTTATGACTAAGGTACTTGTATTAAATCATCATATAACTTGTATCAAATATACACCATCTGAATTGTACTAAGACTGGTGCATTTTACAAGCTTTTTCAGTATAAATATTTAAACCACTACAACATCATAAAATTAATTTCTAGTCTACATTCTTCTATAAATAAATCTCAAGACTTGCAGGAAATCACACTCTGCCTGCTTCCCACATCCCTTGTCAAATAATTTATCCATTCTCTAGTTTTCTGAAGAAAGATTGCAAATCCACACTTTCTCCCCTCTGCCTACCCACAAACCTGGACCTGATTTTTAAAGGATGCCTTATGCTTGTTTTAAAGGTTGCTATATTGAAAATGATTAGATTTCAGAAAGGTAGAATGAATTTGTTAGAATTCCAATATATGCATAGGTGGAAAGGATCTGCAAGGATACATTCACTTAGATATAGAATACTGTATTGATAATTGATTTCAATCAGACATATTCCAAATTAAATGAACATGACTGCAGCTGGCAAAACAAATGGGGGGGGGGGAAGCACAGTGAATGTAACAATGGCATCTTTCAATCTATTATGCAGTGCAATACAGGGTAATTTTAACAATATAAATTAAAGATAGCCTTGCACAAATATAGGAAAATATTGTACAAATATAGGAAAACATGCATGCACAGAGAGGCCTACATTGAAGTACATTACTTCATATTCCTTGAAGCCCAATTTTAATTCACTAGCATTTATGTTTATGAGATGCATTAACTTTCATTAGCAGTGAATACAAACATTTGCAAATAGAGTCATACCTTAGAGAAAACCCTGAAATGGGGTGATAATGACAAAATAGAGACTGTTGTTTCGGTAAAGTATATAACAGAAACGAATGACAAAGGCTAGTGAATCACTCTTTGTCATTTGCAATAAATGGTCAAGGGGGTGGGAAAACACATCTACGGGTTTTGTACAAGCAAGGAATGTACTGTATGGGTTGTATATTTACATGTTTATATTTCTCCAAATAGATACATATGTGGAACATAGTTTCTAAGATTAGAAAATCTTTCTATTAGAGTTTTATTATTTATTATAAAATTTTCTTTCTTAAAATTGTTTTCTCCCGCTTCCGAAAAATTAACAGACTTTTCTTGCTTTGGTGGCAAGAAACTTTCATTCCTGCCACCAAAAAGCTTCTTTATTGATTCAAATAAACTGCTTCTAAGTAATATTTATAATTGCAATAAGTCAGAGGATAATAACAAATAATAACAATACTTATAGGTAATCCAGTTTTTGACTATCAGATCTAAACATTTCAATGTGCTCCTGGGAAGTTATCCAGGAGATATGTGGTTTCTGTTGTAAATAAAATATTCCAGTTTAAATTGGCCACTTTTTAAAAAAATAACACTTTCTCCTATTAAAAACTATCATAATTTACCATCTTCTAATTTCAAGTATTGTATATTGAATTGCAGGAAAGGTTATGAGCTCTATTTAATTTTCATATTACACTGCAAGAAAAACAAATTAGATAACTATGTATTAGATAAGGATATGTATTATGTAAAGTAAAATAAATAAGCATAGATTACTAAATGATTTAAAGGTTTTACAGGAGAAAACTTTTAGATACTATATTAGCCCTTTTAAAAGATAAAAACTGAGCAGAATTATAAACTCTTTTTGTTTAACGTTATTCTTGCTGTATCTCCTCACACAAAAGGACCTGAATTAAATGATCCTGAATTTCAGTCTAAAAATAACACCAAGGATGAAAAAAAAAGAGAACACTGTAAAAAGCACATGACTATGTTAGGAATCCCAAGCTCATCCATATCATTATCTGTAGGTTTCAGCCCCCTTCATTTCAAGATTTAATTTATATTAATTATGAAGTCTAGAAAATTATTTTCTAAGGGATTGTTTTGATCTAAAATCTGACATTTGCTCAAGTCTAAGAAACCACTGAGTAATAGGAGGTAGAAAGTTTTGTTCATTATTGACAATTACTACTAACATCTCTAAAGACACAAAATGGGCATTTATTGAAGTTAAATATTTAAGGTAGCAATTGGTCAAACCCACCCTATAAATTGCACAAAAATCCTACTGAAATCAATGAGGCAAATTCTGTTTTATCTTTTCAAAGGTAACTAAGTTCTCCTAAGTGCTCAATTATCCCTGTACTTTACAGAATGTGAAATGGTGCAGAGTCTAACAGAGTCTAACCAAGGACTCTGATCTCACCCTTAGCTGCTGACTCCTTATGACTCCCCTTAAGTAAAAGGTTGATGACTTCGAAACTTTGCTGGAATAAGAAGGGTATGAGTAGAGTGGAAATCAGATTGAGCAATCTGGGCATATTTCTCCTGGAGATGTGGGGATGTGATCTTGGAGAAGGCCGTCAAGGTCTTTCAGCTTAGAATAAAGGTCAGAAATGTGCTTAAATTATAGGAGATCAAATTGGGGAGGGGGAAGGAGAAACCTTTATAAAACAGTGGTCTGGCCAGGGAACCATTTACTCAGACATAGATGGGTCTCCTTGGCTGGATGTCTTCAAGCAGATGGGGGGGCTTTCATTGGGCTTTGAGGTGCTTTCATTGGGATACCTGCCTTGAGCCTTCTGGGCAAATCTGGTCTCTTCTAAGGTGGCCACAACCACTCAGAGGATCTCAGGCAGCAACCAACCTTTTCAAAGGCCCTCTTGACAAACAATTTCTGAACCATAAAGTGATTTCCCTAGAGATACAGCCAGCTAGGGGAAAGTGTCCTGGCAAGAAAGCCTCCACAGAGAAGAAATGACTGGGGGAGAGAAGAAAAGATATTTCGGCCCTTTACAGGTTTCCATATGGCTCGGAGTTGATGGTGTGTGCAAATAAGGGAGAATTGGGACAAATGCCAAGTGTGGGGGAAAAAAATCCAGAGAAATTTCCTCCAGTATTATTCTCTTCAATAATGCAGAGCTGCACGGATTTAGAGCAAACCCCCTCCCCCCTCTCATAAATAACTGAATCATTACTAAAATCTCCAGGATTTCAGTGATCTATCCAGAAATTTGAGTAAATGTGAATAAGGCTCATCTCTCCCTCTCTCATACACACACACACACCGATTTAAACAACTGGGCAAGTTTCCCATTTCTCTTTTTGGCTTTCCAGAAATTCCCCGGGATGAAAGAAATCCCTTTCCAGTTCAGTTCAAACATTTATTGTCAGAGTACCACATGTGTACTATAAGATTGGCTGAGCCTCCCTTCGTATACACACACACACCAACACAATACAACTCACAATGAAAGGCAGAAAATCCCTATCGTAGTGAATCCTCCAAACAAATATCCAATCCTATTGCACCATGTGCACTTACTGCAATTCCCATGTTGTAGTTACCGTTACACTATATTGTAGTTAGTTTACCGCAAAACTCTACTCCACTCGCCTTTCTATCCATTACTGTGCAACAGAGTCTGTACGTAATACAAACAAGGTTCAAATCTGCCATTTTGTTAAAAAAGGGAGGAGACTTTGTGCAATTAAAAACATTTTCTTGCGCAAGGGAGGTTTCCGCAGAAGAATTTCCCGGAGGCCCGTCCTTCAGTTGCTTAGCAATGATGCAGTGAACGAGACACATCCCCCCCCTCCCCGGTTTGTCGCAGGACAGGCGTTTCGTAGCTCTCACTTACCACTCGCCTGGGGGAGGGAAGGAGAAGCAGGCAATTCTATAGCCCAAATATTCTTGAATCGCCTTGAACAATTCCTAGAGCCATTGCTTCGCCTCCTCTTCGCTCTGACGCCTCTGTCAGTAGCAGTCTTGCTTGTATCCGCAATGTTATTTTTAGGAAAAGCCGGATGGTTGTATTTTTGAAAAATTTTCTCGGTTTGTTTTGATGAGAAGCTGGTCGTAAAGGAGGAAAGTCACACGATTCCTCACCCCACCCCCACCTCAACCATCCCAGGAAAGAGTCACTTTCCTCTAAGTGTTCTCTGTACTTGCTGGAGGACGGAAGGGTGTGTGTGTGTGTGTGTGTGTGTGAGGTCGAAGTCTTCATGTGGAGTCTTCGTGTGTGTGTGTGTGTGTGTGTGTGTGTGTGTGTGTGTGTGTGTGATTAGTTCGTGGGCAAGGAGCGGACAAGTAGGAGGATTTTCAAGTCAGTAGCAAAAGTCTTGCCCCGCTAATCAGTATAACCTTTTACGGCCTAGCCATGAACTTGGGACAAAGAAAAGGAAGGGAGGGGGGAGGAAGGAGGGCAGAGGGGCAATAAGATCATTCACTGTGGAAGTATACAATTTCCCAAAGCCACTAATACCACAATATTGCCAAATAATCTGGGGGGAAGCCTACATGGTAAAGACGTTTGGTACAGATTTGGGGTAATTTAATCAAAGGCAGAACTGGAATTTAGGCTTTTGGAGAGAACCTAGTATACTGGGGGAAAGAGAAAAGGTGATTTGGAGACCATTGAGCTCAATTTCAACCCAGACCATATTTAAAGTTGAGACGTTATGAAATCTCCAAGATAGGAATGAAAATTCCTAGAAGGAATTAATAAAATGGAGATTTAGGCTATGTATCTAGAATAGATCCCAGCAGAATGAGCAATAGAGGCCCCAACACCTACTGCATGAATACAATGCTATTGAACACTACACACATTGCCAACAAAGGTACAGGAAAGTCTTCTATTGGAGTTCTATTGATATTGTTATTGGTTGAGCTGTGTTTGTGTGTGTGTGTGTGTGCATGTCAAAAATACATAAGTGTTTTGATATTGCCTGGAGGTTGGGGGTTGGGTCTGCTTTCTAATCTACAGCCCTGGGAATTTGGTCTCCTCCAAACACTCCAAAGTCTAATCAAACTATTCTTTGGTCACTCAAATCCAGTTAGCAAAGTGCTGCCATTTGCACTCTAGGCAAATGGGACTACAGTAATCTAAGTACAGTGGCACCTCTGCCTAAGAACACCTCTACTTACAAACTTTTCTAGATAAGAGCCGGGTGTTCAAGATTTCTTTTGCCTCTTTTCAAGAACCATTTTCCACTTAGGAACCTGAGCTTCCAAAACTGTAATGGGAAAAGGCAGGGAGAAGCCTCATTGGGGCCTCTCTAGGAATCTCCTACAAGGAAACAGGGCTGGAAAAGGCGGGGTGAAGCCTCCATGGGGCCTCTCTAGGAATCTCCTGGTAAAAACAGGGCCTCCACCCTCCCTGTGATTTCCCCAATTGAATGCATTATTTGCTTTTACTATTTATTCCTATGGGGAAAATTGCTTCTTCTTACAAACTTTTCTACTTAAGAACCTGGTCACTGAACAAATTAAGTTCGAAAGTAGAGGTACCTTGTATGTTAACTGAAGTAAACAAGCCCAAAGAGATTATGACCAAACCCAAGATCATAAACAGTAGTGGTCACTATCCTAGAAATGACAGCTGCAATATGATTAAGTTATTTCATATTTTGGACCTACATATATAGGGAGATACAAGCTCCTTTAATTGATAGTGGACAGGCAAGTCAGTCCACTTAAGTCTGACAGGAAAGAACTCCATTTTGCTAAGTTGGATCCTGGTTTAATAATGACCCTGTCATTATTAAATAATAGCAACTTCACCAGAGATTTTAGGAATACAAGAAAAAGAACTGAAGGGCCACCAAATATTTATTAAAGCCAAGTTACACACACACACACACACACACATAAGTACTGTATATTTATTTAGTTGAGTTTCAGCTCTTAAGCTTTTAATAAATCTTATAGCAAAATGCAATGATGACATAACAGTTGGATGAATAAAATAACAGTAGACTCTTACATAAAGGGAAAGGACCTGAACACTGTGGTTATTGTTATTTATTTATTTAGCAACATTTATATAGCTGCCCATTTCACAAAACATAACCTAAAACAATAAAAATCATAAAATATGTTCCATTCTGTCTCCAAAGTATTTTCTAAAAGCATACATAGAAAAAAGTAGGATAGAATAAAATGTGAGCAAAAGTTCTTATCTTTCTTTACAGTGATACTGTATACAGTATTGTGATTCAGATCAAGATGTGAACCTCTGTCTAAATCAGCTATTCAGTCACCTCTACTAAAGTGTGTCCTGCTCAGTTATTTAAAAAACTATTGCCTATACAGTATTTATTTCCTTTTCTTATAGGTAGGAATTTGTTATTAAAAAGTTCAAAAAGGCAGGCTAATCTGAGAAAGATATTCCATTCATTTCAGTTTAATATTTCAATAATAATTATTTATTTACCAATACCTAATATGGAAAAGCAGTCTATAATATGGAAAATATTTCTACCAAAATATATATTTGAATTAAAATTATGATTGTTTCTAGCATTAAAAAAAATATAATACCAAAACTTGGAGATTCATTTAAAATTAAAGAATCTGTAAACTACAAATTAAAGAATAAAGATACTGAAAAATTATTGGAAGTACTACTACTGGTTTCCTGTAAGAACAAAGGGAGCTGCATAAGATTATACCAAGTTCACTGAAATGAAAGGCACAAACCTTGACAGAATATTTGATAAACCTTTTCTCTAGTTGGAGAAAAAGAGAGAACATTTACATTAAGTTGTTAGATAGATTCACTGACCATTCAAAGTTAGACTTGAAAAATGTTTAAGAGGGTGATGAAAACCCAGCCAATGCTGAATAAATAAGTCATTCTTAAACCATAATGTTTATTGAAAGGCTTTAGTTGTGTGGGGCCAGCAATTGTGTTTTGCTAATCTAGTTTTAGCTTTTCCAAGGGTTCTGAATTTAGGGGTGGGTTACAATTAGAATAAATCCTATTGAGAGCAATAGAATAAACTTAGTTATACCCTGATTGATTCTAACAAGGGAAAACTAGTTCTTATTAAAACTAGGCAAATTGTGTCATAGAAGATTGCAAACTTTTTAGTTCTCCAAAACTTTTATCAAATTAGATGGTATAAAAACAAGAAATGTATCAATAAATACATTCATACTTAAATGTGTAAGAGTTGCAGAAGTTTATCAAATTACTTTTATTTTATCTGTACCTAGGGCAGTTTTTCCGCACATCCAGAAACTAGCTGGGCAATATCAAATAAAAAAGGCTAAAATAATAATTCATCAAAATTTTTTTTAAAAAAATCTTAATTACTAATATATTTAAGTTTTCTCTCTCACACGCATTCCATGCTTGTGCCATGAGTGTTACATGAATCCAATGTTCCCCATTCCTCCCCCTCCCCCCTCCTCTTAATTTTAAAGACTAGAATGTTAGCTCTTTCTCCGGAAACAACTGCAACAATTGCTCTTTTGCCATTGAACTTGACAATAAAAGAACTGATTTTAGCCCCCCTTTTTTTGTCCACAGAGCTTTGTGTATTAGGACGTGTGAGGTCTCTACAAAACCTCACCCAGGAACATAAATTTGGGTGGAGGGCTAGGAGTTAAAAGGAAAAATGCAGATTAGTTAATGGGATACCCAAACAGGATTTGGGAGGGGAAGGTAATTTTTGAATAGTACAAAAATGGCTAAGAAGATGGTGAAGCACAGAGATAGAGAAGAAAACACAAATGCCTTTTGTGTAAAAGGTATTTAGTATGCCACTTTCCATGCTTTTGGTATAGGGGAAAGCATGAGTATGGTGTGTTTTGTTTCTTTCTAAGGCCTTAAAGAAGAATTTCAAGCATGCTTCCGCAAGCAGCAGGAAATGTTTTTTATAGGTTTCCCTCCCCCATCTCACCATTTTGTAGCATTGGGAAAGTTGCTCTTGGCTCCTTCCCCCACCTCAGGTTCCCAAGTGAATCTGAATGAGAAAAGAGAAAGACTGAGAGGGGAGGGAAAGAAAAAAAGGATGTATATGCATACCAAGGTCTGTATTCCACAAGTAGGGAAGGTAAACAGCTGTCATTAAAGGCTAAGTGATTTATAGGAATGGGATGAATAATAATCTAAGTACTTTGGAAAAGAAAAATGAAGGAAGTTATAGGACCTATCTCATTTCAAGTCGAGGGAGGGAGGGAGGGAGGGAGGGAGGGAGGGAGGGAGGGAGGGAGGAAGGAAGGAAGGAAGGAAGGAAGGAAGGAAGGAAGTAAGTCTTTGAGAAACTCTATTATCTTCAATTACATTAGCCTATAATATCCAAAAATCAGGAGTCTAGTAACATTTTTGAATATGTTTTATCTGGCTTTTAATAACATTAGTAAGTTAGAGAAAAAGATGTTACCAACATCTTTCTGATTTTGGTTTCCAAGAAACAAAGGAGAGTGCACAATAAATATTATTTAGCAACCTTTCCCAGATCTCAGTTTCTAATCCCCACTGTACATAATGATTGAGTTAGCCCATATGTTTACATCCATGGGGTAATGACCAAATCTTGCAAATATGCAGGCAAATCAGAAATAATTTATCTAGATGATGCAAAACGGTGAAGACTTACCTCTTCTGGCTGTCCTGGGACTGTTGATCTCACCATTATACCCTTATAAGATCCAGCCAGAAATGAATGATGTATACTATATGTTTCTTAATTGTTTTTTGATATTTTCAATATTTAAAATGTTTTTATCTTTGTTGTGAGCTGCCCAGAGTCCTGGGAGTTGGGCAGCATGATAGATAGATAGACAGACAGACAGACAGACGGATTGATTAAATTAATGACTGGATAGATAGATAGATAGATAGATAGATAGATAGATAGATAGATAGATAGATAGATAGATAGATAGATAGATAGATAGATATAGACAGACAGACAGGCAGGCAGACAGATAGATAGATGTGCTGCTCTTTCAAATTAGAAGATGGGATTTTTGTATGTGACATTAATACTGATGGAACAAATTTTAGAGAAAATTTAAATATGTTGATTTACATAGACTTAAATATGTAGCCTCATTTAGTTAATTGCTATTAAACTCCCTAATACTAAGTCCCTTTTGAATGTGTTCAAGATTTAAAATATTTTTAGTTAAGATTCTGAATTATAAGCAATCTTTAAAGATGAAACATCCCTTGTATAGATGGAAGAGAGGAAACGCCTAGACAAAGATCAGCACTTCCCTTGATTCTTTATGCCTCTAAGATACATTGGTATAGGCTCCCCACTCCCAAATCTAACCGAATGGTTTTTCTAGAATGCCCTTACAATTCCCATTAATCCCGGACCAGCATGTAGCACATTTAGAGGCATCAACTTGTAAAGGCCAATTCCTATGAAGTTAATATAGGGTGAAAGGAGATACTCTGCTATAGCATTGACTCCTGATGCTGAAATTAATTAGGCCTTTAAAAAAGCAGAATTCGAACAAAGTCCGTTTGAAGAAGTGTGAGTAGAGGTACTCCTGGTCGGCTGAAAACAGAAAACGCTAGTAAAATCAAACTTAAGCCCTTTTTAAGTCCAGATAATGAATAAATGGATAATTTCGATCTCGGACTTGTTTTGCTAGTAGGGATTGTTCAAATTTTATGCAGGGGTTGGTATTAGCATATTGCATTATTATATTATATTATTATTATTATATTAGCATTGGCGCGCTTGTTCAGATTAGCATGAGTAGATCCGAAAACATGCCCCCCCCCCCCCATTCTTCTACTCCTCCTTTTGATGCGTGTCAGCCATTTAGTTCATCTGGTTCTTTTGGCAACCATTTTAGAAAAAAACAACAACTAGATGGAGGTTTGGTCTCTTCCAAATCCCAACCACCCCCACCCCCTAAATTTCCCGGGCTGCGAACAAAAGGCGAAGCCTCCTCCATTCACCTTCAGGAATTCTCCTTTTTAGAAGAATTGAGCCAGGGACAAAAAAAAAGACTTGGGGAATGGACATTCCATGAATTGGAAATAGGGAAGGTAAACAATGAAGGTATTTTATTTTAGACAAGGGAACGGGAATTGGTTTTGATTTGATTTGGAAGTAATCCAAATTGAAATAAACAATAAATCTCATGCATACAGAGGGTGTCTCCCCCCTCCCCCCATTTAAAATTGTGTGGGTAGGTAAATGGTTATAAATGTATCTTCTTTAATGTATATAATGTTATCCGCCTGGGTACATTTCTTATTCACCTGGTTAAGAACAATATTGATCACATGAAGGTTCGCACAAGGTATTCATACAAGTTTATTGTAAGAAAAAATGAGAAAGAGAGAGACAAAAATACACATAACAGAACTTATTGAACATGCAACTTACTAATTTTCAATATTTATTTTTAAGTTCAAAGGGCGAGTTTGGCTATTTAATTTCAATGTTTTGTAAAATTAGCTGCAAATCAAGTTTATTCTATTTTCAGATCTACAAATTAGGAAAATTCAGCTTTTGGAGGTAATTTTTAATGATTTATTTAGTCCATCAAAATGTATAGGAAACATAAAAGGAGACATAGGCGTAGACTAACTTCATTGATTTGGTAGGAACACAATTAAAAAGTAAAAGTAAAGTCAAAAAAAGAGAGTGGGGAGGAGGGAAGGAAACACTGCCGATAGTGCTAAACCTCGCAACAGGAAGGTGGGGCTTATGACTTAATATTGAAAGCAAGCATCCTTTCCTTAACAAATGGTTGAAAACCACACCCATCAACACTGGCAGGACAATCTATGTAAACAGGGAGCCAACCTCACGCTCACAAGCACTGATCATGTTACCTAGTTGGGCAATGGAAGGACTGAAAGCAAACAGAGAGCACCAAGGACTCCACAGCTACTGTATATATACTATATTTTCCTCTATGGGAAACATCTTAAACTTATTTGGCTTTTAAGAATCTTTACTTCCAGGGGCAAGAAACCTGAGTCAAACTTTTAAACAAACTATCTGCTCAGAATCAAACCAAGTCCTGACTTCTAAAGTCAAAATTAAATCATGATTTAAAGTGGATGGAAAATTGTTCTCCCCTTGCCTTGATACTATGTTGGTTGCAAAAGCACTCTCTAAAGTAGGTCCTCGCCCTTCAATCTTTCTCCTTGCATTCTCAGGTTGACATTTTTATTATATGGGGTACAAGAGAAAGAAGGGAAATGTGCTCAGATGGAGGGCCTTTGAAGAAGATTCAGAACTAGAGATCATCCCAAATTGGGGGGGGGGGGATATCCAGTGTTCCCCATGTTCAAAATATATTGGTTCCCCCTTTTTTCCGCTCCTGCACTCCTCTTTTGGGATGGATTTATTTAGGATCAAGCCCTGAAAACATCTTGTATTAGCTGATCTCCGGCAATCCTGGGGAGAAATATCTAGGTCCTTGAGTCAGAGGATCAACAGGCATACCACCATGTTCAATAAAATAAAGAATATAAATTCCCCGAGTTTAAAAATACATATGCAGGGTTGTATGCAGGGCCAGTTTGGTGTAGTGTAGTTAAGGCATCAAGAGACAGTGAGTCTGGAACCCACCTTAGGCACAAAGATAGGTGGACAGTGTTGGGCCAGTCACTTTCTGCCCTAGGAAGGAGGCAATAACAAACTACACACACACACACACAAACACGGGGACTTGTCCAAGCAGTCTCCGAGAGGACACCACTCAGAAGAAGGGAGGGGGGGAATGACCAAAAAAATCCTGGCTCCCCTTGCTGGTAGTCTGCCCAGTCCTTTGTTTTCTGCTTCGCCTGTAATTCTTCCTACCATATGGTTAAAGGAGTACCACAGCGGAGTTTCCTTTGTCCCCTCCCTTACCTACCAAGTAAGTAGGCACCGCAGTACTCACAGCAGATGCTGCCGACCGTAAAACCTCCAACCACTTGACAGGCGAAGTCGTCTAAGTGCCTCCAGGAGGGTTAAGGAGCATCTCTCAGAGAGGGGAGGGCATGGCGCGAGAAAGCTATCCTTGAACTTGGCCCCGGCGCCTTTTCTTTCGGCGATCGTCAGCCTCTCGTTGAGTTTTATGAATTTAAATCTGTGAGGCAACAACCCCCGGAGAGGGTGCGAAGCAAGCTTGCTAGTTGAAGGTTGTGGCTATCAACGCAGAAGGAAATAAACCGAGGCCCTAAAATAAAATCGGGACCTTTGTTTAAGGTTTATGATCTACGCGCTGAGTGGGAGAAAAGGCGGTCATTTGCCACCGGCGTCCGTTACAGATTAAAAGGTCGAAGTTGGACCCCAACGAGGAGGGAAGTTGTTTTTAAACCAACGGGCCATTTCCATTCTGTACTTTGAGATTTCTAACGTTTCTTCGGGAGAAAGAAAGGGCTGAGGAATTAAAAGGCGGGAAATTTCAAAATATTTATCACGGTACTATATTTGTTTTCTCATGCATTTTATATCACATAGTTTTATTCGTTTTTAACGTATCGGTGATCCTATTGTGTCAAATAATAAATACAGTACTGCTTATGTAATCTCTATTTTGGATAATGCATTATTCAATACAAAAATATATAAATAGGCGATATACTTGCACAGCTCCGCGTGGGATTTTTCGGTGAAGCAACGGGGGTTTCTATGTCCTTTCCTACAGAATCCTAATCAGTGGGAGCGCCAGAAACGTTTTCTAAATACATCTGCAAAATTAGACTTTCAGAAGATTTTCGCTTGTTCAGGAATACTTTTGAGGGCGATACCTCGCTTCCCCCCTTAGGCTCCTCCCAACAGAATTTGGCTCGCTTCGACGGGGCGTCTGGTGGGTTCCAGTGGAAGTTGCGGAGATTCGAGGTCTAACCAAGCCTCACGCACCATTTAACATGATAATTTCAACATCTCGGTCTCCAGATCCAATATGAACAATAGATATTCGAAACGTAAATCTGTATCTCCTTGCATTGACCGGAAAAAATCAGTTGCTCTGAACGGCCACTTCTTGGCGCGGCGATTTACAGCATCTTCCAGCGTCACCCAGTACAAATCCTGCCTGTTGCCAAGGCAACTTGGAAATTCCATGTGGTCACCAGGAGACCACTCAATTGGAAGTTTTAGCGATGACATCATCCCTACCCTTGTCAGCTCGGCGACCCTTTGAATGACGCCATAAGATAATGACGCCGTAAATCTCCGTTGAGGTGATGGAACCTGCTCCTAAATGCTCTTCTCCCCAAAGACGCGTGGATTTCAAAGGATCTCTCTTCCAACTGTCTGGAGATCTGAGCAGATTTTTCAAGGCAAATAGAAATCGGGAAGACTGCGGAAGTTGCACGGTGCGGAACCCACGTCATGCAAAAGCGCCTACCCGTGTTTCTATGTCCCCTTTTTAAATTTATAGACAAAAATGTTATGATTCCAGAATGAACAGGGCAAGCTTTGAGCCCGGAACCGCAGCAACAAAATTTACTTTCATGTATACCTCTAAGAAGGGATTAAAAAATAATATGAAACATTAAAGATGGCGTTTTCTTCGGTATGCAGTAACTTGCGTTTATTACATTGCAAATTCCCTCACGGCTTTTTTCAGTGTCTTCAAAGGCACTTTTAATTAGTTTTTGGTAGTATGCAAATACTGTATTAATCATCATCAACGAGAACAAAAGCTTCAGGCGATGATAATCTCTTCTCATATGCGGCACGAAGTCTTAAAATAAAATATATAATGGTAATTTTAAAGTATAGGCAATTATTTGACCCCCTCCACAAAACAGATTATGCTAAGTATGCATAATCATAGGTGAATACACACGCAGTATACATATACAGTATATATATAGCATAATATTGTAGTGTGTGTGTGTGTGTGTGTGTGTGTATACACGCACACATACATACAATACAATATTACACAGATTAAAGATAACTATTCTTTCTCCTTTGTTTTATAACTTCATTCAGCTAAGAGACGAATGGATCCCACAGCAAACGAGCCATCGAAGTCACTGAAAATTTATTTTACATTCGGGTCGATTTTAGGCGATTTTCTTTTTCTTGAGTGCCTTTTCGCTTCTTCCCCCACCCCTCACCCCTTAAAGCAGCTCTGAATTACTGAATTTCAGACAAAGAAAGCAAGGTCGCAGAATAAAAGCCCCAAGGCACCTTTCTGTATTTTCTCCCAAGGAAAAGAAAAGGAAAATAATAATAATTGCACACGGTGACTTCTCCCTCCTCCCGCTCTATAAAATCAGGAAAAGAACAAGGAGGGGTATCGCTTGGTGGTGTCTTTTTTTAAAAAATCATCGGCTATTCCCTCAGTGATTTAATTTTAATTAATTTCTCGGGGGGAAACAAAGCAGCAATAGCAACCCTTATAATTAAAAAATATATTATTAAGAACAAATTCAAAAGGTGACGAGAGATCAGCGGAGCCCCCCCCCCCCCCATAGGGGGCCGTCGAATTTTAGGAGCCTTTGTGGGCCTCACGTGGGCGACCTCGCGGGAGTTCTTGCTCCCCACGTCCCCCCCCCCCCTTTGCCTGTTCGCTCCAGGCCACTTTCCTTCCTTCCTTTCCTTCGCGCGAGTCTCAAGATGCGTCGTCCCCGCCTCCACTACTGCCGCTGGCGGGGGCGCATTTGACCTTGGCCACCACTTTCTTCTCCTTTACCCTCCGGTTCTGAAACCAGATGGTGATCTGTCTCTCGCTAAGGTTAGTGGCGGCGGAAATCTTCCTCCTCTTGTCCTTGGTGATGAACTTGCTGTTGGAATATTCCTTCTCCAGCTCTTTCAACTGCCCTTTGCTGTACGGGATTCGCTTCTTGCGGCCGCGTCGGAAGGTAGAACCCTCAGGGGGCGATTGACTTACTGCGTCTGTCGGGGGTGGGAGGGGAGGGAGAGAAAGAAAAGAGGGTTAAAAACAAGTGGCGGGGCAAGCAGGCAGATTGGCAGGCGCACATGTTCAGTAAAGCCCCCTCCCCCCCCCCCCCCCACTCCTTCGAGCCCTTTGTTGGTCGCTTCTCCGGGCCCCGAGCAGTGGTGCTGGGAATACTTCTCCCCGCCCCGCAGCACAAACACACTCACTGGTTTGTTTCCCACCCCATCCCCGTTTATCCCCCCCCCCCTCTTCATTTTTCCTTGTTTAACATTCCATCCTCCAAGACCGGGGTGGAGAGTCTGGAATTATATTATATATTATAGTTTTATATTATATGTTTTATATTAAATTATAATATATTTTATATTAAATTATTATTATTATTATTATTATTATTATTATTATTATTATTATTATTATTATTATTATTTTATATTATATTTCCGTCAGAACGTCTGCGCTAACGTGAGAAGGTCTTAGCATTTGGTGGAAACGGCTAAGTCAGCCTTTGCTTAGGAGGAATTTCTCTTCTCCCGCCTCCAAGTAATCTATGTGGCAAGTTGTTGATTTATTATCAACTTCTGCACCAACTTTCCAGGATCCTATCATGTTATCCTTGCAATAACTACCATTTCCCTCCCTCCCTCCCCCCACCCCATTTTTCAACCTTCTCTGTCCCCAGGCAAAGTAGCACATATATAGGGGCTAATTTATTATGATAATAATGAAAGAGAACAAAAACACAAAGGAGTCCCAGTTAGTCCCAATATTGGTTACGGCCTCAAACCTTTGCAAGAGAATGGATCTGAAGCTAAGATCTGTTAGGAAGTTTCTCTAAGACCAGGTAAAACTTTTAAAGTAGGATAAACCTTTAGGCTATTACAGGCGTGTGTTTTAGTGATGCTATTGAAATTGTTAATTCATACAAACCTTCAGATGCAAGGGATGGGATTGTGCTGACCTCAGTGCTTTGGCAAATGTTAATAATAGACTCTTTTCTTGCACCGAATTACTGAATTTAAAGAAAGCTCCTCGAGCTGTTGTAATTGCTGCTCAAAAAATTAATTTAGTAATTGCTGCTCAAAAAATTAATTGCTGTTTAAGAAATTCAATACTTGCCCCTTGGTTCTTTGGAGGAAGAGTATATTGTAACTAATAATTCTATTAAAACTGCTCCTCTTACTGAAATCCAAGGGAAAAGAACCAAACATAAGAACCACACAGATTTTGGTCCAGGCAGATCACAGTGCTGTAACAAAGCAAATTCCATATCTAGAAATGTACATTTTTGTAGTGAACTAAATTAAAAATTAGAAATGTATATTTGGGAGAATAATTTGACATTAAATATTGCAAAGTGAAACAATCCATATTAACATTGCATGATAGTCCGCACTAGCTTACCCTTGTAAACTACCCAGATTGCATTTTTAAATCAAGTATAAGAAAGAAAATAAACCCAAAGCAGTTGTTTCTGTCACTCCCAGCTATACCCTCCTTTTTAAAAGCACAAGTGATGTACAAAATCCAAATGTGCTTAGGCAATGAGAAAATATTTTACTCAAAATTATTTCTGTTATTATTCAACAAATAAATATTATTTCAGAAGTCTAGTTCTGGTCATTGTATTTTCATAGTTTATGCATGAAACAAATCAATAGAGATGTGGAAATTAATGTAAAATGATTCACTCTAGGAATTTATATAAGTTAACTAAAATGTATTGTTGTTCAGTATATACAATTTAAATCATTGATTGGATCTCCTAATCTATAACGCATGAAAATGATATACAGTATTTTTGGTGAAAAGCATGAGTTCACATAATGAGTTAATTAAGTTATATATCATTATTCATGCTTTTTATAATTAAAAATCAGAACTAATGAATTTCCTAAATTTCAGTGTTTATCCTCTAAACATGGAAACCCAATAGATTTTAAATTGCTTTAAGTGGCATACAAATATTGGAAAATGCTTGACTAAAGCCTATATGATGGAAGATTTGTTTGTATTCAAGGACTGCTTTTTTCTAATACTTTTTCTTCTTCTTTCTCTCTGGAGTAACACTTTTTTTGGTAAATATATAGAGAAGCTGGCAAGTATACTGCGCAGCAGTATGGGTAATGCTGAAATATTAATGCAGAACGTAGATGTTTCTTGCAAGCTACATGTGGTGTGATGTATTAGCAAAAAGCAATGCACATTTATGCAGTTTGAATTGTTGTGCATTGGAGAATGTGAATAGCTTTTAATTTATTTGAAATTATGCAACTGTAAGTAACAATAATGAGAGCTAGTTTGGTTAAAGCACTAGGCTAGAAATTGGGAGGTTTTAGGTACAAAGCCAATTGGCTGACTGGGGTCAGTCACACACTCTCAGGCCTAAGAAGGAGGCAATGGCAAACCAGGAAAACTTCAGGGACCTGTTCAGACAACCCACCTCTGCCGCCAGGCATGGGGGAATTGAGATCCTCTTTCCCCCTAGGCCTTTACAATTCTATGCATGGTATGTATGTATGTATGTATGTTTGGTTTTTATATTAATTGATTTTTAATCATCAATACCAAATTACTATTGTACACTGTTTTATTGTCGCTGTTAGCCGCCCCGAGTCTCTGGAGAGGGGCAGCATACAAATCCAATAAATAAATAAATAAATCACCAGGAATCCACACTGACTTGAAGGTGCACACACACATGCTCACGTGCACACACACATACCAAAAAAAAAAAAAAAACCAGAGAGAGAGAGATCAACAAATAACAATAACCATATCAATATGTTTTAATAACTCAGTTGTGGAATGGTAACTCGGTGACGTTTTCAAAATAAGGCTGGCAGAACCAGTACAGGAGGGAGAGGAGGTTTCAAATCACCTACAATCAATCAGAACCAATAACAGAGTCAATCAGTTTACTACATTTTCAAGCAAGTAAAATAACACACTTACCATTTAAGAAGATTTTTCACCCCTCAGAAAATGAATAAGTTGAGTCCAAAATGATCTCATTCCACCACTGGGACCACTGACATTAAAGAGAGAATGTTCTGCATATGCCTCGTTTAGCTAATTCCATTCGTTTTTGATGGATTTTTTTTTAAAATGTGCAGTGCCCATTATTTTTTTCCTGAATTAATAGATATAGTAACTGATTTGAACTATTGAATCAAAGTAAGATATCATTGAAGAATGGTCAATTTTAAAATAAAAAACTTTTACAAGAATGGGATTTTGTGACCTCTGGAAATTTTGTGAACCACTAGCGTATATGCTGTTTGATGTATACATTTGTAAAGCATTATGTCTTGCAACTTTGATACATATTAAAAAATTGTTAACTTGTGAAATGTGTATAATTTTTACAACATAATATTTTTGTTACCACATTCATCTTGAACTGTACTGAATAAGTTTAATAAAGTTGTACTTATGTAAGTAATAAAAGTGAGAGAATACGATACGAAATGATATCAGCATACAGTGTATTTGCTGGTGTAATATACTGGAATTCTTGCTACTAAAATGAAATTAATATTATGGCTTAGAACAGATATTGAAATACTGTTTCAAGGAATTGTTAATCTTAATTTCAATGTTGAGAAACAATTTTCAACAATAAGCTCAAAATAAACAGGCAAATTTATTTCCTGATGCTGCATTTTGGGCAGACTCTTTCAAATGTGTGTATTGTTAATTAAAGCAGCAGCACTTAGTTGATATAATGATTAATGGGCTGGATTTCAAGTGGGGAAAGTTCTTGTACTGTGTTAGGCCCAGAATAATTTGAATCAATCATTTTCTCTTAACCACAGGAGAAAGGCATGGATAAAAACTTCCAAAAAAAAATCCTGCCTCGACAACTACATGAATTTGTCCATGAAGTTCCAGGAGTCAATATTTATTTGAATGGGGGTGGATAAGAAGCCACATGTTACAGCATAACCTTTTAAAAAATCCATAAAAATTAAGCAACATGTGAAAAAGTATTATTGGATTTGTAGTTGCTAGTCAGAGCAGCACTGAAAATAAACTGATTACCTTTCAAATAAAAATATTCACTTGCATTATAGGTCTTTTTTTCCTCTTAACACTCCCCCACTCAAAAATATTGGGCTAGAACTGATAAACATGAGCTGGGGCAAATATATATTATTAGGCATTGACATTAGAAGAAAATTAATGCAGAGATAATTTAAACAAACATGTTAAAATTTAAAAGTATACAGAGATTTTCACAGGAAAAATTTTGGTTTTTTTTCTGTTTTGCTATTCCTGCCCATTTAGGCTTGGGAGATTATTTTCCAGAATAGCCAATAAAAACAGCAAACTAACTTTTAAGCCAACACTTGCCTGCGACTGCTGACTGCTGGTCAGGGTTGCATGGAGAAGCACGTATACTCTCTGAGAATTCTCACCAAATTTTACAAGCTTAAACTGCCGGTAATGGCTTGACGGGTTGCAGCCATAAATTGTGATGGCCTGGCCTTGAGACAGCACTAAAAGTAGCAGGAAGAGGGAGGTCCCACAATCTCTTAAGGCTGAATCAGACAGAACTCTAACCCACCCCCACCACCCCCAGCCACTTGTAGACCACGAAGAGAATCACCACACTGGGGGGGTGTTGGGGGTGTTAGAGAGGCTGCTCCTCAAATTCTCTCCCACCCCACCCCCTTTTTTTCATAAGAAAGATTGTTTTATTCAAACTATCTTTTAGAAACAATTTAAAGTGTTCTCCCAACTTTTTTGGGACAATCTTAAAATCAATCTAGGAAATAAAGGGAAACTGAGGAAGACACATAGGGTAAGGGGAACACATTTTGCAGTCCCAAAATCAGAGGACTGTCTAGGAGGGTCTAAAAAGGACAGGGTTATTATCTTCAGGCTGTCACGCAAAATAGGGAGTTTAAAGGGACAATTTTCACAAGGAAAAGTCTTGGCTGTTTTTTTGAATTCTTAGTCTGAGCTACCTCCTTCACAAAGTTGTGGCCATTTCAGGAAATTCTGGTGGCAGGTGAGGATGGGAGTTGTACTCAAAAAAGGCACTAATTTGGGAAAAGATTGTTCTGGGCAATATTGCAGCCCAGTAGTTTTTACAACCTATCTTCTGTGGTATCAGTTAGATGATCTATGCCCAGCAATGCTTAAAAACCCAGCTCTCAAACTCCATTTTCTCTTCCTTTCTGGGCAAATGATTTGAGAGAGTCTCCTTGGTGCAATTAATGCTTCAACCTGCATGCCTGTGTCTTAAACTTGGGCCAATCTCTGCTAGCAGGTTAATAATATTGAGGCATTCTACCAGGAATTTTCTCAATCTGTTGAAAAGGGTTTGAAGCCTCTCTGTCATCCCCACGTTTTAAAAAACAAAATGTCTTATTTTCAGGACAAGTGGTTTTTCAAATATTGATGAAGAATCAAGAGAAGACCAAAGGCATCCAAAGAGACACCAAGGAATGAAAAATACAAAATTCCAAAATGTCACTTCTTGCAGTTCTTCTATACAATTTTTTTAGGGCAAAGTCTACTAAATAAATATCAAGTTGAAGTTTACCTGTCTTCAATTAAATTCTGTACGGGAAACGTGTATTCATGCTAAGAGGAAACGCACCCTTGACTATCTCATGGAGGCACTGGATTCAATCCTGGGCAAATTACATCCTGATTGTTGCCAACAATTGTCCACCACTACCACCACCATTACCACCACCACGCAGTTACCCAATATTTGGGGAATTAATATGCAAATAATGTTAATTAACCGAATTACTTTGCCCACGTTTTTGCAAAACTAATTCTCTGGACAAAAGAACACGCCCCTATTTGGAAACTGGGTCTCCCAAGCAGAATTGTCCCAAAACGCTTTCCTGATGCTCCAGGACTGGTTCCTCAGCCCCTTCCCATCAACCCCCCCCCCAAAAAAGAGCTGCGAGGGTGGCAATGTGTTTTTTTGCTCTCCAGGCACCAAGCTTTACCTGTAAAGGCAGTTTTCCAAAAGGGCCCTGGAGGGTTGGGCTCCTTGGGGCAACACACTTGGTTGTTCCAGCCCCCGGACAAGGCCCAGGAGTCGTGGTAAGGATCGACGGGCAGGAGAGTTTCGTGCCTGGGGTCTCCCTGAGGTCCTCCGAGAGTCTGAACCAGAGAAACGTCCAGGTAGCTGGTCATGGACTGGTAAGGTCCAGCGTAGCCGGGGTAGAAAGCGAACTCAGCCGGGCGGGTCGTATAATCCTCTGGGGCGGGAGGCGCGCTGGCAGCAGCCCCGCAAACCTCCAAGTACTTCTCGGCTGTGTAGGCAGCCTGGGGCGGGGCCGGACACGGCTTAAGGGCGCTACGGGCCACTCGGTAAGAATAGCAGCCGCCGCCTAAACAGCCGTAAGGGAAGGGTGAAGTGCTGCTGGCTGAAGGCGTCTGTGAGACGGCCGGACATGGGATACACTGTTTGGCCAAAGAAGGCTCCCCGGAGCCGAAGGGAGGCAGGGGCCCATCTAGGGGCGCGTAACCGGAGGGGCCGTGCGCTGGGGGGCTAGATGTGCCGCCCGCCCCGGCGAGAGCCGCGTTCCTGCAGGGGCCACCGGCCGGGAAGGGAGACAAGCTCAACAACCCATCCAGGTTTTTGCCGGGCGCTTCGTCCAGGCTCCTCCGGGCTCCTCCGAAGGCTGCCTCGGGCTCCATCCGGAGTAAAGGGTGGCCGAAGGGCACATGGGCGGCTGCTGCTCGCCTCGCTCTGCCCGGGGGAAGGAAGCGGAGCGGGGCGCGAGGACTGGGAGGCGGGCAAGGCCGAAGGACCGCTTTAAAAGGCTGGCTGCAACCGAAGGAGGGTCGCCCGGGCGCCCGACCGCAGCGCTTCTCCCCTCTCCCGCTCCCACCCGAAGCGTAGGACGTGGCTTCCCAGAACTGGTCGCTCATTGGCTGAGGCGCTTTGGCAGAAGAAGACGTGCGGGGGGGAGGGAGGGGGCAACAATTGCGAAAATGCTGTAGTGGCAAGGGGGGCGTAGAGCGGGAGGGGCAGCGCCCTCACGTGACCGCCTTCTCTTCGGGGAAAGGGGCGGCCTGTGGTTGGTGGCGGCGCCTTCCTTTGCGGGGATGGGGAGAATGCCAAGTTCCCTCCCCCTCCAGAGAAGGGTACCATTCAAGAGACAGAAGGGGGGGGGGGAACGATAGCGAATCCCAAAGTTACCCGTCCAGCAAAGAAACAATTGGGCGCGCGTTATTATCTCTCTTCGGATCTGTGTGAGACTTTTTCAGCGTTCCCATTACAGCGTTCTACCTCCCTCCTCACCTGTTAATTAATTCTTTGGTCAAGTAGCCAAGTAGCTGATACTTTTGGATACTGACGCCCCTGGGAATGTATCCCTCCCGGTGACAACTTTTCCAGACAAAGAAGGATAGACAGAAAGACAAATCGATCGACAGTTGACAATCGATCGTTTCCCTTTTTGCTCTTGGTCGGGGAGGATTTCCGAGGAGTCAGGCTTTCGCTTGGGCCGCCATGGAATGGGAAGCAGATAGGCCCCCGGAGTCCTACCTCAAAGGGCGCCTTTCATTAACCAGCCATTTGACACATTTACAGCTTGTTTGTGAAGCAGGGAGTGCTGAAAGAACACAACCAAAGACTCCTGGGGACCTTTTCCAGTTGCCAGAGGGTGGGGAACGAACACCTGGTTACGCTGAAATGGAAAGGCGGAAGGTTCTTCGGCAACCGATTGGCAGGGAGATGTTGGTGCAGGGCTAGCAATCATATTTATTTAGCAGCTAAGACTTTCACGATTTCAAACAATGCCTATGTGGCGAAAGTCTTCATCAGATTTGCCAACTTACTTAAATTTCTCAGGCTGTCTTTGCAGAGTAATTAGTTGAGACAAGGACCTACTTTTGGGTAGTGAAGAAAGGGAAAGGGGGGAGCGAAGTGAGGCCAAACAGGGTATTCTTCATTCACATCAGCCTGCTCCTCACACCTTGAAAATTCGGCTGGATTTCTAAAACTGTTCGTCCCCTTTTCTTATATTTCTTGGCCCGCCAACGTATCTGTCTGCATAGAGAAGAGTTGGTCTTCTTGGTTTCTATTATTCTCTCAAAAAACTAAAAACCACAGGGACCAGTGAAGATAAGAGATTTTCTTATGTATCTGCACTGCTGTTGCCTCTGCACTGCTGTTGCCTCTTTTTTGGCTGCAAGGAGGAAAAGCCGAAGTATCCTTTCAGTAACAGATTTATTCCCCCTTTATATCGCACTCAGAAAGCAATAAAATATAAATGACTTTTGACCATCTCCTGTCAATGCAACCATAGGTTTGTGGCTCTGGAGGTAGCCACAGGGCACCTCCTTGGGTTCCTGGAAGAAAGGCTGGATAGATATCTAATTTTAAAAAATAATTTTTTTAAAAAAACCAGTTCCATCCCTCCCCACAATTAAAGTCTCCTTCATATGTCAGAATGGGACTTTTCACCTCCTCCAGTAGGTGCATCCTTGTTTCAATTAATTATTCTGCCATATTCTAGCATGAGTAAGTTTTCTAATGAATGGCACAAGAAGTCAAAGAGATGGACCAAATCCAGGTAGTGGTGGTGGGAACTCAAATCTAAATTTATTCTCTATGAGAGGATGGAGGAGTTGCTGAATAAATTAGGAGCTATTCAATTTCTGTACAATATTGTTAGTATACAGAGAAAAATCTGGACAGGAGATACACACACAGGGGGAAGAAGGGAGAAACAGAAAATAAATTCAAGTAGGTGCAAAAAGAGAAAAAATAATACTTAACTATAGAAACATAGAAGATTGAGGGCAGAGAAAGACCTCATGGTCCATCTAGTCTGCCCTTATACTATTTCCTGTATTTTATCTTAGGATGGATATATGTTTATCCCAGGCATGTTTAAATTCAGTTACTGTGTATCCCAGGCATGTTTAAATTCAGTTACTGTGGATTTACCAACCAAACTAAACTCGGCTGTAAGTTTGTTCCAAGCATCTACTACTCTAACTATACTACTATTCTATCTATAACTGTCCTAACATACTTTCTCCTTGACTTTCACTCTTACTTGGTGCTTTGCATGCTATTTACTTCCAAGCTTCTGTGTGAAAAGCTCCAGGTGTAAATGAAGGGATTCAGCTGGCAGGGAATGATATATTTCTTTGTTTGTTACAAGATTCATGTCCTGTGCCTCTAAATCCACAAGATTTGTGATCATTGACAAATAGATCGAACATAATTCCCAACAATTCATTTAAACCCACAACAGTTAAATCAACTGAAAAGTAATAATAATGCTAAAATAAGTCATTGAAATTAAAACTAAAAATTAGTGAAGCAGTCCCGCAAATTCCAAACGCTTGTTTGTGAAGTAAAGTCTTTTCTGCTTTCAAATTACCAAGCAAAGTTCAGCATGTTTTGTTAATGAAACAGCAAAGAAATGCTGACTTTTAGGTTTTCTAATTTTAGAATTAATTTGTCATACAGAAGATACAACATCCAACAGTTTCTACTTCTTGCTGCACTCTTCTGTGTTGAAAACTGTGGTTGGTGACAAAGAAGAGGAGGAAGAGAAATCAATTTTGATTAACACTTTGAGTATGAGTAGCTTGAAGTGCATAGTTAGAAGTAAGCCTTATTAACGTGGATGGTGTGTTGAGACAAATATTTTCTTGTTTGCCTTTACATTGTTTTTATTTTCCAAAGAGTCACATGGCCAATTTTTGAAATTTATGTCAATACTTACAAGCAGGTATGCTACAGAGGATTTGATCCTGGACTAGATTGCCATCTTCTTAGACAGATGGGCTAAGGGTGAATATGATGCTTAACCAGATTTTTAAAGTCACGGTCTGCATTTTTATAGCACCATGTTTATTTTTCCCTTCTCTTTCCTCCCCTCCCAGTCCCCGCCCCTCCTCTCCCCTCCCCCTTATGTACTGATCAAATGATCCAGTGTCTTCTGTGAGCCCAGAAAAGGATTGATTTCATAACCAGGAGTGTCTTTTATGAAGTCAACATCAGAGGCAGTAAACAAAAGCCAAGAATATGCATTTTTAATTTTTTAATTATTATTTTTTTTCAGTTAGCTGGATGATGATTATTTGTGTTTCTTATTTGGGTATATACATACTATAAGTCATTGGAAGAGCTTTTCAGATTTCAAACAAATAACAAATTTTACTCTAGGAAGAATTATTATTTATTTACCAATCATTTAAAGACAGTGTAAAATACAGAATAGTATTTTCTTCTTCAGTGTGTGGCTGAAGAAAGCAATGCATAAGATGTAACTATTTAATTTCATGTTTTAAGGAAATGATGCCAAAAGATTACATTCCCTAGACATGTGTTCTGTTGCAAAATGTACAGAAGACAGTGTGCTTGTTTTCCTTAGCTTCATGTCCTCTATTAATCAGTCAGTATTGGCTGGGTTTGTTTCTTAATGTTTCTGCAAGAAGTCAGCAGAGGAAAACTGTCCATGACCCACTAGAGTAATTCCCTGCCCATGCCTTCCAGATGTGTTGGATTGCAACCATTCTCCATTCCTGGACAGCATTGCTCTTCTTTCTGGAAACTGTTGCAGTGGGCACAAAACTGCAAGGGACTGCCCAGGTCCCACATGGAGATTCCAGAATTCTCCCCGTGCAAAATGATTAGATGTATCACACATCTAAGCAAAATAGATGCACCACATTTGTATAATCGGAAATTGTAATTTATACTGCTGTAATAGAAATGCATTAAAAAAATCAAACCCATGCACATTTTAATCAGAAAGTCAGATTTAGATTTCTCTTTCTGCAGTCAAGTTAGATAACACATTAGTCTTGTATAAAAGAATTACTATTGAAGTAGTACTCTCAGAGGCTGATTACTTAACTAATCAACAATATAGCTTTTTGAAATCTGAAACCTTTGGTTTTCAGATGTTATTTAGACAATATTCTTTCCTTACACTATTCTTTCCTTTACATTCAAGTAAAGTCAATGGCTTGGGCTCAGTGGCTTGAGCTTACTTGGAAGTAAATAGAAATTAAAGCTTTTCCTTTTATCAATCTGTCTCTCCCCCTTCCTGTTTTTTATTGTCAAGATCTTAAATAATTCCTTTCAAAGTCAGGAATAGCTGACCAATGTATGCAGTTAATCAACTATGGAACTGGCAGAGAATAAAATATTTAAAGGAAGGAGGGGGAAGGGAGGAGAAGGAATTGTTTGAGGTTCATTTTCCTCCTGGAAAGAGGTGGTAAGAATCAGACAGCTGATGGGGGAAGGAACCTACAGAATCTGATTTGAGGCGATACTCTATTTGAGGCGATACCTATTTGAGGTGATACCTGTAGTTATTAGATAATACACTGGCTAGTCTCGGGTGTTACAATTCCTTGTTGTTTTTTACTTAAAGGGCATGGGTTGTACAAACACCAAAGACATTCAGCCTAAATATTACACTGCAGCTATTTGGAAGTACAAAGTTAAAGCTCTAAAGGATTTTCCCCCTCTAAAAGGGTGTACATAAAATTGCATTGCAAATAAGCTTTCCAATCTTAAGTGAATCTGCTCACCTGTAGAGGTTGATTGTAGGGTTGTACGCATTTCAATTATTGAATTTGCCTGAATTGAACAGTGCTGCTGAATCCACAATAAGAGGCTGCTTCTATCACCTCTTTCACACAATCAAAATAGTTGGCCACAAAATAGTTGCAATCCAGTCCTGCATTATAAACATAGCTGTATTACAATAATAATAACAACAATAACAACAATAACAACAATAACAACAATAACAACAATAACAACAATAACAACAATAACAACAATAACAACAATAACAACAATAACAACAATAACAACAATAACAACAATAACAACAATAACAATAATTTATTAGATTTATAAAACAAATAAATACTAAACTCCAACATCATCATCATCTCATCCTTTTTTATTTTGCATGTGGAAGACTATAAACAGGATTTCATTAATGGACAGTTTCGACAAAGATGCTGCTCCCTGTGACAGAATATATGCATTAAGGTTCTGCAAAAGACATTAAATAATTCTGGCAAATCTTCTTCACTCCAGAAAGTAAGGCAACATTATTTGAGCAATGACTGGCATTTGTTTGCCTGGGGAAAGGGGATCAGGCCGATATATTAGAGACTCACATATTAAGTTTTGCCAGACTTGTGTACTGTTATCCTCCACATTTTCAAGAATTGGATTATTCCTCCTTATTTTTTAAAAGAAAAAAATAACTTGATCTAACCAAATGATTCTTCAGGAATAAGGATAGGGTATTAGCAAAATACTTTGCTTTAGCAACATCTAGCCAACTGAATATTTATAGAATTCTCTACTTTCATCCTTCATTACTACACTAATATATAATCAACATGTTGCACTTTACTTGCCATATATTAGGAAAAGCTTCTGTTATAGGAATAAGTTAGGTCTTACAAATGCAAATTCACAATGGAGAATTTACTGCCTCTCCCTAAATTGTGCTGGTGAGCCCCTGTACTATAGACCCATAACACTTTTTCTTTCTTTCTTTCTGTATGCAAACTGACAGAAGTTTCAAATCCTCCAGGAGCATTTACAAAAATAGATTAACTAAACTATTTTTCTTTGCTTCTAACAATATAAGGCATTCCAAAATTATCTCTCTATCCCTCCCCATTTCTAATTATGAAACAATGCTGTGCATCTTCCTTGAAAAATGTTACAGTTTTAAGAGTTCCATTCTTAAATTTAAAAAATAAAAACAATAGACCAATAGAATACAATACAGTAGAAATCCTTACTTTCTGTTCAACAGAAAGTGCTTTTGATTTCAGTTATGTTTATTATACAGCCTGGCAATGCAATCCTAACCTCCTCTGTCCTTAATCTTATTGTGTTGGATGGGTTTTACTCCCGAGTAAATGGGCTCTTGACGGCAGCCTCAATCCCAGTGATGTAGGTGAGATTTGCAGTAGAACATTTTACGTTGATGGGGGAAACCTGTTTCAGTTCTAAAATAGTCTTTCTTTAAAAAGACTTATGTTTTTGACTCACCCACTCTTATTCAGTTAGTGTCCAACATAAATTAATGGGCTGCTGGACAGGAAGAGCTTGTACATCTTTACTGCCCCCTTTGGTCGTCCGGGTTTTGTAGGCCAAAGTTATGGGTTGTGATAAGAAAACAAACGGATTTTTTTTTTCATAGTAGCTTGTACGTTATTGCTAAGATTAAAAAAAAGTTGCTCCCCCAAAATGTGCGTTTCCTTTGCCGGATAAGAGCAGAACGCAGCAGCGCCCACAAAGTGGAAATTTCCCTTTGGGGAGGCCATGTTTAGTGTTCAGATATTCTTATCAGAGCCTGCAGGCAATCTACTTCGAAGGCACCGGGAAGGTTAGAGAGGCGTTTTCTCTTAGCCTTGAAGGGGAGTTCAACGTCAAGTTGAAAGTCAAGCGCCTATTCCCTTCCGTTGCATCCGCTCCCCCCGTCGGGAGCTGCCCATTAAACCCCATCCGGAGATTCTCCGGGCACTTTGAAGATCCCCCCTTCCCCATCTGTTCGGGGAAGCCGAAACAACCAGAATTGATTTTATGGGGATATTGTAAAGCGAGGCATAGGAGATTTGGGAAGAAGTCGTTGTGGTGGGATGTGCCCAGAACATCAACGGGCCGAATGAAGAGGTTTTGCAGCTATGCCCCAATAATAATTAGCCGAGGGTTGAAGGGATTCTAAGATGCAACGGCAACATAGAGAGGAGAGGTTTACGACCCGAGGGCGTTGTTAGAGAGGAAGCCCCATAGAAACCAAGAGACTGCTGGTCTCTGCCACGACGCCTGCCTGGCCTTCGGAGTTGCGAGGGACGTAAGCGAACGAGCGGGAGGAATTACAGAGCAGATTCAGGAAATTAAGACTGAATCTTTCTTTTCTGCCAAAAGGAATAGTCGTGCCAAAGTAAACACCTGAAATTGGCTTGGAAGGTCCTTTCGTTTTACAGTGTGTGGGTTCATATTATGAACGTTCCCTCGCGTGTTCTTATTGTACTGTACAGGTTTCTCAGAGGGAAAGGCCATCTCCAAGGCCAATTTTAATAAACACTCTCCTAGCTGAGCTGGAGAGGGGAAGCATTTCAACGCAGAGGGCAATTATGCCTCCTCGGTCCAATATAACCCCGAGAGGGAGATGGGCGGTTTTAAAATATGGTAAATAACTAACTTGGGGAGCTACTGGTATACAATCCGCACTTAGGTTTGTTTCGGACTGGAAGGTTATGCTTTAGATATTCAATTGTGAAAAATCCCAACAAACTGGAAGTACGAAAACTTTATATCTTCTCGCCTGGAAGTTGAAAACACACTTTTTTGTGCAAACAGATTAAATCAGAAATGGTGTATCTGAAAATAACCAGCTTGCAATCAGGAACCCTTAAGCCCTAAACTCTCCTCTCCTTACCTGTGAATAAGATGCACAGAAATATGTGTCTTATTTTACGTGGGGTGGGGGTGGGGCAGGTAAAATACAGTAGGTATTTTATTTGGTTTCCTAAAGCAAGTTTCCTGGTCGGAAAATGATGCGACCCTACAAAAATTAGTCACTTGCCACTGAAAAGTTAGTTGATCTGAATTCTGAGAATGCAGGAAAAAAACCACCTTTCCGTTCGGTGTTTCTATCCTTCCCGAACCAACATGAGAAGTCTGAGGAGGATGGAAAATGAAGTCCCAAGTTGGGAAGGAAGAAACCTAATGAATGCAGATTACTTCGATTAAAAGGGGGGGGGGAGCTACGTATCGAGTATAAGCAGAGTGGGAGAAAACTGCGGTCTGAGAAATTCTGAAAATGGAAGGGTAGCATGAATGTTACCGCTAAAATGGCTGCATCAATATAAACTAAAATAAAGACGGGATTCAAGCTGTTGGTGGTGTTACGATTACACAGATTTCCTGCTTTTATTTATAACTTTTTGCATACTCAAGAGCAGTGTTTTTCAACCAGTGTGCCGTGGCACACTAGTGTGCCGCGAGACATGGTCAGGTGTGCCGCGAGGAATGAAGCTCAGGTTCCGGTCTCTCGCAACTTTTTGCTGAGAGAGAGAGTGAGAGTGAGAGAGAGAGAGAGAGAGAGAGAAGGAAAGCAAGAGAGAGAGAAAGAGAGATAGAGAGTTAGTGAGAGAGAAGGAAAGAAAGAGAGAGAAAGAAAAGAGAGAAAGAGAGAGAAAGCAAGAATGAGAGAGAAAGAAAGCAAGAGAGGGAGAAAAGGAGAGGAAGGGAGAGAGAGAAATGAGCAAAAAGGGGAGGGAAAAAGAGAAATGAGAAAATGATTGAGACAGAGAATGAGAGGAAAGAGAGAGAAACAAAAGAGAGAGAAGTGACTCTTGATTTAAAGCATATGATAAAAAGCACCCAAAGAATAAGAGAGAAAAAAACTCCAGCCCTCACCTGTTTTTGGAAATGGTTCAAGAGTGTGTATACACACACACACACACACACACACACACACAAGGATGGGGAGGAGACAGGGATGGAAAAAGAGAGGAGAGTGCTTAGGGTGTCATTTTGGTTGGTGGTGTGCCCCAGGATTTTGTAAATGTAAAAAATGTGTCGCGGCTCAAAAAAGGTTGAAAATCATTGCTCAAGAGTGAGCGCTTGCAGACAGATGTTTTCTTGCAATGTTTTTAATAATACCTAATGGTAAATGAAAACATCCATTAAGATGTTTCCTGCAGAACATTTTCCCTTTACACTGGATAAATTTCTGAGCGTATTTGTTTAGGTTTACAGATGTAATTATAACGTAAAATAGAATATGAAATTAATATTTAAAATTTCTCAGTTGTTCATTCTACTTTTAAAAAGCTTTCACGATTTAAATCTTAAGCTTCCTTTTTAAACAATCTTTGTTTTGGACGACAAATTAATGAAAAGTAACTGGGATTTCCTAATTGCCTTCACCCGTCTTGTTATTAATTCAATTCACCGAATACAAACTTTATGTGAGAAAGGAATCTTCCCCTTAGGCTCTTCCATCTGCACATAATAATAAAGTAACTGGAAATAATCATATGATTTATCAGAGACGCTTCTACAGTCTAATAATTAATGTAATTAATTTTATCTTGCCACTGTTATAATCTGTCATACACAGAGAGAGAGACACAGAGAGAGAGAGAGATACACACACACATACCTGAAAGTGCAGATTTAATTTCATAGGGATGTACTTAAATCTGTAAGTCTGATATTTGGCAATCACTCCCCAAAATACTTGCGCATAGCATAAGTAGGAACAGCACTTTCTTAAGAAGGCTTGCTCTAATCCATTCCTTCGTAAATTTGCTTCAAACAATAATGTTCCTAGATGAAAGTTTACAAAACTATGCATGATTTTTTATAAGTATACTTTTTATAAGTATTCTAAGTAAAAACTATTGGAGAATATGTAGAACAGCCTTTCTTCCCAGTCTGACCCAATAAGTTGGACTTATTTGGAAGTGTATTTGTAAGTCTAGGATTCATAGGAATACCTAATTTTTTATTGTCTTATTTGGAAGTGTATGTGTCTATGTATCTGTCTGTCTGTCTCTCTCTCATCTAGCCATCTATCATGTATCATTCTGTTGTCCGTCAATTTATCTATCATCTATCGATTCATTAATCTATCTAATTTATCTAATCTAATCTATTTATCTATCTAGAAGATTTTAATAAGAAAAAAAGACATCAATGAATGAGTGAGAAGGAAACTTCAATGAATCAATGAGGAGCAAACTGCAAAATTCTGGGGGATAAATATAATTCCAGAATTCTAAATCAGGTCATAAAAAGTGTGCAGAGAGGAAGAGTGATATAAAATTTCAATCTAACTTTCATGTAGTTCTTGGAGTAATTTTACAGGATTAATGCTGCATCCTATTATATTCATTCATCTGAAAGTAAGCTTGACTGCAACTAGTGAGGTGTGTCTTGCAGAAATCTTTAGAGAACTGGGTAGGATTCCTGAAACCAACTAAGTAAATTAAGATCAAAAACCAAGTGTCCACAAGTTTTGTAAATGCTTTGATCACAAAATACGTTGTGTCTCAGTATTTCTCAAAGTTACTAAGATTTTTATCACCATTCATCTTACCCAGGTGCTTCAAGGGAAAGAGCCCAGCGCATGTTTTACAGTCTGCAATTGAAATCAGGATGCTGAACTAAGACCTTAAATCACATGATTCTTTCTAGCAGCCTTAGAAAGATAGGTGAGCTAACCCACTTACGTATGCAAACAACAGATAATTGCAAATATCTCTCTAATTTACTTCCAAGCAAACAAGTGAAGAATTAGATTGCGAAATAAAATGTTCATGATGAATTGCAAACTGGAAATAATTGGGATCTAAAATCAAAGGCCTCTGTTGGGATTAAAATGAAACAAAGCCTTGCTTTTAAAAATACTACCTGTTTCAAAAAAATAAACATCCTTGGATTTATTTTAATGAGATGATAATAATACTTGCATTATTTCATAACAAAAATAATAGTATCATAATTCTTGAAAGGTTGCTGTGAACTATATTCTAAATGATATTTAATCCTCCTGATGCATTCAGACAATGTTTTAGAAATAAAATTATAAGTTATGATAAGAATTATTGTAAAGGATAAAATTCCATTGCTTTCTAGAAATCATTTCAAGTTGAGTAATTTAAGAGGCTGACAACAGTATTTTGACATTTGTATCTCCTCACATCATTTGTATCTCCTCACATCATGTAGAAAGTTTGACACTGTTCTGAATATTCTTTTTCTAAAACCATTATTAGATTAAATAAATATTTACTAAACATTGATTTCAGTAGAAAAGAAAAAAAAGAATAGATATCAAATACCAATCAAAAATATTTGCTCCAATTTTACTGAAAATTTGAATAATCAGGAACTATTTAGAGGAAATGACAGATTTATTTGAACTATAAAAGAAGAAAAAATAAATGATATAAATAGCTTTGACACCAAACAAACAATATGATATCCAAATTTCCAAAATCCCCAGCCATTAAGTATGTTTCCTAAGGTTTGTAGAAATATAAGGAATGAATCAAATGAACTGAAACATTTCATGAATTCCCTTAATTTTAACTTTAAATTCAGGAAAATTCTGTTGCTTTCTAGAAATAATAGGGAGAATAACAGGGTGATACTTAATATAGTCAGGTCTTTTTCAATAATCCATCTTTCTTCAATCTCAATCTAGTGCCTAGGTATTTTGGGATGTAATTCCAAGAATTCCCATCCAAAATGGCTAAAAGTTAGAGAAGGTGAGCAATAATTTCAAAAGGAATTCTACCAAGGCAAAATTCCACTGTGCTTTTTTTCCTTAAAAATATCTGGTAAGAAAAAAAGATAGAAACAAGTAGGAAGGTATACATTTTGTACAACAATTTACACACATACACAAAAGAAAGTGGAATTGTTGAAGAACCCTCTCATTCAGGAATGCCACCCATAACTTATTGTGGCAGGTCCCAGAGACCCAAAGAAATGGGGCATCTGGAGGAGGGCAAAATAATTGGTAAAATCTTAACAAAGGACATCTCTGTAGATGCCTGAAGGATAAAGTTAACTTTAAAATTTATTTATTAGATTTATTTATTAGATTTGTATGCCGCCCCTCTCCACAGACACGCCCTAATTTTCAGCATATTGTTGTTATCTTGTATTATTTTTGTCTTGGTAGTCTCTTGAAAGTGTCTTGTAAGTCACTGCTTGAGTTAAGCAGTCATATAAATTCTATTTCTTTATCTCCCAATTGAGGCAGTTTTATTACTTCAGGTAATGTCATTGAATTTGACTAATCATTTAGTAAGTCATCTGTGGTCACTTTTTCTAAATATTTTCATTCCTACATTCAATTCTGAGAGCAGCTGTAGATTTAGTAAATGATCAGACTTACTCTTTTCAAAGCAATCGTCTCTTTCTTGCTTTCCTATTTAAGGGAGGTTTTGTGAAAATAATTTGTTTACTATTTAATGGGCATTCCTATTTAGTGACCAGTTTGTTCTAAACTAGGAAAATAGTTTGATAATATAGATTACTTAATCAGACTCAATTACTTAATCAAATAATTACTTAATTATTTTGTTTTTTTTATGACGAAAGGTACACTTCATATTCCATAAATCATTTGTTAAATTCCAAGCTCTGGAACTGTAAAGCAGAAGGCAATTTATAAAGTCTGCACTGCCTCACTTGTAGAATTACTATGGGCCAGTGGTACCACTGCATAGGTTTACACAACAGATTTGGGTTGCAAATTTCTTTTGCCATAAAAAAATAAGCAAAATATTAGTTGTTTAATTAAGTGTGAGGGAGAAATGTTTCACATGCCACAACTTATTTGGCTGGATTTGAGTATTTATACAGCTTAATTTTGGGGGAGATTGTTTGTTGTTCTATATCAGGCAACAGAATGTCTTAGTGTGCTGTGTAGACACTACCTAAGCCAACTGAGTTTTCAAATTAGCAGATTGACCTGGGATGCATAAAGGGATGCACTGGAAGTCAGAAAATGTCTCATTCAACCTTATAGGACTTACTAAATGGAAATAAATCTCCAACTGTTACTGCCATGGTCTCAAAGTCTCACCTTTATTCATGGGGTACAAAATACTTTAAGTACAGATCTTATGACCAGGACTGGATTTGGAACCAGAAGCCTCACTGGGTGGAATGTGTAAGAAGTCCCTTTAATTCAGCAGGGATTAAATGCAGCAACATTTAACACATTTCAAATAGAAAAATGTTTTACTTTCTAAATCAGGTGCCGAAGTCTTGTGTGGAAATGGAATGAAATTTTTATTTAATCAGGTTTGGGAGCCAAAAGAATTGTACTCTGTACTACAAGGAGGTAACTAGGGATGAGGAAGAAAAAGAGAAGAGGGGAAGAAAAAATCATATTTTTTCATGAAGGTGTAGCGGTATTCAAATATGATAATAGCTGAAAATTGTGGCACAATGCCTGGTGCATATGTTTCATTTGTTTTTGTATTTTTGGTGAAAATTTCCTAAATCAACCCTTTTGCAATAGATAATCCATGACAGGAGCAAGCATCCTTTTTTCCCAATGCTTGGAGAGGGATGCAAATTGGGAGAAGAAAGATGCATGCTTTTGTGGCTTATGGATCGTCCTCTGCAAAAAGAGCTGATTTGCAACTTCAGAATTGTTCAGGAAAAAATCATGTCCACACCACACTGTTAATCCAATCCAGGTTTCTAAAATTTCCTGAATTTAACCACCTTTTTTGTTTACACTTTCATCACAAATAATTGCATGCAATACATATTGCATACAATTTTGCATAAGTTAAGGTCTGGATCAGGTTTCAGGCAGTTTTTGGTTCAACTCCTACTGGTAAATGCCATTTACTAGATGGTCTAGTAAATAACTATTTCTCAACTGACTCTCTGTCTCTATAATCTGATGATAAAGTAATCTATAATGTTGTAGATCTCATACTCTCGAAGACTATCGTCTGGAATCTCAGAGGTGGAAAATTCTTTCCTAGGAAATGCTGACTTTCAATATAGAATAGAATAGAATAGAATAGAATTTTTATTGGCCAAGTGTGATTGGACACAGAAGGAATTTGTCTTGGTGCATATCAGACAGCTTTGGGATTGTAGGCATATTGATCTTAATATGTTTCTGTTATTTTAATCTGTCACTGTAATGTAGATTTAAGCAACTTTATATTTTGTATATTTTTAAATTTAAGTCACATTGGAGGCTATGTAGAAAACATATCTATACTCCCTGGCAGTGTTCCCTCTAATTTTTTTGGGGGGTGGGCGGAAAAGTATAGTGTCTGAGCGGCAGTCCCTTTGGGACTGGGCGGCACAGAAATAATAAATAAACAAACAAAAAGACAAACAAACAAACAAACAGATAAAAAAACCCACCCTGTTTTGCCTCAGAGAATTTCAAAATAAAATACTGTACTGTGTGTCTATAACAGTGAGCTCATAATAGGGCAACTCTATCAATATCAAAATGCCACTTAAATAGTTGAGCTAGTTTCAAACTAGATTTTGATTTTCTTTCTCTCTTCCTTACTCCCATTCTTTTTCTTTCTCTTTTCCTTCCTCTCTTTTTTCTATCTGTTTCTCTCTCTTCCTCTCTTCCTCTCTCTCTCCTTCCCTCTCACTCTTTCCCTCTCGGCTTCTAGGCAGGTTTGGAAAACTCTGAGTTGATGATGATTTTTAAGTGAGCGATTGCTCACTGCTCAGCTTAGAGGGAACTATGCTCCCTGGTATATATTCGAAAGAAAAAAACATGTAACTTTTCCCTGGTACAAGCTGAGAGAGGAGGAGAATCTGTGGCTGAGAAGTTAAAGCTACTGCCTTACAGGCAGACTTCCCAGGTTCAAATTCTGGTAAGGGTATGGCTAGCTGATAAGAGCTAAATACCATATTTTTCGGAGTATAAGATGCACCAGACTATAAGATGCACCTTAGTTTTGGGGGAGAAAAATAGGGAAAAGAATCTGCTTACCAAGTATTCATCTGGCTAGCATCTTTAGTCTGGTCAGCTTCAGCACATTATCCCTTGGTTAGGGCTTTTAAAAAAACTTTATTTTGAGAGAGTAACAATGAAAGAGCTTGCAAGCCAGTAAAACCTGGGAACATCATTAGAACCTGGAAACATTCGGAGCAAGTAGAGCAATGGAAAAAACCCTGAAAAACTTAGGGCTTGGAAAACATTATTTGCAGGGTAATAGTGAAAGAGCTTGCAAGCCAGTAAGAGCTGGGAACATTGTTAGCACCCGGTTAGGGCTGGAAAGGAGCAAGTTAGACCAATGGAAAAAAACTGCAAAGATTTAGGCTTGGAAAACATTCTTTGCAGTGAGTAACAATGAAAGAGCTTGCAAGCTAGTAAGAGCTGGGAACATTGTTAGCACCTGGTTAGGGCTGGAAAGAAACTTATTCAAAGCAAGTTAGAGCAATTTAAAAAAAAACTGGAAAGACTTAAGGCTTGAAAAACATTCCTTGCAGAGAGAAATAATGAAAGAGCTTGTAAGCCGATAAGAGCTGGGAACACTGTTAGCACCTGGTTAGGGCTGGTAAGAAACATTCAAAACAAATAGAGAATGGGGAGGGGGAACCTACAAAGACAGGGTTTGGAAAACATTCTTTGCAGAGAGTAACAATTAAAGAGCTTACAAGCTGATGAGAGCTGGGAACATCATTAACATCTGGTTAGGGCTGGAAAGAAACTTATTTGGAGGAAATTAGAGCAATGGAAAAACCCTGCAAAGACTTATGGCTTGGAAAACATTTTTCACAGAGAGAAACAATGAAAGAGCCTGCAAGGTAAGAGTTGGGAAAATTGTTAGCACCTGGTTACGGCTGGGGGGAGCTACATTCAGAGTATAAAATGCACCCAAATTATCAGCCTCTCTTAGGGAGGAAAAGGGTAAGTCTTATACTCTGAAAAATACGGTAGCTTGAAAAAGATCTATACCATTTTCATTATCAGCAAATATATGTTTTACACACACACACACACACACACACACACACACATTTCAAACTTGCAAAGAACCAATAAAGAAATAAAGGGAGACTTGTATAGATCTATTTCAAGCTCTCATCAGCTAGCCATACCCTTCTAGGATTCAAACCAGGTGACTTGACACAAAGATATAGGTATAGGTATGGATATGGGTATGGGTATAGATGTAGATGTAGATAATTAATATTAATATTATTATTAATAATAATAATAATAATAATAATAATTATTATTATTATTATTATTATTTATTAGATTTGTATGTCGCCCCTCTCTGTAGATGTAGATGTAGATATAGATATAGATATATACATGGACATAGACATAGACATAAATATAGTTAGATATAGATATGCAAAATAACTTGTTTAATAGATTACATTAAACTTAACCAGTCTAATAGCATCAGTATGGCATTTGAACATAGGCAGTTTCTTTCTACTGAAAGCAATAATTAATCTAGTGTACAAAACAGATACTGTGTTGCAACAGATGACCACTAGCTCTAAAGAGTTAGAGATTGCCATATCTCTTAGCAGTTAGTTTCATTGGACAAATCTGATAGGTCAAGGAAGTTGAGAGATATTTTTTTTTTAGATGAGAGATATCTTCTGTGGACAGAAGCAGTTCAGGAGTAATTTTGCCTAAGATTGAGGACTTACCACTGCCATTCCTTCAATGTGGTCAATTCTATACACATATCTCTGGTAACAACTTTAGCCTACAGCTTGCAGGTTAACAGATCTTAGACTAATGCATTGTGGCTATAATGGCGGTTACTCTTCAAGGCAGACTTTAGCTCTGCATACAGGATGGCAATTAGAACTGAGCTATGAGGCTTAGGCAAATACGAAGAATTTATTCATTAATTCTTATTATTATTAGAGTTGAAAGGGATCTTGCAGGTCATCAAGTCCAACCCACAGCTCAAGCAGGAAACCCTACACCTCCCCAGCCAGATGGCAGTCCAATCTCCTCTTGAAAACGCCCAGAGTTGGGGAGTTCACAACCTCCACTGGCAGGCCCTTCCATTGGTTGATCGCTCTGACCATCAGGAAGTTCTTCCTTATTCCCAGGTTGAATCTCTCCTTGGTCAGCTTCCCTCTGTTGTTCATCGTCTGGGCCTCTGGTGCCCTGGAAAATAGAGTGATCCTCTCCTCTCCGTGGCAACCCCTTATGTACCTATATATTGCTATCATGTCCCCCCTGGCCTTTCTTTTCACTAGACTATCCATGCCCAGTTCCTGCAACCTCTCTTTGTATGAATTTATTCCAGGAGGTAGCTGGTGAGATTTTATTCCAAATTCATTATCATCCTTGTTCTGACGTGACCATTAATTTATTTAATGGTAGACCCAGCCTTACTTCAGGATATTATAGGATAGAGAATGCAGGGGGTTTGGGCAGGATGAGTACCAAAAATTTCCAATGTTCCTCTATAATAATATTAATAATAATAATTATAATAGTAATAATAGTAATAATAGTAATAATAGTAATAGTAATAATAATAATAGTAGTAGTAGTAGTAGTGGTAGTGGTAGTGGTAGTAGTAGTAGTAATCGTAATCATAATCGTAATCCTTTATTAGATTTGTATGCCGTCCCTCTCCGAAAATTCGGGGCGGCTCACAACAACATAAACAGTGTACAAATCCAATTTTTAAAAATACAATTTAAAACCCTTATAATAAAATAATCACACAATCCAATCAAACCATATACCAATCTTGACAATTGGGGGGGGGGTGTTAATTTCCTCATGCCTGGCGGCAAAGATGAGTTTTTAATGACTTACGAAAGGCGAGGAGGGTGGGGGCAGTCCTAATCTCCGGGGGGGGGGGAGTTGGTTCCGGAGAGCCGGGGCCGCCACAGAGAAGGCTTTTCCCCAGGGTCCCGCCAGAAGACATTATTTAGACGACGGGACCCGGAGAAGGCCCACTCTGTGGGACCCAATCGGTCGCTGGGATTTGTGCGGCAGAAGGCGGTCCTGGAGGTATTCCGGTCCGATGCCATGTAAAGCTTTATAGGTCATAACCAACACTTTGAATTGTGACCGGAAACTGATCGGCAGCCCTCTTATTTTTTCTCTTGTTTTCTGTTTTATTTTCAGTTCCTCTCTGATCACCGGATCACTTCTAACTATCCGCTGACTGAAACAAGTTGATGTTACCTCTCTTTTCACATGCAAAAGTCATCTAGGCCAAACTTTATATTAAAACTAGCAGTGGATATTCCCACCATTGCATTGCATTGCATTACACACAGTTCCATTTATTGCTGACTGGGTCTTCCCATCTAACATCTGCCAGCCATTTCAGCTAAAAGCTAAGGCAGCCCTGCCCTTGGTGTGTAGGGGTAAATTATTATTAAATTAGTAAATTATTATTAAATTATTCTTGCTAGAACCCTGAATTGCTGGGGTGCCTGAGAGTAAAATAAAGTTAATGTTGGTATATTCCTAAATGATCTGCTTTTATTTTTATCATTAATTCAAGTCCTATCAAAGTTCAAAGATATTTTAAAGAAGAAATTTCAAAGTCTGAAGAAATAGCATCTTCAATTATGCCCCACCACTGTTTTCATGTCCATAAAACAATGTAAATGGTACTAACAATTTGGATAAAGTTGATCAATCAAAAATTGTATTTAGAAGGTTTTTGATTCTTAAATAATGCATTTGAAAGGATAGACATCACATTGTATGTGTACAAGGCATACACATGTGAGGATTAATTGAACATATTATTATTATTATTATTATTATTATTATTATTATTATTTCTATGCCACCCATCTCTGAAGACTCATTGGTTATGGTTATGTGATTTTCTGATATCCTATTGGAATGATATTTTAATTTATACAAATAGATTTATGCAAAAATCTTTAAATTTTAAGATGTTAATGTGATGTTAAATTATATACCGTATTTTTAAATTTTGTTTTTCAGGAATTATTATCATATTGAACTAGAGGAGTGGCTAAAAGTATAATATTGACAAATTGAAAAAAAAAGATATTATTCCAGATGTTAAGGAATGGCTTTTGGAAATGCATGATGTCTTTGTTTTGGAAAAAAAAATTCTACTAATCAAAGGATGAAACAATATGTACTATTTTGGCAAAGTTCTTGTGTTATTTTACAATAATATTTTATACTAATAGTATCAGAGTTGATTATACAGTAGTTTATAAGTAAATCAGATAACTCTAATACATAAGGTAGACTTTCTTTTCCATTTAGTATAGTTTTTGAAATCCTATTTTGGCTTGTATTTGCTATTAGTTTTTATTTAAATTTAAAATATTTTGAAGAAGGAAATAAATTGTTTAAAACTTTATTTATGGCTCCAAGTCTATGACATCACATCTTTTTGATGCTTGGTTTGTCCCCAAAAATCAAATACTGTAAATGAAAAGCATTGATATTGCCACAATGTGTTTTTCTAAATCCACAACTTTATGGGATGTCACATGGAACCATCAGGGCATAATTGAACACATAGCATAATTTCAGATCCTTATGTTCTATGTCCTTTAGTAAATTGCTATGGAATGCAATAGCTATATCTTCCTCCTCCTCCTCCTCCTCCTCCTCCTCCATCAATAGGCTTAGAATTCAGTTTCTCTACCTTGGCAGCTTGAAGATATATGGCCTTCAACTGTTGGATTCTTCAGCCAATAACATTCTCTTACTTAAAGCAATCACTTTTCAAAAGTAAATATTTTTATCTTTCTTCCCTCCCTGTCTTTGCTTTCTTTGAATGTAATTGTGCAATTAATATACTCAAGTTTCATGGGTAACCCTCTAGACGAGTTCTCAACCTTGTAAATGGGCTGAAGTATTCTGGGAATTGAAGTCCACATGTCTTTAAGCTGCCAAGATTGAGAAACACTTATTTGGAAAACTGACATAATTATATATAATAATAATTACACAATTATATATCATTAAAACAAAGGGAGGAAAGCAGGGAGGAAGGAAAATATTCATTTCTGAAAAGCATTAAAATGGGAACATGTTATTCACAAATGTTATGTTTGGGTCCTCACAGTCCTAGCTCAGTCCTGTTCAACTTCCATCTGTCCAGCCAGAATGGTATAAAATTAATGAAAATGGATTGGAAACTGTAGCCTGGAGGTTAATTCTCTGCCTTACAAGGCAAAGGTTGCAAGTTCAAATCCAGTAAGGGTATGGCTAGCTGATGAGGCCAAAATAAGGCCGAAATAGATCGATCCTAGTCTCCCTTAATTTTCAAATTCAGCAAAAAAAACATGTGACACATACAGATAGAATTGTCGGCTATCAATAAAATTAACTGCCTTGGAAATGGCCCTGGGTTGGGCCGAGAGGTGGAAAAAAAAGGAGCTGTGATTTTCCTTCAATACACCAGGGTGATTTGACACAAAAATATGTAACCCTTCCCTGGTGCAGAGCTGAGGGGATTGGATACTGTAGCCTAGAGGTTAATTCTCTGCCGTACAAGGCAAAGGTTGCAGGTTCAAGTCCCAGTAAGGGTATGGCTAGCTGATGAGGCCAAAATAAGGCCGAAATAGATCTATCCTAGTCTTCCTTAATTTTCAAATTCAGCAAAAAAAACATGTGACATATATATATAGTATATAAATCTATAGACCCTTGTTTGTTCTAAGTATAGCCACAGAACATTTTTTTAAAAGCCTCATTTCATCAGTCAATGGATTAAAAGGTCAAGTCATATTTCACAATTGTAAACAAACTTAAAAGAGCACCACAAAATTAAAAGAGCACCACATAAGTTCCAGTAAAACATAGCAAATTGAGAAAAAATGAATTATTTCAATCCACCATAAGACATTTCCATGATGTCCAAAAAAGAATAGCAATAGAAGCACTTTCAGAAATTTCTATTAAAACTGCCATTTATGTGGAGAAAGTTCTAAAAATATAGGCTATCATTGAAAGGATCCAGTCCCTGAACTTACCAAATCAATGGCCAGCAACCAGATTCTCATAAATATGCTTTAAATCAAAAAAGAGGAAAAAGTCTCTGGTGTATTTAAGGCAATTATTTCTTGCTTGTTATTCCCCTTGGGGATCTAAATAAAGCTGCTGTAATGAACAGTAGTACTTTTATTATATGTGGCGTGATGACAACAACATTCTATTATCTGGAGCAGTGTTTCCCAACCTTGGCAACTTGAAGATATTTGGACTTCAACTCCCAGAATTCCTCAGCCAGCGAATGCTGGTTGGGGAATTCTGGGAGTTGAGGTCCAGATATCTTCAAGTTGCCAAAGTTGGGAAACACTGATCTGGAGAACTATGATGGGAAGAAGGTTCTGGGGTTAAATTTAGAATATCCAGATTGGGAAGGTCAGAATCAATTTATATTAATTATCTTTATAAATGTTTATAATATAAACATGAAGGATGATAAAATGAAAGGTGGTGATGGAGATTGGAAGAAGAAGGAAGGAAGGAAGGAAGGAAGGAAGGAAGGAGGAATCTACATGAATCCCTGTATAGAAATAAATATGGGATTGCATTGCATTGTCAATGGTGTAGATGGGACGCAGATGCAGAACAGAAGATAGTGATTTATTCATAAACTTCATTTAATAAATGTCCATATATTAACGTATATTTATTTTAGCAATTACAGAGGTTGGGAAGGGGAAACTTGGTACTTCCCAGAAACTGCAATTAATACTTTACATGTCATCTAGACAGATTTCTACTGGGTTTTCCCATTGGGAAAAATAAAGCATCTGCAAGACCTTTTTCATTTATAATTATTTGTATCTTACTTAGATATTATCTCTAATAGAATGGGAAAGCTTAATACTTAGCAAATAAATCAATAAATATTAATCTATGAAATATGTTCCTTTATTAAGTTGGGTTTAGTAATTCAAGAAATGAACGATTGGTGATTGAATACTGTTGAGAAACTCTGGGCTGCTTTAAAATATGCATATTTTCTGAATCTGAATTAGTTTTGTATTGTGCATCTCACTGCAGAGCTCTAGACTATTTTTTCTATATCTGACTCTTGAGCTGAAAGATTGTTAGATTGTGTCCTATGTTTTCTTCAAAAGAGACAAAAACTCATGGTCCAAAATTGGAAATAATAGAAGCTATAGTCTAGATTGGGAAAGTTGAGATCAGACATAGAACCTCTGTTCCTCTGAAAGTTTGAAAAAATAGTTCACACTCTTTGGAGAAAACCAATCTCAAACCAGATGTCCATGAATGAAATCTTCAAAGCTCCGAACCTAGCAATTATAGTGCCTTGTAAATGTAGTTTTTCTTCTAAACATTCTTTTACTTGTAGGTTTCATTTTGCTGTGGAAGAAATAGCTATGGGAAGAGGTTCAAGGGGGATTGATTATATTTTAACTGTTTTCTATAAATTATCTTTTATTTCCAAATCGGTGACAAACAAGAATACTTATTCCAAGTTCCATTATTGTGAGTAATTGGAATTTTTAATTGTTAGAATGTTATTTTGAAAATGAGATGTTCAAATTAATGATAAAATAAATAGATAAATGCTTGTATAAGGCCTCATTCATAATAATAATTCACTAACTATATATGTTCTCTAACATCCAGTCTTAGGAAACAAATTACTTCCACAGTTCTAACTATTCAAAGAATATGCTTTCTAGATAAGCTCATTCAGATTTTTCGGTATGAATGGGATTGGAATCTTAAATTCATAAAGTGTTAAGTATTATAGTTGGATAGTCTCATTGGATAGGTTCACACAAAATTATACCTCAGACTAAAATAGGACTGGTTTATTTGTAACTCAGTATACAGTATTGCTAAAATCTTCTACTCTCCTAGTATCTTATGTAAATTCAATCATCATGTTCATCGTATTTTCTTAACATAAACCATGACATATTATTGAACACAACAAAGATACTTTGCTAATTTGTATCTAATGTTAAATTGGGGCTGTTTATCAAACCCTACATAAGCTTTTGAGGCATTGATGGACTTTGGTAGAAGAACTGGTCAGTGCATTTTTATAAAAGGGATTATATGATCCATCTTTAAACTTATGTTATCTAGTTTATATGGGATTGCATGCATTTTGGGGGGTTATTTTTGGCTACAAGAGCCATAACTTGAGCCCACCCTCAACACTGTCAAACTTTTTTCTAAGTCTGCACTTCTATTTATATTTTTTCTCTCTCATCATTCCTATCACCATTTCCTCCCACTTAGGACTGTATGACTGTAACTTGTTGTTTGTATCCTAGGATTTTTATTAATATTGAGTGCTTCTTCATTGCTTATTTGACCCCTATGACAATCATTAAGTGTTGTACCACATGATTCTTGACAAATCTATGTTTTCTTTTATGTACACTGAGAGCATATCCACCAAGGCAAATTCCTTGTGTGTCCAATCACACTTGGCCAATAAAGAATTCTATTCTACTCTACTCTACTCTACTCTACTCTACTCTACTCTACTCTACTCTACTCTACTCTACCCTACCCTACCCTACTCTACTCTATTCTGTTCATAAGCCAAGCTGTGTCAAATATGTCAGACCAAATATGTCAGACCAAAGAAGGAAGGAAGGAAAGAAAAGGAAAGCAGGAAAGAAAGCAGGAATGACAGAAGAAAGGGGGGAGGAAGGAAAGAAGGAAAGAAAGAAGGAAGGAAAGAAGGAAGGAAAGAAGGAAAGAAAAGGAAGGAAGGAAGGAAGGAAAGAGGGAAGAGCAAGAGCCGACATTGTAGAAAAATACAATTACATTTTCTTTGCGTTCACATTTGTTTACATGGATTCCTGAGATGATGGAAAAGAACTGACTTTTGAAGTGGGTAAAGAAGCAGCGAAGAGATGGAGCCTCCTCCACCCCGAATCTAAATAATTTTTTGATGGTATAGGAACATGTAATATGTGAATATTAATATAATGCTCTCATGCTAGGTTGAAATAGAAAAGACAATAACTAACATCTGTCTCATACAACTCGACCTCCTGCAAAAGTCATACTCCTGACAAAACGGATGGAGAGTTATACTGTGCATGAACCTGTAACCCATTAAGGGAACCTGAGATTCTCTAAATGTTGGAACAGCCCTCCGCCTTAAGCATTGGTCACATTGGCTGGATTTGATGGGACCATCTTCAAGGCTTGGCTTCTCCCTTACACTCATCCAAGGTTTTTTGCAACTGAATGGGAGAACTAAGAGATACCTAGTAGATTTAGTAGCGACAGTGGCCGGATAATCTTCGTTCGCAGTGCCATTGAAATGACAGACGATCCGGAGAGGAGAGCAGATTTTAATTCTCTTGTGTTTTTCCCTACTTGGGTTTGCTCCAATTTCTTCTATACCAATCGTAGCTAAGTAAATCCGCTTGGACCACCGCGTGGAACCCAGAATTCGCTCGTGTGCACGCGCCAGAGGTTTTCATGCAGGCAGGCTGAAGGGCACAAGCGCTGGCTTCTCTTCAGGGCGCTCAGGTGGTCTCCTTTTCAGCAATGCGAATTATCCCTGAAGGGGAAAGCTGTTGTTTTTTAATCTGCTGTTGCTAAATAACAAAAGTCTCAGAAAAAATCATTCAGGAAATATAACTACATTTCCTTTATCTCGCATATTAGTTCCACTAGGTATTCTCTTTCTTCCGGCTTTGAGAGAAAGGAAAAAGAGAAAAATTCAGAAAAGGACATTATTTCTTGCACTTTCAACCATAAAAAACGGAGGAGAAAAAAGTGTCTCCTTGGAACTCGCTAAATGCCTATGGAGATTCTCAGTCATCCAGGTCATGGTTGTCCCAAAAGTGCTTTTTTTTCCAATAGGATTTTCTTTGAAGACTTTCCACTTCTCACCCAAGAAACTGGATGGTAGGGAACTGAAGAAGCTTCTTGAATGAGAAGCGAAACGTCTTCAAAGAAAAACCAGAGAGTCCTGTTGCCTCTTTTCCGCGCTAATCGTCCGAGCATAGTTACAAGCACAAACACTTAAATAGAGCACAAACCGATGAGTAAATTTGTCGACAACGGCCTCAATCCTCTGCAGATTTACTCCTAAATAAGACTTCGGCATCAGCCTTTGAGGCCTTTCCGCACTGCAGTCTTCATCACAAGGTTGTAACTGCTCTATGAATGTGTCAAATAGGGAAAGGCGTAGCCTTTGTTCGCCTTCGGCACAGCGACAACCCAATATCTTCCATCAGTGAAAGTGTGTTTTCGAGGGGCAGGTGCCATTTCCCTTACAGTTCAAAATGCGGCCGGCGTGAAAAAACTCATTCTGTGGCATCGAGTGTTGAACGCCTGGCCTCATATCGCGGCCCAGACAACGTGCTGAGGCTCACGGAAAACCAAGGACCCTCACGCACCTTCACTACATCTGATGCAGGACTATGTATCTCTTTTCCTGCTATTGAAATTAATTCATACGCTTTCAGAGAGTAGTTTGCACTGCGGCGGGGGGAGGGGAGAAAGCAAGCGATTGAAATGCAGGTGGTATCAATAACAGAGGCTGATTTGCGGCGAAGGGCTTTTTAAAAGTCGTCTTAAAGGGCGCTGCTCTAAACTTTACTTCTCCAGGAGAAGAGAGAAGGGCGGGTGCCAGAACTTGTTTTCACTTCGGGAGTATGTGTGTGTGAGTGTGGGGAGGGGGGGGCGTTACAGCAGCGACAATATTTGTCGAGTGGTTGCTGCGACTTTATTTTCTGTTGGCTGAGTAGGAAAGGATGGATAGGAAAATGAATTAAGAAGTATCGATTATTAATCGATTATAATAATCGATTAATAAATCGATTATTTCGGGGAATAATGTGGTGGCTGTTGTATTTCCCTAGGAAATCAGCTTATTGTTTTGAAATGCAAGGGTTGAAATGTCATTATAGGTGCCATCTAAAAACTTTCCATGAAAAACTGCGGACCCGTGATCCTACGCTCACCTGTTCTGAGGACAGTCTCTCTCCCCCGCCCCGCCCCCAGCAAAATACATGTCTTATCCTAGTATCCAGAATCTATGGGGACCTGAATGGAGAGGAACAGGATTAAACTGAGTAGCTAGATACACATGGACCTCCCAGATATGGAAATTTTCCATCCTTCTCAGTAAGTTTAAACTTCTTCAGATGAAACGTGTGTACAGGTTGAGATGCTCACATATTGTTTTAGGAACAGATTATACATGTATCTAGGAAAATCTTCACTCAGATTCACACCATGCCCGGAGTTCTTCCTTTATCTTTATACTTTGGCTTCCTCGTGTATGTTCTACTGCAATGCACTTTTCTCCGAGGCTGCCCTCCATTCAGAAGTGCAACTGGTACAGAAGGCAATGGTGAGAGTAGATGTGGATATGCCACGTTCTGCTTTATGAACTGCATTCTTATTAGTAGATTTGATTCACTTCAAGATGTTAGTTAACATAAATCGCCCTAATTGATTAAGAACGGAGTCTCTCTGTTGTTTCGGCCCATTAGAGTTGGCATGCTCAAGGACCCTTCTGTTAAACAATGTCAGCTGATGGGGACTGTCCTTCTCATCAGCTCTTTTTCCTTCAATGGGTGCTCTAGCTCTTTGAACTAGGAATGGGTTCTATAATTTCTTTGTGAGAGGTTCTTATATCAGTTCCATTAGAATGACCATCTTTTTTTCCTGTTTCCAGTATTTACCATCTGTATATTGTTCAGAGTGACTGAGAAGTTGGGCAGTTTTAGAAATAAATACATAGATATAATGCCCATTTCCAAATGGTTTCTTTGGTTGCAACTGAACTTTACAAAAAGTTATGCAGGAGAAGGAATACAATATTTTTCCTGTATAGCCAAAGATGATAGAGTATCTTACTAAGTCAGGTGCTTGATAGATATCTCAGCCTCTGAATTAAATTTGTTAAAGTTTAGTTTAAGTTAAATAGTTTAACTTGGATTAGATCCCTTCCCTTTCTTCTTTGGTAAATGAAGCTCTGTTGAATGACAATATTTGGGGTCCTTCTTTCTCTTAACGCATTCAGTCATACTTTATATATTTATTTTACAATTTAATCCTCATTCATTCTGCTCTTATTTCCAAGCACCTCAAGATGCCCTCACTTTTAAAAAACAATTGTCTGTCAGCCTGTCTGTCAGTCAGTCAGTCAGTCAGTCAATCAATCAATCAATCAATCAATATCAATCAATCAATCATTAATTCAGTTGCTCTGGATCATTTTTCTTCTTATTTTATACACAAAATATTTCTTAAATAATTTATTCTCAATGTATATAACTTATTTCTGTTTCTCTGTCATACCAACTTTCAATTCTGTATAGCACTGTGAAGAGAAACACATTATTATATAAACACAGTTTTATTTCATTTTATTATTCCAAACAGATTACATAACTTTTCTACCCGCTTTTGAACAATTATTTTTCTCATTTCCTGAATTTCCTCATCTCTAATAAACCTTTAGTAAGGAGTACAGCTACAATCAACTACTTCAGTTTTTCAGTATATTGATGTAATTGTTATCATTCTTTCTATTGTCCATGTGAAAATGTACCTAGTTTGTTCTTTAATACCTTAATGTTCTGATTCATGTCTAGTTGCATTACATAATTTAGCAAACAAGCACTCCATTCAATTTCTCAACCAAAAATGTATATCTTCTATTTACAAAAATACAAACTACATACTTCTAAAATTATCCCAAATATTCCTTATAAGTTTATTTCTAACTAAATTAAACAACCAAGGAACTATCACCTATCTTTGTTTCATTAACATGCTCCATTTTAAAGAATTCACTAAACAATATATTTATTTTGCACATCTTTAATTTACATAATAAGACTCTTTTACTGCACTCACCTTCAACTCTTATTAACACAGAACATCCCATAATGCAAGTTATTACATTATTGTATGATTTCTCTAAATCAATAAATGTGCAATAAACCTTTTTTTCATATTGATATATTTCTCTATGATTTGCTGATTAGGAAAAATCTAGTGTCCCCCCCCCCTCTTGGTCTAGCATAAATCTTCACTTTACTTCCTAAACTTCATTCATTGTCACCTTTTCTATAAACAAACACAAACAAAGCATGAAATGTACTTCAATAGAGCATCATTTAAATATATATATATTTGTATTTGAAAGATATGAAAGATGCAACACAAAGAAAACATTTATCCAAGGAAACTCTTTTTTTGGCAACAACTATGACTACATTTTTTGTTGCAGTGCAAAACTGTGGATGTGTTTTCCATTTATTATATTATGAGATCTAGTCTAAGAAAATAGAGGATCCTTGAATAGAAATCTATGGATGGTGATGTAGGTTGGAGTCCATTTCACCATGAAAGCGATCCTCAAAAAACAATATAATTAACTTTTAGTTTATGTTTCTTTCTTTCTTTCTTTCCTTCCTTCCTTCTTTCCTCCCTCCCTCCCTTCCATTTCTATGCAATAAACACAGCAAATTCCAGTTTATTTTTACAAGAGAAGCTTGAAAAATAACAATGTTTCAGAGGTACTTTCTCTTGGCTTAACACAGAGACACAAACACAAATACCAGTGTTGAGCAAATATCAGCTGAAAAGAGCTTTAGCCTGTTTGCAGGCTCCTTTAAAAGTGATGGCTGGAGATATGTCAATAGAGAGGTGTATTATAAAACCTTGCAGCTAGACTGCCAGCCAAATAGTAATTTTAAAAGGTCAAAGGGAAAAGCTTTCAGTCAGCTTCTGGAAGGGGCATACATCTATCATATGATTCTTGTTTGTTTGAAAGAGTGGTTTAAGGAAGGAGAGTAAGACAAAAGCAACCTTTTTCCTGTTTCCACCTCATGCTGTAAAAGTAGGCAAAGTTTACACTTTTTCAGGGTGTGTCTTGACCTTAGACATAGGTTGGTCTAAGAAACTGAAATGGCAAGGCATGATCTAAAAGCATAGGTAAACAATTAAGTGCAGAAAACACAAACTCACAGAAACTGCATGAGGGGGATGAGGAGGAACACTGAATTCTGCTACCATATTGAGATAAAGTTTATAGTAAGTAAAAAAAATGAAGAAAATTAAAAGGGGAGAGGAGTCTCAAATAAAGTAAAAATGGTCATGGCAGAAGCAACTTAAAGTCAGTCACACTGTCACATCAACTTTTTTTTTTACAAATATCCTGCAAATAACATTGAAAATAAGAGTGTAATGGAAATCCATTAAATATAAATGTATTATTATAAATTTTAAAAGAGGCCTTCATTTTGGCTACTTAGGTCAAAGTGATGGATGCTGGGTGAGTCTGCTTAACTTTTCCTATTCATGGTCAATGCCATGAATAATAGAAAACTCTAATTTTAACAGCGGTCAAGACAATTAAGCTCTACAAAGTATTTGAAGCTCTACTATATTTCAAGTAGATTGAATTATTGCACAAGTAGAAAAAATAAACAGTAGAAATCCCAAATAATTGTCATGGCAGAACATTCTCCTATGGAAAACTATAATTTTAGCTAAGGAAAGCAGCTGCCTGGTCATTATAGAAATATTTAAAATTACACATTAGGGAGAAATTTGGATGCAGAATATTTCTCTTTTTCTCCAGAATAGATGAATCAGCAAATACATAACTAGCTTTGATATTTAAATATGATATCTAAAATCTAAGCAGGCTTAAATATCTAATCAATTCTTGGATTAGAGACCAGGAAATCAAACTGTAGGCAGAATAGGCAACCACAACAACAGCAACAAAAGATCCTGGGAAAAGACAGGGAAATCATTTCCATGTTATTATCTAGTACTTTTGGATGTGTTCATAAGGCTACTGTAAAGGAAGGTGGGAATGACCTTGGGGGATGAGTGGCAAAGAAACTGCTTAGAAAACAATGAGATAAGATAGATAGGAGTCCCAATGACTAAACTATCAGTGAAAGAAACTTAGGAAAGACTTGGTCTTTTGGTAGTTTTTCTTTTATTTGCATAGTTAATCTGTTCATTTTTGCACATTCTAGTACTGTATTGTTGAGTTAGTCGGGACTGTTTCTTTTCTCCAAAATTGGGTGTATGCAATCCTGGCCACTGTCAATATATGGTACTGGTTGTTCTTTTTTTATTTTTCCATCCATAATGCCTAATAGGAATATTTCCAGTCTTAATTCTATTTTTTTTTTGTGTTGTAATTTCAGGTAACCATCTCTGAATTTTTTTCCAATAGACCCTGGCCTCTGGGCACATCCATCACATATGGTATTATGTTCCCAGCTCTTTTTTGTTCTTCCAACATTTTGCTGACATTTTGGGGGAGATTTTTGCTAATCTTGTTGGGGATAGATGCCATTGATAAAACATTTTGTAAGCATTTTCTTTGTATGCTGATGACATGGTTACTTTATAATTTCATTCCCACATACATATTTAAGCGTCTCTTATCTGATAGTTATGATAATAACAATAATAATAATAATAGTAGTAGTAGTAGTAGTAGTAGTAGTAGTAGTAGTAGTAGTTATGCCGGGCATCACGTTACAACCCCCAATTAAGTCTGAAGTGGAAATTGAAACACACACTCTCTTGTAAAGTAAACCAACGCAGTTTATCACAAAGAAAAAATACGGTCCAAACCCACTTTTATCAGCCAAAGTGCTCTCCCAAAAACCACAAACTTTGAAGGCTGTGATAAGCCAAAACAAAAGCAAAACAGATAAAGGTAGCTGTGAAGATGTCACAACCACCCCCTCTTCAAGAGTCCTCAAGCCAAAACCTAACTGTGAATTAGTCCAAGAGTCCTGGTAAAATCCTGAAAAAGTTCAAAGAATCCTTGTAAAATCCTGACATGAAATACAGTTCTCTCTCTCTCCAAACTGATAAACTCCCATGCAGAGAGGCAACAAAGCTGGCAACTTACCAGCAGCCCCATTAGCCTAATTGCCCCAGCCACAGGTGTTCTCCCTTATTTCCTATAATACTTGCGCAGTTGTTCCTTCCTTCACATCAACCTGCCTCTGATAATGTGAGGATTCTCCCACAACAACCCCCACAGTCCTTGGAGCAGGAGCTGGCCCAGAGCCAATCACAACAAATAATAATAATAATAATAATAACAACAACAACAATGATAGCAACAACAACAGAGTTGGGAGAGACCTTAGAGGTCTTCTAGTCTAGTCCCTTGCTTCAGACAAATGGTTATCCAACACATGCTTAAAAACTTCCAGTGTTGGAGCATTCACAACTTTTGGAGGCAAGCGGTTCCACTGATCAACTGTTCTGACTGTCAGGAAATTTTTCCTTAGTTCTAAGTTACTTCTCTCCTTGTTTAGTTTCCACCCATTGCTTCTTGTTCTACCCTCATGTGCTTTGGACAATAGTTTGAAGCCCTCTTCTTTGTGGCAGCCCCTGAGAGATTGGAACACTGCTATCATGTCTCCCCTTCTTTTCATTAAACTAGACATACCCAGTTCCTGCAACCATTCTTCATATGTTTTAGCCTCCAGTCCCCTAATCATCTTTATTGCTCTTCTCTGCACTTTTTCTAGAGTCTCAATATCCTTTTTGTATCATGGCGACCAAAATTGAATGCATTATTTCAAGTGTGGCCTTACCAAGGCCTTATGCAGTGGTATTTGATAAGTTCCCCATCTATCCCCTCGTCCAAGTCCTTGATAGCGACTCTTTCTCCTGTCCTCCAGTGCCATCCCCTATGTCCCCTACAATAGATAACCAGTATCAATAACAAAATGGTGAACTATACAAATCTTGATTAGGTCTCATCTAATAAAAAATTCCTTATATTCTTACAAATCGGAAATAATGTTCTTCTTTAGGCCAAAACATGTTCTTTGGAGAGGTTCAGGCTTTCAGTGTAATCCTGCTCTATGTGCCTTTTGTTAGGAAGTGCATCCCATTAGTGATTTTATGCATCACAATGCTTTTGGTTGTAGTGCATATATACTAAGACTTTGGAGATTTTACTGTTTCCAGCAATTTCTGAAGCTAGTTTTTCTGTATTTGACCTATTTTACTGGGGATTAACATAATCATTGGTAGTAGGTGATAGATCAAACCTTTCTTCTCAATACATGAGTCCTGAAAAGAGGGACAACTTACTTCACATTGTTTTTTGAACCATTCTTGTATATTAAAGCATAGGTTCCAGGCTACTTACTGCATTTTTGGAGTATAAGATGCACCTTTTTCCTCCCTAAAAGAGGCTGAAAATTTGGATGCATCTATATTCTGAATATAGCTTTTTTAAAGCTTTTTTTTAGCCCTAACTAGGTGCTAACAATTTTCCAAGATCTTACCTTGCAGGTTGTTTCATTGTTACTCTCTGCAAAGAATGTTTTCCAAGCCCTAAGTCTTTGCAGGGTTTTTTTCATTAATCGAACTTGCTCAGAATGTTTCTTTCCAGCCCTAACCAGGTGTTAGCAATGTTCCCAGCTGTTACCAGCATGCAAGCTCTTTCATTGTTGCTCTCTGCGAAGAACATTTTCTAAACCCTAAGTCTTTGGAGGCTTTTTTTCATTGCTCTACTTGCTCCAAATGTCTCTTTCCAGTCCTAATCAGGTGCTAATGATGTTCAGAACCAAGCAACTGTTGCCCAATTACTTGTCTGCCAACAACATTCAAACGTTTTACAAGAATATTGACAAATTCAGTATTCAATCATCTGATGGAAATTTGTTTGTATCCAGTAGAACAAAAAGGAAATTATAAAAAAACTGAGAGGAACAAAAGATCAGCTGTTCATTGACAAAATAATACTAAAAATGCAAAGAAAGAATAAAAATGAATTTAAATATGGTGTGGATTGATTACAAGAATGCATTTGACTCTTTTATCTCACTTTGGAATCAGCAAAAATATGTGTATATTTTTGAAAGCATATATGCAAAAATGAAAAAAGTTCTAACAACAAATGATGAGAAGATTGATGAAGTCAACATCAGACGAGGAATCTTTCACTTTCACCACTAATGTTCAACATGGCATTATTTTCACTGACAATAATCATATGAAACACAAAACTGGGATACCAAATCTCAAGCCAATATGGCAAGATAAACCATCAACCATGGATGACTTTAAAATGTATGCAAAAAGCCCCACTGAACTTAAATCAATACTGTACTCAACACAGTTCAACTGTTCAGCAGTGACATCAAAATGAGCTTTGGACTTGAAAAATGTGCTATATTATCCATAGGATGAGGAAAAATAAAAAAATAGAAGGAATATAACTGGGAAATGGAAGCATAATATCAGGAGGGTCCGCAAAATATTAAAATCAAAGCTGAATGCTGGAAGCATAATTAAAGCCATTAATACATGGGCAGTTCCAGTGATATGCTATTCAGCTGAAGTCATCAACTGGACTTTGGCTGAACTGGAAAACGTGGTCCAGAAAACGTGCAAACTTTTGAATATGTACCATGCTTTACATCCATAAAGTGACATTGATAGGTTGTACCTGCCAAGAAAAATAGGGGGCAGAAGGCTATTGCAAATCCATCAAACTGTATAAGAAAAACAAAATTTGAATAATTATGTGAACCAAAGTTCAGGAAAATTGCTCAGGCTGTGAAAATGGAGAACATTATAAAAACAACAGAAATCAAGGCAGTATATAAGGAAAAACATCTGAATGACAGATTAAATAGATGACTATTGCTTGGATCACACTTGAAAAGCTTTGCACTGACAACACTTGAAAAACATTGAAAGAAAAATGTAATGACAACCTTGCATGACATAGGGAACCATCAAGAAATAAATGGAAAGTTCAATACTCACTGCTCAAGAATAAACACTACAAACTAATGCCATGAAAGTGAAGATTCAAAAATCCATTGACAATCCAAACTGTTGACTTTGCAATGACAAAGTTGAAACTGTTTCACACTTAACATATGAGTGTAGCAAAATTGCGCAAACAGATTTTACAAAGCTAGATATGATTGAGTTGCTAAATTAGTCCACTGGTCATTATGTAAAAAATATGACGTACCTGAATCTGAAAAGACATGGGAGCACAAAGTGAAAAAAGTTACTGAAAATGAGATAGTGAAGATCTTGTGAGACTTTTGAATACATACAGATAGTAATTTGGAACACAACACGCTAGAGATCACGGTTGTTGAGGGCTGAAGAGTACAGTTAATTGTTATCACAGTACCAGGAGATACCAGAGTTGAAGAAAAAGAACTGGAAAAAATTAGAAAATATCACGACCTGACCATTGAAACTACATGGCTATGGATAAAGTATGTAACTTTCTATATAGATTAGGCTTATACTTGAGTATAAGCTGAGCAAAATTTTGCTACTGGAACTGCAGCTCCGGTAGCAAAACTAGGCTTATACTCAAGTAGGCTTATGGTCAAAAGTTTTTGGGTGGGGAGGCCCTTTTCTGAGCAAAATAAACAAATAAGCATCATTTTTTTCATTTCAATTTTCATATCATTGTGTTCAGAAATGTTCAAATTAGCAAAAAAAGTATTCAAAAAGACCATTTTAGTAGCTAGAACCAACCTTTTTATACTCCGGGTCTAAAAGATCCCAGAGGGTAACAAGTACAACTTTTTTTGGCCAGCAAAAACTAAACCTCAACCCCCCCCCCCAAAAAAAACCCCCACCACCCTTAGAAAGAACCCCTCAAATGAGACAAAGTCATGGAATTTCAAGTTTCAGACATGCAGGGAATTTTTTTTACAGGGTCTCAAAAATCATTTCGGGTCTAAAAGGACCTGAAGGGAACAGGAAACATGGGATATCTATGGCAGTCCCACACACTTTCTTCCAGATAAAATGTTTCTTCAGAATTGATCAGCTTTTTATTTTAAGATCTACAAATAATAAAAATATTGGCGATTCTGGAGCTACTTTCTCTTTTTACTCCTCTTCTCTCTCCACATTTTAATAGTAGCTAGGGTCACATGTCATGCCAACTTATGGTTCGCTTAACTATGCTTTCTTTTTAATAAACCTGAATTGATTTAGTGTGTAGACTGTGCCATACACAAGACATTTGAAGCTACAATTGCTGGGTTTTCTATAAAGCAGAAAGCAGAGGGATGGATTAAAATTAGGGTATCCCAATTCCCAGTTCATCATTTCTCCATGAAAATCCACTGGTTGTAAGGCATTACAACCACATCCCCAATCAGCATACATGCATGGTGACAATAGCTCCCCAACCCAAATGAAGGGCCCAGAATGCAGAAGGCTAGATTAGTGCAAAACCACAACCGCTACATTTTATATTACTAGCAAAATATTTTTTTTAAATGTTTATTTGACAGTAAATCCCAGCATTTAAAGTTTCATTCTTGGTGGGGTTCCTCCCATTGTTATCTAACTGTCTCACATTCCAAGAGAGAGAGAGATAGTAAACGTTCACTATTTTACAATCACAATAAAGATGCCCTCGATTCAAATTGGATGCTTTGAAATCATGTGGGCACATTCATGCTTTTTTGTGGTGAGGGGTAATTTTAACAAGACTTAAAATTGGCTATTACTCTCTTCTGGGATGTTTGTCAACTCCACTTTAGCCTCCAGTTCTGGGATTCCAGGTGGTCTCTTTTCCAAATATTGAGCAAGCCCAGCTGTACTTCTATTTTGAGACCCAAAAAGAATGGCCTGGTGCTCCACCTGCTGAGACTCTCTCGTTCCAATGGATGCCTCAATGGTAAATATGTCACTGACATATAGCACTGCATTCATATCTTGATCCAAACTCTTAACTTTATGCTGGAGAAACACTTTGTGCATTGATGACATTCTACAGGCGGGGAAATAAGACATAAATCTTTCCTCCCACTTCTTCTTGGCTGTACATTCTCCATTTTATGGAAGGGACTAGAGAGATGAAATTTCTGTCAGGCTAGTAAAAGTTAGGCCATTTGGCAATTCTAGGTGGAGATGGCCTTATTTCGTTAATAAATAGTCACAAACAATTCATTAAGGATTAGAAATAATATTAGGGTAGAGGGCAGAGGTTCCTGGCCGGGCTGTGTTTCCCATGACTTAGAGCAGTGTTTCTCAACCACAGTCACTTTGAGACTCTGGACTTCAATTCCCACAATACCCCAGCCAATATGAGAACTCTCCCAAAAGTTTTCTCTGATAAACATAGAAACATAGAAGACTGACGGCAGAAAAAGACCTCATGGTCCATCTAGTCTGCCCTTATACTATTTCCTGTATTTTATCTTAGGATGGATATATGTTTATCCCAGGCATGTTTAAATTCAGTTACTGTGGATTTACCAACCACGTCTGCTGGAAGTTTGTTCCAAGGATCTACTACTCTTTCAGTAAAATAATATTTTCTCATGTTGCCTTTGATCTTTTCCCCAACTAACTTCAGATTGTGTCCCCTTGTTCTTGTGTTCACTTTCCTATTAAAAACACTTCCCTCCTGAACCTTATTTAACCCTTTAACATATTTAAATGTTTCGATCATGTCCCCCCTTTTCCTTCTGTCCTCCAGACTATACAGATTGAGTTCATTAAGTCTTTCCTGATACGTTTTATGCTTAAGACCTTCCACCATTCTTGTAGCCCGTCTTTGGACCAGTTTAATTTTGTCAATATCATTTTGTAGGTGAGGTCTCCAGAACTGAACACAGTACTCCAAATGTGGTCTCACCAGCACTCTATATAAGGGGATCACAATCTCCCTCTTCCTGCTTGTTATACCTCTAGCTATGTAGCCAAGCATCATATTTGCTTTTCCTACCGCCCGACCACACTGCTCACCCATTTTGAGACTGTCAGAAATCACTACCCCTAAATCCTTCTCATCTGAAGTTTTTGCTAACACAGAACTGCCAATGCAATACTCAGATTGAGGATTCCTTTTCCCCAAGTGCATTATTTTACATTTGGAAACATTAAACTGCAGTTTCCATTGCTTTGACCATTTATCTAGTAAAGCTAAATCATTTACCATATTACAGACCCCTCCAGGAATATCAACCCTATTGCACACTTTAGAGTCATCGGCAAATAGGCCAATGACTCTAAAATATATCTTTTGTGAAAGTGTGTCAAGTCTGAAGAGATTCGTAATTGTTTTTCCTGCAACTTATTAGCATGGTTGCCCCTCAAGGAAAAAAAATGAATACTATAACATGAAATGGCAATAAAGGCACTAATACAGGTCAGATAAAATAGAGTTGGTCCTTGACTTATGACCACAATTCAGCCCGAAATTTATGTGGGGAAGCAAGATCGTTGTTAACGAAATCTTGCTCCATTTTATGACTCCTCTCACCACAAATGTTAAGCGAATCAGTGCATCTTTTAAATTATTAAATTAGTAATTCCAGAACATTTCAACTGTAATAAATATGAATCAGATGCCAAGTGCTTGAATTTTGATCACAGGACCAAGAGGATTACCTGTGAAAAATGGTCATAAGTCTTTTTTTTAGTGATATTCTAATTTTGAAAGGTCACTAAGTGAACTGTTGTAAGTTGAGAACTACATGTAGAACAACTTATTAAAAGTGACTGTTAAAGATGAATAAATGTGAAGATCTACAAGTAGCTTGGAAAAGAAATATGATTCTTAAAGCATAATAGACAGAAAGAGTATTAAGCCAATTTCTATTTTGGTTTCTTCTTTTTAAATTAATTTTGGCATTTTTCTTCTCTTCTTAATTTTTTCAGAAATTTGATATTTTACACAAATGTGTGTCTCGTTCATAGCACATTGACTGCTTGCCAGAATTGTAACTAAGATTAGAAGTAATGGAATGAGGCAGCAACAGCAGTCACTGTTAAATGAAAGAGGATTTTTTTTGGTAGAGTGTTTCATATGAAAGAGCTTTTGCCAATGCAGTATTTATAGATTTCAAGTTGGAATTGTTAAATTTTATTGTTTATGTTTTAGGTGTTTTTTTAAGCCATTATATTTAAATATGCAGCAGTTTCCTGCAATATAGCAGTAGAGAAACATTGTGAATACATAAATGAATAAATAGATAGACAACATGAAAAACACATATTGGAAGCATCTGGCAAAGAAAAAAAATGATCTCTCTGCCTCCCAAATAGCTGTAACTAAATTGATTCAGAATATCCTAGTTATGATTGGCTTTCCATCACACTAAACCATAATTTGCTTAAGCCTGGTAAATATATTACAATTGGCTCATTTCACACTAATATATGAGTACAGTGGAACCCCGACATAAGAGCTGCTCTACTTAAGAGCAACTCGAGATAAGAGCTGGGAGGGGAGAGATATTTTTGTTCTACTTACAAGCCCAAATTCGAGATACAAGCGCCAAGGAGCTGTCTCCTGAAGCCAAACGCTAACTTCCGCGTTCGGCTTCAGGAGACAGCTGCGAAGCGGCGCACGTGTTTTAAAAGGTTGCAGCCGGCCTGGGGGGCTCGGGGGGGTGCTTGCAGCTTTCTTTCTTGCTCTTTTTCTTTCTCTCTTTTACCTTCCCTTCCTCTATTTCTTTTTTTCTTTCTCCTTCCCACCTTCTTCCCTCCCTCCCTCCCTTCACTCATTCCTCTCTTACTCTCCCCTTTCATAAGTTTCCTTGCTTCCTTCCTCTGTTCCTGTCCCTTCCCCCTTTCTTTCTTTCTTTCTTTCTTTCTTTCTTTCTTTCTTTCTTTCTTTCTTTCTTGCTCTTTTTCTTTCTCTCTTTTACCTTCCCTTCCTCTATTTCTTCTTTTCTTTCTCCTTCCCACCTTCTTCCCTCCCTCCCTTCACTCATTCCTCTCTTACTCTCCCCTTTCATAAGTTTCCTTGCTTCCTTCCTCTGTTCCTGTCCCTTCCCTCTTTCCTTCCTTCCTTCCCACCCTCCGTCCATTCATTCACCCATTCCTCTCTTGATCGCTTAAAGCCGGTCCCTGGTGCAAAAAGGGTTGGGGACCTCTGTCCTACAGGATTGGGTGGCAGAGAAGTTGAACATATGTAAATTTAAAAGTTTAAGAAAGTTTACAAGTTAAGTGAAAGAAACTTCATTATTCATTTATATGTACATGTACATTTCTTCATTAAAAACATGTCTTTCTGCATAATTTAGACTAACTTTGTGAGTTTTTTGAGGGCTGGAACCAATTAAAATTATTTACATTAATTCCTATGGGGAAAAGTCGTTCGAGATAAGAGCTGCTCGACTTAAGAGCCCAGGTCCGGAACGAATTAAACTCGTATCTCGAGGTACCACTGTACTGGTATATAGATCAAAATGACTAGGAATATATTATATATTAATATGCATACTAATGCACAATAATATGCAACCAATATGTCAAAATCAAGGAAAACCACCTTAAAATAATAGTTAAACTCAGTCTAGATATCACTTAATGGCAAGTAGTTTAACCCTTATATTCTGTTCAGCTCTTATTTGACCAGAAATGAAATTTGAGATCCTGTACAATTTTTTTCCTGCAGATCTGAAACTTGTGATTAAGTGACTGCCTCATTTGAGGGGTTCTTACTACCCTGTTTCCCCGATAGTAAGACACCCCCGATTGTAAGACGTATCGGGGGTTTCAGGGGGGTCGGCTAATATAAGCCGTACCCCGAAAGTAAGACATATGTCTTACTTTCAGGGAAACACGTAGCTGCGCGCCGCCTCCTGCCCACGTCTACTCTACTCATCGTAGCTCCTACTATTACCCTCCCTCCGTCTTTCAGGTTGTCCCCACCTCTTCGGTACCTTTGACGCCAGCAAGGCCCCTTCCCTCGGTTGCTTCCTCCAAGCTTGGCCTTCCATGGGGAAAAAAACCCCTCCAACAAAGCTGATCGTTTGTAATCCCCCTCGGTTTAAAGTCCCCCAAGTTCTTCGCAGCGCGGATTTCGGCGAAGTCCCGTAATCTCCGGGATCTGCGCCCTGAGAGGCGGGAAGAGGAAACGAGGCGCAAGGCAGCGGCGCATACATCGCCGCGTCTGCAGGAACGGGTGGTGGGGCACCATGAAGGGCTAGCTTGGTTATCAGATTATTATTATTTTAATTAAGAAGAAACTTCCTTTTCTATATACAGGGAATGGACAAAAAAATGGAAACACCTTGCAGCTCTTCCGTGGAATCCAGATTTGTGAAGCTCCCTTCAAACAGTTTTTTGTGGAAACTGGGTTCTGTACGTGTCTATTGAGCTCTGCAGTGATTTTTGGAGCTGTGGTCTTGCGATCTGCTCTAACAATTCGCTTTAGAGTCCGATGGTCTCTCTCAGACAACTTCGAATTTTGACCAGACCTGTGCTTGGCTGAGGACATTTTCCCTTCTCTTTCAAAAGCAGCCATTATTTTTGAGACATTACCTCTTGAAACGCCAAACATTCGGGCACTTTCTGTTACACTAGCGCCTGCCATTCGAGCACCAACAATTTGGCCTCTTTGAAAGTCTGAGAGGTCTGCCATTTCTAGAAGGTTATAACCAATTTCCTTAAATTTCTGTAAAAAAAAGGTAGTTTAAAAAAACATATCAAATAACAGAATTAAACAAAACATTAAAATATGCCAAGTTTTGATTGATTTGAACATGTTCAAACATTATGATGCCAAAAAGTCAAGTGTTTCCATTTTTTTGTCCAAGATGCAATCTTTGTTTTCTTTTCTATTGCCAAGGATTTTTATAAAGTTTTGTAGCCTAGATCAGTATTTCTCAATTTTAGAAACTTCAAAATATGTGGACTTCAACTCCTGGAATTTCTCTGGTTGATGAGGTTAAGAAATACTGGCATACAGAAATGTCTCAGGATCAAACTATGCACTTAGCCATGAAAGACAGGGAACAGCAGACAGCAGAAAGTTCTATTCAAGCCCAATGCCAAAAAAAAAGTTGTACGTAAGTTATGACACAGTCTTCTAGTCAAATGGTTTGTTTGGAATTAAACGAGGTGGCTAGATTTTAGTAATATCCACACTGTCCTTACCCTTTAAAGGTATAATAATAATAATAATAATAATAATAATAATAATAATAATAAACAACAATGATGTTTTCTTGTTAGCATATTGTTGTAGTTATTGTTTTTGGCTTTTATTTTATACCACCCATAATCTTTTTGTTGTTGTTGACTATGAATAAATAAATAAATGAAAGGTGGGGAGAACCTAAATGCAGTTGAAATCCGTTTGCCATCCTTTTTAATTCCCAGGATTCCTATGGAGGATACGTTCTCTAAATTGGATCCTGAACCTTGATAAATAAAGAAGCCAAGGGAGGAATGACTCAAGGATAACAAATGACTGTAGATCTGTAGGTCAGCGGTTCAAATCTGATCACTGGCTCAAGGTTGACTCAGCCTTCCGACGTGGGTAAAATGAGGACCCGGATTGTGGGGGCAATAGCCTAGCTCTGTTAAAAAAGTGCTATTGCTAACATGTTGTAAGCCGCCCTGAGTCTAAGGAGAAGGGCAGCATTAAAGAAAATATCGTATAAATAAATAAATAAATAATATTTTTTACAATTTTAAAGAAAATTTTAAAAGAAAAAAGTCTTTGAGGAAGGTGCCTTTTTACTTTAAAAGCGTGTCGTAATAAACAAAGAGGTAGGAAGAATCCGTTTTCTGCTAACTTTTTATGTGCTTTGAATGTTATTTTTCTAACTTACTCATATTCAGGAGAGTGGGGGGGGGGAAGAAACAATTTACCTCTGTAAAACGGATAGATCACATCTATTGTTACCCCTACTTTTAAAAGAGTTGATTATAGGTCAACATTGTGAGAAATACAGCTTTAGCTGTCTTTGTTCAAAATATTTGTATACCGCTGCCCCTTTAAAATTATTTCGAAGAAGTTTGAATGCAAGGGCTGATTGTGGCTTGTCTTACTGCCAATGCCCTACACCCCCTCCCCCGCACTTTCCCGGCATTATACAGACTCCCGTCTCAAGCATTTACTGCACAACAAGGAAAAATTCCAGGCGTTTTGCCATAACCGTGATTTTAAAAAAATCGACCGGCCGTTTCCCAGGTACCTACCAGGAGAGCTTTAAAGAAAATTCCTTTCTTTTCTTCCTGCGGGCGAGTCGTTGCAGAATTATCTCAATTTGGGTTAATAATAATAATAATAATAATAATAATAATAATAATAATAATAATAATAATAATAATAATAATGTTTCATCAGAAAGGAAGGAAAGCAGCTCTTGCTCCGTCGGAGAAGTAAAAAAAAAAAATCAAACAAACACATTTGCTTTTCTCCAGAGACGACTCGACTTGGGGGGGGGGGATTCTCGGGGGGGGGGGTTCGGTCCAGTTCAACCCAGCGCGTTCAAACGTTCCCACTGACTTTCCAGAGGGAAGTGTTATTGCTGCCGGGTTTGATTTCCTTATAAGACAATTCAATCACATTTCTATAATGGTTCGCGAACACTGTGTGTATTTTCCATAACATCTTATGAACAAATGTATTTTATACTTTTTATTCTGTTTGCTTAGTGTTTATCCTTTGATAAGAATTCATATCCTCACTGTGTTGCTCACTCGGCGATATAATTCCGTGGCAAAGCGTTGGTCACCCTTTTATTCTGCAGCGTCCGTGCAGCAACCTTGGTTTTTCAGATGCTTTGGGGAGCATTTCTCCGCCGCGCTTGAAATCCGGCGCAACTGTCCTGGGATTTCGAGAAGAGGCGCTTCTTTCTATTTAACTCTCTTCCTCGTCAGTTTGTCATCTAAATAGTGTTTTAATTCAAGGTTTTATCATACATATTGTAACATAATGTATAACATATATATTGCAACATAATATAAAACCTAATATAATACATACATATGTAATACCCGTGTTCTTTCTAACACAGTTGAATAAGACTATTATGAAAACGAACTCCAAATTATTAATGCGATGCTTAACAATTCGTAAATTAGTTCAAGTAATTTGAACTTGAAGAAAGAAACGAATTTCGATTTAATATAGATTAGTTTAAAACATGTACGTTTGAAAAAGTGTTTTATTCGGGGGCTTATTCGAGGCGTGCTAGAAAAGATTTATCTCTTTTTCCTCTCTTCTTTTCTCGAAATGCTTTATTTCGTGATGTAATATATATTTACAGGACTTATCAAAGCGAATCTCTTCCCAGAAGCAAATGGTGGTTTGTTACGGTTTAAAACGCCAAAGTGAACTGAAGTGAAAGCAGGGTTGCAGTGTAGCATTCTTTGTTTTTTAAATTCATGATTCCAGTATAAATTTTAGGGAAACCATTTGCAATGACGTTCAGGCATTTTACTAAAGAGTAACTAGTGTGGCTTTTATTTGTTCTTACAGCGTTTGTGTGTATACTGTATGTGTGTATGAGAAAGAAGAAGTGGTAGCGTTTATTTATCTGGCAGGGAGTTAAGAAGAAAGGTATAGTTGGAAACCCTTTTAAAATATAATAATTATTTTTTAAATCAAACAAAATCTATAGTATGAACTATCTCCTATCTCTGCTTCTTAGAAACGTTACAATAGAAGGATCGATTACTAATAACCTTGTGTAATTAAAGGTTCAGGAATGAGGATTTTGAATTTTTGAAATTCACATTGAGAATAACTTTTACTTTAGGGGGCTGGGAAATAATTGGAATAATCTGAAACATATTCTGAATGTGAATGTGAATCTATGAATAAGATTATAATAATGTATAATGTGTGTGTGTGTGTAACATATTTTTTGCTGAATTGAAAATGAAGGGAGACTAGTATAGATCTATTTACATATACACACTGGTTAAGAAAATAAAGGGAACTTAAACAACACAACATAACTCCAAGTAAATCAAACTTTTGTGAAATCAAACTGTCCACTTAGGAAGCAACACTGATTGACAATCCATTTCACATGCTGTTGTGCACATTCAACTTTGTACAGAACAAAGTATTCAATGAGAATATTTCATTCATTCAGATCTAGGATGTGTTATTTGAGTGTTCCCTTAATTTTTTTTGACACACACACAAATGAGATACATATATATATATAGCAAAAATATGTTACACAGAGGGGTGTGTGTGTGTGTGTGTGTGTTACCCCCCCCTCCTAAAATGGAAATTATTCTGAATTTCAGCATGATCCTGAAACTAGCAGTTAGGTAGAAGCATGTCATGAAATATGAAAGTCATTTTATATAATTAAACTGGATTACTATGGATTCTGTTTAATTATATAACATGACTTTTGTATTTCATGACATGCTTCTACCTAACTGCTAGTTTCAGGATGATGCTGAAATTCAAAATAATCTCCACTTTAGAGGGGGTGGGAAATCTGGGAACATTTGGCCAAGCCAAACAACTTAGACTGGTATTTCATTTGGCTTGATGCCTTGTTGTAAATGGTTTTCAGGGGTGGAAAATGCTTATCTTTCCTGTACTTGTAAAATCTGAGACAGTCTTCTAGTGTGAAATCTGAGCCCAGAGCAGGTGATGAGATACAGGAAGCAGACCAGCAACCTCACATAAATCCTTCTCCAAAAATACAGTTCCTCAAAAAATAAGATCTTAAAATGGCTCTTTTTTTTTAATGGTGTCAGAGATTAATGGGAGTTGGCACAAGAATAGAAGAAAACCCTTTGACGAGAAAGGAATAGGCTTTTTTTCTTTCCTTTTTTTGTGCATGACGTTTTACACCAGCCATTAACCAAAAGACACTTTAATTAATATCCAATGGCATCAGGGATGAGTCCCACATATGGGGAGGTGAAAACCCTCCCCCTCAAATTTATAGTCACAATAAGATGATTTAGATTGAATCCTGACTCCCTTAAATTTATACTAGATGATTCAAATCACTCATTTGTTCATTTGTTTATTATTTGTTTATTATTTGTTTATTATTTGTTTATTATTTGTTTATTATTTGTTTGTTTATTTGTTTATTTGTTTATTTGTTTATTTGTTTATTTGTTTATTTGTTCATTCGTTCATTCGTTCATTCGTTCATTCGTTCATTCGTTCATTCGTTCATTCGTTCATTCGTTCATTCGTTCATTCGTTCATTCGTTCATTCATTCATTCATCCATTTAATTATGTATTTAGATTTCTATGCCACCCTTCTCAAGGCGACTCACGGTGGCGTACAACATTGAATACAACAATATGTAAGAAATCTAAATAGCTGTAAAAGATTATGGAGATTTACTTAAAAAAAATTGTACAATCACATGCATTCATCCAATCCAATCATATCTAGCATTGGTCGGAGACAGTCCCATCACTCACAGCCCCCGTGCCCGTTGGCAGAGGTAGGTTTTCAAAGCTTTACAAAAGACCTGGACGGAGGGGTCTTTAATTTAAGCTACATTGATTAAATTTATTAATACAGTAAGTAAATAAATGGATATGATTTCCACAGGTACTTAGCACCTGTTATTTTCCTCCTTTTTGTATGGATTATCAAAACAAGGATCGTTGCTGCAAAACAAAACATATATGATTTTTGTTAGTATTGTTTATGAACCGTGTTCTATCAAAACTTTCCCAAAGTGAATATTTTCCAATCCAATAATTATTTTCTGATTCCTTCTTCCAACACGTCCTGGAAGAATATCTGGGGCCAGCTAATGCCATCTCTGCCCAGAACACTGTATGCCTGTCTGTCAACTACATTCATGGCACGGGACCAGATTATCTCAGGGACCGCCTTCTGCCACACGAATCCCAGCGACCAGTTAGGTCCCACAGAGAGGGTCTTCTCCAGGTCCCGTCAACTAAACAATGTCGCTTGGCGGGACCCAGGAGAAGAGCCATCTCTGTGGTGGCCCCGGCCCTTTGGAACCAACTCCCCCCAGAGATTAGAATTGCCCCCACCCTCCTTGCCTTTCGTAAGCTGCTTAAAATCCACCTCTGCCGTCAGGCATGGGGGAATTGAGATACTCTTTCCCCCTAGGCCTTTGCAATTTTATGCATATCTGTATGTATATTTGGTTTTTATAATAATGGGTTTTTAACTGTTTTTAGTATTGGATTATTATTATATGCTGTTTTATTACTGTGGTTAGCCGCCTCGAGTCCGCGGAGAGGGGCGGCATATAAATAAATAAATAAACAAACAAACAAAGAAAGAAAGAAAGAAAGAAAGAAAGAAAGAAAGAAAGAAAGAAAGAAAGAAAGAGAAAGGCATTTCACCAGCTCTTCAGCTAAAAGAAAATTATGCCATTATAAGGTATGCTGCCCCACTGGGTGTGTACAATTCTGTTTCAGAAGTAAAGTTGATAAGTGAGGCTGCCCTTACTTTGGGATTGGTCAAGAACAATGGTTTATGGATTGTCTTGGCTTTGTTTTATCCAAGTGTCAACTTTCAATCACTCTCCTTAATTGTTGGAGGAGTATCCTGATCAACATTAATACATATTTTGATTGACATGTTTTGCCTTTCTTAGCTGGTCACAGCTGTCTGTGAATTTTCTGTTTTTGAATCCGAGTCTAGAGCTCTATTTGTGTGTGTGTGTGTGTGGGAAATATTAAGCCCATGTTCAAATAAATCCTTGTTGACAAGCAGGTACAAATAAGAGTTATAGCATAAAATAGAAGAAGTGCAATATATCAGAGATGTGAAGAAGAATTTGCAAATAATAATAATCCCAAAAATCTTGGGGTGTTGTCTTCTACTTCACGCCCTTCTCTGCTCTTTGACCAGTCAGTTAGGCTGACTTGCATGGAACAAGATTGAAGTAAGAGGTGGTAAGGCATAGCAAACAAGTTATGTCCTTGAAAAATGCTGCAGAGGAAACCGGGTGCTAACCAGAAATAGCCATTCCTGGAAGTAATCCATCACATAGGCAAGAATGGTGATTACTCCACCACTTATAATAAATAGTAGTAACAAATAATAAAAACAATAAAATAATAAAATAATTAAAATAATAAAAAGTAGTAACACAATAAGGGGAGAAATTGAACAAAACTTCTTGTGGCAGAAGTAGTGGTGAAAATGTAAATATAATGAAATCATTGGTACAGTGACTGTAAGTGCAACCAGATCTCATATCTGGCTTCAATTGATCCATGTTTAGCAATCAGAGCTAATATTCTCCCAAACATTAATGAATTGTCCAGGACAAAATGAGCATCAGTAAAAGACAAAAACAATGGGTCTATCTAAATATGTTTTTAAGTGGTCTTAGTTGTGGGATAAGGATGGTGTTCTGCCCGGCTCTCTGATAGGAGCCTCCCGAAAATTCAAGGATACAAATTTCAGACACACACACACACACACACACACACGTTTGAAAATGCAAAACAATGTTCTTTATCACAAAAGTCAAAATAAACTAAGCACTCTTTTTGTATTGCAAAGAGCACTCTTTCCAAAACAACCCGGTAGTCAGTACAATTTCCCTTACGCAGTCATTAATTACTTAGCCAGCAGCTGTGGAGAAACTTCACACCCCTTCTTCTTCCAAGGAAGTCACACGCACACACACACACGTTGCTCTGCTTGGGTTTCAAAGGCGTGAAAAAGCAACAAAGTCCAGCACACAAGATTCCTGACGAAACTGCAACAGATATTCTTCCACAATGGCCAAACCCACATGCTGCTATTTATAGCAGCAGCCCTAATTACTGGAGCCCCACCCAAACACAAGTGGCCTCCCTTATTTCCTGTAATATGTTCTTACTTGGTCTCTTCTATGCATAATTCTGCGCTTGCGTGGGACCAAAATGTCATCATCTGAAGCAATAGAAGATAAGGAAGATTGACTGCCTTGGCTGTGTGCCAAGCCCTCCTCTGCCGAGTCACTCCCACCTTCTTCTTCGTCCGAGGAAACTAAACTCTGCACTGATTCTGTCGGCAATAACACAGGCCTGTGACATGTTGAAGTTTCCCCTGCATCCACCTCCCCATTCCCTGGGGCAGGAGCTGGGCCAGAGCCAACCACAACAGATGGGAATATAAGGAATATAAAAATGATGAACTGGATTTGGTGATGTTCTGGTTAGAGGAATAAGGATGAGCCATACAGCTGCAGTCAAGGACTTTTCCCCAATGCTAGCGGCATTTCCTCCAGTACTTTCCCCCAATTCCAGGATCATATTACCTACGGGACTGTCTCTTGCCTCATGTATCCCAGAGGCCAGTCAGGGCCCACAGAGTTAGCCTTCTCCAGATCCTGTCAGCCAAGCAATGTCAGTTGGTGGGCCGTAGGGGAAGGGCCTTCTCTCTGGCGGCTCCGGCCCTTTGAAATTAACTTCCCCCAGAGATCTGCACTGCTCCCACTCTCCTGGTCTTCTGGAAGATACTGAAGACACATCTTTGCTAGCAGGCTTGGGGCTGTTGAACATAGATATTTTGCTCCAGCCTACGCTATAACTGAGATTTGGATGAATGCGGCTGAATAGTTTTTAAGACATGGGTTTTTAGGGTTGCTTAAATTGAATTTAGTATGTCTAATGGATTTTAGGTTTTTAACTGGTTTAGTTTTTAACTTTGATTTCTAATATGATATGTCTATGTATTTATTTTTTATGTTGTAAGCCGCCTGAGTCTCTAGAGAAGGGGGGGGGGCTAGAAATCAAAATAATAAATAATAATAAAAACGCTGAGTTGAATGTTCATTATACCGATCCTTGGCTCAGTAGAAAACATAGTGATATAAAATTTGCTGCTCCCCACACAGGTACCAAGTTTAGATTTACTGTATTTGTTCCAAATAACCAGTATTTCCCTGGTGAAGAGTATGCTCTTTCTCCTACATAGTACAGTGGTACGTCTACTTATGAACTTAATTTGTTCCGTGACCAGGTTCTTAAGTAGAAAAGTTTGTAAGAAGAAGCAATTTTTCCCATAGGAATCAATGTAAAAGCAAATAATGCGTGCGATTGGGGAAACCACAGGGAGGGTGGAGACCCTGTTTCCTCCCAGGAGATTCCTAGAGAGGCCCCAAAGAGGCTTCTCCCAGCCTTTTCCAGTTACAGTTTTGGAGGCTTGGGTTTGTAAATGGAAAATGGTTGTTGAGAAAGGTTTGTAAGTAGAGGGGTTCTTAGGTAGAGGTACCACTGCATTATGTAATAACATTAAATAAAAGGTTGAAAAAAACCCTGTATGTACAGTATTTTGAAGATAACTGAGTTGCTACCATAGCTCCGAGTCTATGGAGAGGGGCGGCATACAAATCTAATAAATTAATAAATTAATAAATTAATAAATTAATAAATTAATAAATTAATAAATTAATAAATTAATAAATTAATAAATTAATAAATTAATAAATTAATAAATTAATAAATTAATAAATTAACAAATTAACAAATTAACAAATTAACAAATTAACAAATTAAATTAACAAATTAACAAATTAACAAATTAACAAATTAACAAATTAACAAATTAACAAATTAACAAATTAACAAATTAACAAATTAACAAATTAATAAATTAATAAATTAATAAATTAATAAATTAATAAATTAATAAATTAATAAATTAATAAATTAATAAATTAATAAATTAATAATAACAACAACAACAACAATAACAACAACAGGTGTGCAGGAAACTTATCTGGATTATATCCCTTCTTTTTTTCTATAAAATCACTCATTGCAGATTATGGCTTCTTCTATATCATGGGCAGGAGGCATGATATTGGTACAGTATTTCCCTATTTACCTGTTTCAGGCTCTGCTAGCACTACGTGCCAAGTAGGTGGATTTTTGCTATTCTACATTTTGTTGGCTCTTGCACGCAGCTCCTTAGATATCAAACAGAAGTAGAAGGGCAGACTGTTTCAAACAATTTTATAAAGCATACACCATATATATAAACAAACAAGACCAATGATAGAGAGTAAAAAAGAAAGTAGGGATTAAAGTATGAAGAGTCCACGGAGAGGGGCGGCATACAAATCTAATAAATTAAATTAAATTAATTAAATTAAAAAGAAAGAGAAAGGAAAATGTAAATGTATACTAAAAATGATTTTAAACTTCTTCTAAGGATATAAAGAATGTTTTATATATTTAATTTAAGACTATATGAAATGTCCATTTAATTCCAAAAAGAAAAGGGAAAAAGTTTAAAAAAAGACTTCCCACTTTTTAAATATTAAAATCATCAAATACATATGTCAAATTTTGATTTCTCTCTGTCTCCTGCAAAAAAGCCCACAAAAGAATTCCAATTATAGATGAATTCCTTCACTTATTTTTCTCCTATGAGGACTGTGAGCCTTGGCCATTGTTGCCAGTTTTACCATCCTTATTAACTAACCATCATTCTTTTGTGGATACCGGTGTAGGGTCTTTCCAATGCTGAGTATATACAGGTTGTGCTGCTGTTATTATATATAACAATAAAACACCATGTGATTTTTTCCCACTGTTTTATTCATAAACCCTAACAAAAAATTCTGGTCTAAATTGAACATTAATTTTCAGAATTTTTAAAATTACATTACTAATTTAGATCCAGTATTGTTTAACTCTTTTGCCAAACTGATAAACAGTACCTATTTCAATATTAAGTTTCCAGCAACTATTTCAGGATACTTTATACACTTAGTCAATTTATCTGTGGATAAATAATATCTGCCCATCATTTTATAGAAATTATTTTTGAGATTAAAATATAAAATAAATTTTAGTTGCTTTATCCACATATTTTCCCTTTGATCAATTGATTTTTTTTGTCTAGGGCCATTGTATAATTTTTAACTAACTTCTCTTCTGTTTCCAATTTTAACTATTTATACATTTTAGCAATGTCTTCATCAGTTGTACATGGCTTTGTTTCAAATATAGTTTTATTATGTTCAGAACCGTGCAGTTTCTTATCAGCTTTAAATCTTTCTATGAGTTGTAGATATGAAAAACATTGACAACTGAAACCTTCTAATGCCAGGTTTTCTATGGATTTTAATTTAATATCACCTATGTTCTAATAAATCTGCATACATTAACCATTTTTGTCTCACCTTCATCTTCTTTCTATAGTGGGCTTCATGGATGGAAACTCATAATGGTATTTATGGGCGTAATCTCATTTTGTATTTATTTTAAATTTACATTTTCAAAATGGCTCATCTAATAAAATGATCGCTAAAATCAATACACCAGCCAAATCTCAGATCATTACCTTCCAGGCCAAATAACCTTGTGTCCCTTAAAATTACACATTCTTTTAACCAAATAAGGCAAGAATCTGAAAAGTATAATTTCAGATAAGGCAGATCTCCATCACACAAGATCTTATGTTTAACTTTTGGATTTTTCCCTTCCAGATAAATCTGGATCTGTCCCATATGCAAAACTAGTATTGTTTGAAATATAAATAACATTCTTGGTAATACCTTCATTTTTATCACAGCTATTCTCCCCATCAAAGGCAGTTGTAGCTGATCCCATCTTGATTTTTTTAAAATTCATATTTTGACTAATTATTTTAGTAAAACATACAATTCATATTTGTCAGGGTAAATATTTTATTTATTTTATTAAATTTTATTAGTTATCAAATATTTTCTTCAAAATAACTGTTATAATAATTATTTATATAATATTTTAAATAAATATAAATATTTTAAATATTTTATCTCTATATATTCTATATATAAATATTCTAAATATTTTACCTTTTTAAAAAGCCTGTTCCATTCATTTATTCTAATTTGTCATTTTTGGCCTCATGTATTTTTGGGGGCTTTTATTTCATCTTTTGTTTGGGGCAGAATGGAAAACGAAAAGGGGAGTGTGACATACCAACAGATATTGTTCTGATATTTCCCAACCAGTAAATAATACCTGACCTTTTTCAGCCAACATGGGGTTAAAAGGCATAACAAATTTTAACATACCTCAAGACTGCCGTAGTTAATGTACAAATAAGCAAAAAATTAGAATATTAACCCTACAATTATATACGACATAGGCCTGCCTGATCCATGGGGCTGGGGGACAAAGGTACTGTTCAGGGGTGGCTCTAAGTTACCGCACTACTGGTTTTCTTCTTTCCCTGCTGTGTGGGTGTGACTTGCGCACATGCATATGCATTGCTGAAAAATAAAATTTAAAAAGCCAAAACAAGATAGCAACCAAAGGCACAGTGCCGAAAACTCAGTTTTTGTGCATGCTCAGAAAAAAACAATTAAAAAAAAAATCCAAAAAAAGATGGTAGTGCTCCCGGACCAGCACCAACCAAACTAGGTCCGTGATGCCATCATGACATCACCAGAGGGTCGCTACCGGTTCGGGTGAACCAGTCTGAATCGGGAAGAACCCACCCCTGATAATGTTGTGAAATCAAAGAGAGAAATTTCTGTTATCGAAGAACGAAGGTGCTACCACTAAATACACAAGGAAATTTGGTTCTAATGTTGATATAATTTGAACACCACCCAGTATTTGATCAAACACTTAAATTGTGGGCACTGAATTCGAGCAAAAAATCTTAAGTCAGTTGCACTCAAAATTTGTGTACTATTTTATAAATGTTGTGTAGGCATGATAAATATATTTACTTATTACAATTTATAGATTTTCTTTTCCCCCCATAGTCAACACAATTACGAATTTCTTTTCTGGGCCATATATCAACTAAAGACGAGACGGGTGGCATAGAAATTTAATAAATAAATAACTATTCATGGTCAGGCAGAATAAGTAGATTCCCCCAATACCATAAGAAAGTACCATATTAATATATGCAAAGCTGAAATCTAATTTATTTGAAAATTAGCTTATTTATCAGTTCTCGTGTACATGGAAATCGGTAGATATGCATCCTAATGGTTAAGAAAGTTGTAACTAAAAATAAATTTCAGAAAACATATTTACTTAGATAGATTGGACTAAGCAGTTACGTTCAAACACAGACTATAATTTATAAGACTATGATGTTATACAGTGTGCTTTCATATTCCAAATTCTTAAATATTATTAGCAGAAACTGAGCTAAATTAAACCATGCTATTATGCAGTATTCTATGTCTTAAAAATATACCGTAATCAAAATTGCAACACAAATAAGGTTTAAATAATAAATACAAACTGATTTTATGGATTTAGGCTTATACTTCAGAGCATGAACTCCATGGATTTCTACAGCTTATTAACCTCTGGAACTTACAGAACACCACTAGTCAGCAAAAATGTTTCAGAACTTCTGCATTCAATGCCAGATTTTCCATATTGCCTTCCAACATCTCAACATGTCTATTTCTGAATCCAAGTTCAAAGATGTTTCCAAGTAGAACTATTGTCCAAATTTTAGTGGAATATATTTATGACTCAAATACCTTTTTTCCCTGATGGCATAAACGTTTAATAAGTAAATAAATAAAATGTCTTTTTTAGCTTCCAAGAGGCGGAGATACTTGGTGTGACTTTGCTGACATTCGACCATTTTCTTTTGCAGTTTTTTTTCTTTAGAAACCTCTTCTTTCTTTTTGGCTTCTGACATCTCAATCTTCTGGTCCTCGATCTGATTTTTATTATAGAAACAGAGTCAAATACGTTGCTATGAAGGCAGCTTTAAACTGCTCATTTATTTTATTTTTATTTATTTATTTCTCAAACATGTATAAGATAGTACATTGTAGTCATTTGAATAAACATAACCTACGTAATGATAAAATAGGACAATAGGGCAGCAGGACATGGGCGGTAGGCATAGTGGTGCATTTATGCACATCCCTTACAGACCTCTTAGAAACTGGGAAGAGGTTGACTGTAGGCAATCTAAGGTTAACGTTTTTGGGGTTTGGGCTTAGAAACTTCCTCTTGCATTGCATTATTATTATTATTATTATTATTATTATTATTATTATTATTACAAGCACAAATTCACTCACAAAGAAAAAACTAATTGCATTGCTTCAATTAGTTTTTTCTTTGTGAGTGAATTTGTGCTAATAATAATAATAATAATAATAATAATAATAATAATAATAATTTATTTATAATGCCCTTTTAACAAAGGGCATGGCAGTAAACTATATACAACTAACAAGGACAGACACTAGGCAATACACACACTTAGCTAAAACACAATTAAAACCACAAACCATGTTAAAACCATCCCCAATGTCCAATGTCCTCCCCTCCTGCTGATTCCCAGAACAAGGATGTTCTGGGCATGTGTGTGTTTCTGTGTGTGTCTGGATATGTAAAGCTGCAAAGCACCAGTTCTTCGGATAATCTATTTAGAAAAATGTACCTGTAATTGCATTTTTAGAAAAGGAAAGAATCGTAACTACAGCATTTCATTTAAAAATGTTATACAATTCTTTTCTTTTCTTTTCTAAAAATGCAATTCCAGGTACATTTGCTAATTCCAGGTTCATATGCTAAAAATACAAGACATAAGTAGGGAAGGATGGCTGGGGAACAACCTTAAAAGTTTGCTTTCTGGTAAATGTGCACTTACATCCATTTCTGCAAGCCATTTTGTGAGAACATCCACATGTTCATTCCAAGCTTGTCCCTACCTGCCTCATAAGACGGACAATTCTTGCAGAACATAAACATCACAGATACACTCTATTTCCTCCTTTAGTTCAGAACAATGCAATAGGAGTTATTAGAAACAATTACATAATAGGACTAAAGGCCGGTTGACAAGCAAGCAGAGCCATTGGTCATATAAAAGTAAACGTTGAAAGCCTTTAGGCCAGAAAACTTTTAAAATTCACAGATCAAAGACAAGTGGATGACAGTCATTTTGTTTATCACAGCGTGAAGTCTTAGAAAAGACCCAAGACAGTAATGTCAAATTTTTACCCCCTACTTAAAAACATTGAAAATGGAGCAACTTTGGCATTTGATGGATCCTCCATTTTGTGGCAATGTGGCGCCAGGGGAAGATCGGAATTTTCTATCCTCTAAAAATGAAACAGAAGCCTTCATTTCTTGAATATTTCATTCCTTCCTTGGTGTATTTCCAACCCCACCTACCATGATTGTATAGATTTAAGAGCTGATGAAGGTTATTTAGGTAGGAAGTTCCATCTGATGTTTTGCTTCATTATTCAGTGTTAAGCATTAGGAAGGAGGGTCAATTATTTTAGAATAGAATAGAATAGAATTCTTTATTGGCCAAGGAATTTATCTCTGGTACATAAGCTCTCATGTACATACAAGCAGCAAGTGAGGAATCATGGTCATAATCATAAAATGCAATCATCATAAATAATAAGATACAAGTCTCAGTGATAGTCATAGCATACTAAATAAGCAGTCAACATAAATCATACTAGAATACTTAATAAAAGCCATCAATAAATCGTAAGATACAAGAAATAAAGTTATAGTCATAAGAAGACAAAGAAATAGGTAGTAGGAAAGATGAGATGAGTAATAGTTATATAGCTCTACTTACCGTGTTTCCCCGAAAATAAGACACTGTCTTATATTAATTTTTGCTTCAAAAGTTGTGCTACGTCTTATTTTCGGGGGGTGCCTTATATTTCTCAAATAAGACAAATTCACAGGCAGAAAAGCTGACACCCCCAAAGAAAGTGTACCGTACGGTACACTGATTACGGTACGGTACCTGTCAGTATGGCACCCACACACACAAACGACGGCATTTATATAGTACAACAGTATACTCCCGCTATTGCAGCTTCCGGCTACCAGAGGAACTACAGTCTACATACTATAGTAGTGACTGTAATGGCGGTGAGACAGCAGCAGACTGTGTCTGCTGTACTGGACAGTACAAAGCGATGGAAGGGGCCAGCAGGGAACGCCACATTATTACAGTACTGCTATGAACAGCTTTGAATGGTACCGTATGTTTTTCAACGTATCGTAGGTAACTTGACTATGCCTTATTTTCGGGGGGGGGGGGTGCCTTATATTAGCAAATTCTGCAAAACCTCTGACATGCCTTACTTTCGGGGTAAGTCTTATTTTCGGGGAAACAGGGTAGTAGTTCGACAGTGTTGTGGGAATGAGTTAGGGCATAGGGCAGAAGTGTGAAACTCTATTTCATTGAGTGCTGCATCAGGGTTGTGTTTGACCTAGGAGGGCTGGGGTGGACTTAGCCAGTGGGCATGGCCAGTTCAAGGTCATTCACATAGAGAGTGCCTGTAATGGCCTAAGCAAAAACGGGCTTTTGAGCTCAATTTTTGGCTGTGACAGTCTCTGTAGATTGCTCTTTCGCTGTCTCCAGGATGGCCCTGCGGGCCAGATATAACCCCCCCATGGGCTGGATTTGGCCCAGGGGCCTTCAGTGTGACACCCCTGGCATAGGGGGAGAAACTGTCCTTGTGTCTAATTGTTTTGGTATGCAATGCCCTGTAGTATCATCTTGAGAAAAGAACTTTAAACATGTCCAGGATATTGTGTAGTGCACTTCAGTAGGCAAAAACCAGACCAGCATAGCTACAACAGCATTTATTGACTCAAACCTGGAACTGAGGAACAGCAGGCAAATGCCTGTAATTTATACTCTAGGCCTACAGAGCCTTAACCAATCATAGTACTTGAAAAAGCCTGCTCAAATATGAATGTATCAAATTTCCCTCCAAAACAGTTGTAGTTAATAGTTAGGGTCATCTAAAGGTTAGCTTCACTTCAGCAGGACTTAACACAACTATACAGTATATATATTCAATACATAACACAGGCTGTGAGGGTTTTTTACAAATCTCTTTCTTGCTCATGCAGTATAGAGGTTCTCAATGGAAGGCAGCCTAGTTGCAATTATTTTTTCTGTAGTTCTAACTATCTGTTGTAGTCTGTGTCTGACTTGTTTGGTTGAAGTGCCAAACCAGACAGTTATAGAAGTGCAAATGACAAGAGGGACTCTGAGGCGGCGAGGAGGACCAAGCGCCTCCCATATACCCGGCATGAGGCTGCCCCCCATACACTGCGCCAGAGAAACCCAGGGGGAATAGCAGGAAACTGGCAGGGCCTTCATGCCACTCTCAAATTTCCTGGGAAATTTTTCTGGGCTTGGGTTCTTAAGTAGAAAATGGTTCTTAAGTAGAGGCAAAAAAATCTTGAATACCCGGTTCTTATCTAGAAAAGTTCTTAAGTAGAGGCATTCTTAAGTAGAGGCACCATTGTATTGTTTATTGTCTTGCTTTCTGCTTCTTTGGAAAATAGGTGGTTGACCTCTTTTTCTTTTTGGCAAACCTCTCAAATATTGGAATACTGCTATCATATCACCTCTAGTCCTTCTTTTCACAAGATCAGACATACCCAATTCCTGCAACCTGCAGCCGCCCCAAGTCTTCGGAGAGGGGCGGCATACAAATCTAATAAATTGAATTGAAATTGAAAAATTCTTCAGCCCTCTAATCATCTTTTCTGCTCTTTTCTACACGGTTTCCAGTGTCTGAATGTCTTTTTATAACATGGTGTCCAAAACTGGATGCAGTATTCCAAGTGTGGTCAAACTAAGGTTTTATAAACCAGTACAAGTAGAAACATAGAAGATTGGTGGCAAAAAAGACCTCATGGTCCATCTATTTTATTTATTTTATTTTATTTATTTATTTGTCCAATACACAATACATATTGAAGAGAATAGACATGTAGTAATATATATACAGAAAAGGATAGAAGAAAAGATATAAAAATAGAGAAGAAATTACATGAAAGGATGAAAAGATATATGAGATAAAGGAGAGACAATTGGACAGGGGACGAAAGGCACACTGGTGCATTTATGTACACCCCTTACTGACTTCTTAGGAACCTGGAGAGTTCTAGTCTGCCCATATACTATTTCCTGTATTTTATCTTAGGATGGATATATGCTTATCCCAGCCATGTTTATCCCAGGCAAGTACCTCAGATGATCTTGATTCTATCCCTCTGTTAATGCAGCATAGGATTCAATTGGCTGTTTTGACCGCTGCCACATTCAGCCCCATATGGCTCATATTTAAGTGATTGTCCACGAGAATTCCAAGATCTCTCACAATGGAAAAAGCAAAAGCATCCGATTTTTGGTTGAGAGCCTGAGTTAAATAAACATCTCTCCTTGCAGTGGGAAAGCATTATAGTGGAGTTGGCATCTTCAAATTAAGGATAATTGGAGCACTTGATATTGGAGAACTGTGAACCACAGAATCGATTTTTTTTTTGTGATCAGCTTATGAGTCAACCAGTTGCAGGTTTTTGAGAAACCAGCTTTTCTTACTGTCATGAAACTAGCCTTTTTAAAAAGGACATGAGGATCTAATCCTTTTTCAATCATTTGAATAATATTATTGTTGCTTTGAAGAATTGGTGCATTGTTCACGTGAACTGCCTTCTTAAGAGGAAAAAAGCATTAAACATTATTTTAAAGTTTTTCAAAAATATTACCTTTTCAATTTAAATACGGTAACTAAAGCAAGGTTGGGATACTGAAAGTATTGAAATTGATTAAGGACTTAGATGGACTTGGAATTCCAAAATAGTTTCCTCCCCTGGGATTGGATATTCTTCAATCAAAATAAGAATATGGTAATTTTGAAAGTTAAATACTAGAAGAAGCTATAGGAAATTAGATATATAATTAAATAAATGAAATAAAATATTGTAACAGTGAGTTCTCTGAGGAAAATGTATGAAAAAAGGTCTTTAAAACTTTTAGAAATGATGGATAATTGGACTGTTGTGTAATAAAGAACATATTACTCAGGAGAAGTTTGAAATCAGTCTTAACATGGATATAAATGTTGAGAGAAAGATAAAAATACAAAAAAGGATGTACCGGACTTGCAAATTAAATAGGATGATATTTCATTGTCTAAAGGGATAGCTAACTACTACACCAGAAAAGAGATATGGATAATTTTAAAGGACATAAAAAAGATATCTATTAAAATATCGAAGGATAAACTTTTTCCTCGGGGTGTACATAGGATGCCAATTAAAGTTCTAGAACAATGGTGGTGAACCTTTTTTCCCTCAGGTGCTGAAAATGCATGCGCACAAACTATTGTGTCTGTGTGAGTGCCCACACCCATAATTCAATGCCTCGGGAGGGTGAAAATTGCCTCCCCTGCCCCCCAGAGGCCCTCTGTAGGCCAGAAACAGCCCATTTCCCAACTTTTGTTGGGCCTGGTAGGCCTGTTTTTCACCCATCCCAGAGGCTTCCTTGGATCCTAGGAACGGCAAAAATGCCCTCTTCCATCCCCCGGAAGCCCTCCAGAAGCCAAAAATGCCCCCCCAGAGCCTTCATGCGAGCCAAAAATCAGCTGGCCAATGCTCACATGTGTGCTGGAGCTGAGCTAGGGCAACGACTCGTGTGCCGGCAGATATGGCTCTGCGGGCCACCTGTGGCACCCATGCCATAAGTTTGCCATCACTGTTCTAGAAGATTTTTTTTAAAGAAAGGACAAAAAATGACAAGAATACTAGCTCTGGGCATCTATTTGAAGGGGTTAATAATGAAGATTGTTAAAGTATAGAGCAGGAATATAACTTTGGCTTACTTGATCAAGGTTAAGATAAAATAAGATTTATTTTAAATTGAAATGTTTTTATATCGATCCATGTTTATTTTAAAATATTGGAATAAATTACACTATTTGAATTGTACTTGAAATAAAGGGATACAGTATTTTTCTTTGTTTTCTTTTTCACACTATTTTCCTTTTTCCAATTTTTATATTTTTATAGTTTGTGTAGTTTTTATTCCTTTTATCTGTAATATTTAATAAAATTATTTTGAAAGTAAATTGGGGGGAAAAAGACAAGGACCATAACAAATTATGCAAAATCATACAGATTCAAGGTTTATTTTATTGAGAAACATAAAATCACTTTGCATATGAATTTTTGCCATTTTAAAAACTCTATTTAGATCCATGAATTGTCACATAGTTCATTTCTCTGTTTTTAAAAAAAATGAAAAACAACTTGGGCGCTGCAATAGAAAACAAAAGGCAGAATAGAAGATACTGTTGAGTCCTGTATGTTTTCCACAATAGGTAAAATAATAGAATGGGGAAATGTTTGAATGAGTAACTGGAAGGGAATAGTTAAACAGCACTTCAGTTTTCTACCGAAACCTTCAAGACTTATTTTTTATTTAAAAATAAAATCAGGGAAACTTCCCACTATATGTTGGATCACGTTCAGTCCTTAGGAGTCAGTCTGCAGTACACAGAGCAAGGCAGAGGGTACAGAAATACATGACTGGGAGTAGTACAAAAGATCACAACTCTATATTTGAAACTCAATGCAGCCGTCATTTTCTTAAAAATGTACAGAAGAGTACTTTCTCATTTAGAAAATTATAGACAGCTACATATTTCTTTATAAAACAGAAAAATCAGGGCATTCTGCTATCACAAGATCCACTTAGTCTAAAAAAACCTTATTAGTTCATAGCTCAAATTTCATTAGCTGCATGGAGCTTCTTTCAATAGGATTATGCTTGGAAAACGTATAGTTGAATAGTTCAAATAGTTCTGGGTTCTCTTTTATAGAAAGCCATTTCTCCTGGGCTCCAACGCTATACAGGGAAAGTGTTTAGACCCTGAGAATTCATTGAGACCCTGAAAGAAAAATAAATTATATATTTAACTATTTTGAAATATCCTATTTATTTACTAAATTTGCTATATACTGTACTCTATTTTGAAATTTAGACCATCAAAGTTGATAATAATTGCTAAATGGTTCATTATAAGTCAAGGATTATCTATATTAAAAAAAATCACAAGTTTCAGTTCTTTAGTACCCAAAAACTTTAAAATAGATGGTAGGACTATGAGAGACAATTAAGCCAGAGCTGAACCAAAAGTTTATCATCTAGGACAGGGACCGGTGACCCTCTAAATGCCGCGACCCCTTAATACAGTTCCTCATGTTGTGGTGATCCCCAGTCATAAGTCTAGTGCCAATTCTCCCAACAGAGCTTTAAGCTGATTGGGAGGAAGATCAGAGAGACACTCCCACTGTAAATGCCTGATTGGTCGGATTGTAAAAATATGTTCCAAGGCGCCAGAATAGAAGCTTTAGTTCCTAACACCATGGGAAAATTGTCTTTTTCCATGGTCTTAGGCGACCTCTGTGAAATGGTCATTCGATTCCCCCCAGGTTGAGAACCACTGCTCTAAATGCTTTTGGACTAGATTTATTGCTGCCTTAATAATTAAAATGAAAGATTAGTTTAATAATCCCTGGAAGGCCTTTCCTCTTCCCTATGGGGGAATAGAAGAAATAAATGAACATTGGTAAGTAGGTGAAGGTATGTTAACTCTAATCTTCTAGCCCTAGTGCAATGATAGCAAACCTTTTTTTGGTTCACATGCCAAAAGGATGTGTGTGCATATGCTAGCACGCACATAAGTGCCCACATCCATTCCCTCCCCCCCATGCACGCACACACATCCGTACTGCCCCAGCACATGCACACAATCTCCCCATCATCATGCATGCTCACAGGCCGCACTGAAGCCTGGGGCAGTGAAAAAACAACCAAATGGACAAACTAGAAGTTTGGAAAAATGGACCTCTGGTTTGCTCGTTGTGCTGTTTTTTACACTCCAGGGCTTCAGGAAACTTCCCTGAAGCCTTCAGAATGCAATAAACATCACAACGGGCAAAGCGGAAGTTTTCTGAACTTCTGGTATGACTGTTGGGCTGTTTTTCACACTCTAGGGTTTCAGGAAGCTTCCCTGAAAACTCAGGAGTGCGAAAAACTGCACGACAGGCAAACCAGAAATCTGTTTTCCGAACTTCTGGTTTGCCCGTTTGGTTGTTTTTCATATTCTGGCCCTTCAAGAAGCTTCCCTGAAGGCTCTGGAGTGCAAAAAACAGCACAACGGGCAAACCGGAAGTCTTGAAGCCTCTGGAGGGCAAAAATCAGCTGGCTAGCGCATGCATGCAGGCTGGAGTTGAGATAGGGCAATGCCTCACATGCCCCCCCGATATGGATCTGTGTGCCACCCGTGGCACACATACCATAGGTTCACTATCACAGCCCTAGTGCATACTTTTTAAAATTAATGCAACAGGGACTGAGCCTAAAGGTTAATGTAGTGAGATCCTTTTTTCTCAAACCTTCAGTCCCTCCCAATATGTAGAATGTTAAATTTCCATCACAGATCCCCAGGCAGCCCTCCTTGTTACCTGCTCTTCCTTTACCTTAAGAATAAGGACTGTTTCTCATTCTTGGGTCATTAGGTCTTGTGGTCTGGCTGTTCATCTGTGAGATCACCAGCAAATCTTGCAAGCCGTGTTGCTGAATCAATGGCTTCTGCAGGCTGAAGTGAATATTATAGTATTTTGCTGGCTTCCTGCCAGGAGCACTTTTGGCCCCTATGATTTCTCTGGGGAGGGAAGCACTTTCTGTGTAACATTATGAAAAAGGGGAAAAAAGCATACGTTGTGATAGATCATCTCCAGCAGGATGCCAACCCCACTTTTCTGGGATTCAAGCAAATGTCAAGAAGAATGAACTAGCAACGAGGTAAGTGGGGCTACTATTGCAAGGCCTGTTAAAGCATGTGAGCTCTCTGTTCTGCATGCTTCATCATTCATCTGCTAGAGGAAAGAGTCAATACAGTACATTATATTGCGTTATTATTACTAATCTATCTCCTTCCCTTTCCTCCCTACTGTCAGCTGCAAGATTGGCACTGGATTTGCCTCCACAATCTCAGCATGGTTTCAAAGAAAAATATATATCACTGCAAACAATAAAGATTAAAAACCCACAAGCCTATGAACCAAGCCTCCTCCATCTCCCTGTAAATACCACTGTGATTTGGAGCAACTTTCCAAAACCTGCTATCAGATGTCATGCTACGTTTTTATCATCTATTTATTTAACATCAAAAATGTCATCAAAAAATAAAGAATGTTCTTTCTGCACCAACTCAGGAAGCTCAAACTGCACAAGGAGTTTCCGATACAGTTCTACAGAGGAATCATTGAGTCTGTCATCTGCACCTCTATAACTGTCTGGTTTGGTTCTGCACCCCAACAAGACCGACACAGACTTCAGAGGATAATCAGAACTGCAGAAAAAACAATTGCTGCCAACCTGCCTTCCATTGAGGACATGTATACAGCACGAATCAAAAAGTGGACACAAACTGTTTCAACTCCTACCTTCAAAACGACTCTATACAGCTCTACACACCAGAACAATTAGACACAAGAATAGTTTTTTCCTGAACGCCATCACTTTGCTAAAGAAATAATTATCTCCACCTTGTCAAGCTATTTACTAAGTCTGCACTTCTATTAATCTTCTCATCATTCCCATTACTCATCTCCTCCTACTAATGACTGCATGACTGTAACTTTGTTGCTTGTACCCTTACAATTTATATTGATTGGTTCCTAATATGATTTGATTGCTTATTCTACCCTATGACTATCATTGTGTTGTACTTTATGATTCTTGACAAATGTATCTTTTCTTTTATATACACTGAGAGCATATGCAACAAAGACAAATTTCTTGTGTGTCTAATCACACTGGGCCAATAAAGAATTCTACTATATTCTATTCTATTCTATTCTACTTTCTCATCATTCCTATCATCCATTTCCTCCCACTTAGGACTGTATGACTGTAACTTGTTGCCTGTATCCTAAGATTTTTATTAATATTGATTGTTTCTTCATTGCTTATTTGACCCCTATGACAATCATTAAGTGTTGCACCACATGATTCTTGACAAATGTATCGTTTTCTTTTATGTACGCTGAGAGCATCTGCACCAAGACAAATTCCTTGTGTGTCCAATCACACTTGGCCAATAAAATTCTATTCTATTCTACTCTACTCTATTCTACTCTCCCCTATCCTATCCTATTATTTAAATTTATATGCTGCCTGTCAGCGAGTGAGTGAATGAGTTTGTGTGTCTTTGTCTGTCTGTCCGTCCATCCATCCATCCATCCATCCATCCAAGCCATGAATATTGAAAAGTAATGGAAGCTGTAATCCATTCCAGAACATTTGGGTTTTCCAATTTTGGAATCATGTTTTAAAAGCAGCTATCAACAATCTTTTCAGATAGCACGTATCATCTTGTGATTTTGTGCGATGATGATGAGAGTCCAAACAATAAAATAAATTACAAATGGCTGCATCTCAAGACATTGTCAGACTTTGCATAATTTCAGGTTTTTCATCCCCAAATCTCAGGAAATTTCCTCCTGTAGACATTCTATATTAGGCTTTCAGAAAGCGAATGAATCTTTAAACTTCAAAAATCTTAATTATAACTGTACCTACCTTCTTAAAACAATGTAACATTTAATTTTCTGACAAAGTACAAGAAATCTAAGCCTCAATATGTTTTATATTTTATCTGGGCAATCCCTAGTAAGGAATTAATTAATGGCCATATTAAGAGACCACAACTCAACTGCTCAAGTTATAACTATTTCTTAGGGTCTTGAAACCAGAGAAAGTAAAGTTTGTTCTCTTGGAAGATTTCTGCAAATAAAAAACCCCATAGTATGAATTTGTCTTATGCCCTATTCATTCCTGCGGAGTAGAAGAGGCAATACTGTTGAAGAACTTAACATATTTTGATAACAGTGATAGTTACAATTTAATCAGAAGTATTATTCTCAAAGCCCAAGAAAAAGCTTCTGTTTTAGGATCACCATGCATACAAAATGGTGTAATCAACCCCTTCCCCCCTCCTTTATTTACAGATCCAAAGTTGGTTAAGACAATAGCCAGGAATACACCGTCTCACTTGCTCGATTGGTGGGGTGTTGAGACTGGAGTTGACAGACAGCTAATTGCTTCTCAGATGATGTAATCTTTTTGCTGAAAATTTCTGAAATAAAGTATGATGCTTTTCCCTTGCCAATCTCACAAAAGTTCTTTTTCATTGCCTTGATTGCCGGATGTGATGAAACTGATTTTTCTCTAACATACTGGAAAGACAATTCACCAAACGGGTGGAAATTTTTAACAGCTGGAGTTTCACCCTTGTCTTTTGCAGTTTTGCTCCTCTCGCGATGTTTGTTCATGGATGGAAAATGTTTGTCAGGATGACATGAGTGTTGCTTACTGCATGCTTTTGTACATCCATTTGACGGTTGAAACTGATAAGAAAGAGAAGGATTCTCAGAGATACATTTGCTTCATAATCTCATTGATAACTTAGCTGTAAATAGATCCAGAGAATGTGCTGAACAAGTAAAGGCAACTTCTTTTCAGATGGGGTGGGTTACACTTTTTGGGAGGTGGATACTCCAAAATATTTGGACATATCATCACAGTGAAGCAAAGACAAAACATCAGAGAACCAGCCCCATATTTTTGGCATTTTTCCCATCCCTTGGGATGCATGTTGGATTGAAATAAAATAAGTATGTCAAATGGAATGAAGTTTGATACATTATTATTATTATTATTATTATTATTATTATTATTATTATTTATTAGAGAAACATAGAAGACTGACGGCAGAAAAAGACCTCATGGTCCATCTAGTCTGCCCTTATACTATTTTTTGTATTTTATCTTAGGATGGATCTATGTTTATCCAAGGCATGTTTAAATTCAGTTACTGTGGATTTACCAACCACGTCTGCTGGAAGTTTGTTCCAAGGATCTACTACTCTTTCAGTAAAATAATATTTTCTCATGTTGCTTTTGATCTTTCCCCCAACTAACTTCAGATTGTGTCCCCTTGTTCTTGTGTTCACATTCCTATTAAAAACACTTCCCTCCTGACCCTTATTTAACCCTATTATTATTATTGTTGTTGTTGTTGTTGTTGTTGTTGTTGTTGTTATTATTATTATTATTATTATTATTATTATTATTATTATTATTATAGAAACATAGAAGACTGACGGCAGAAAAAGACCTCATGGTCCATCTAGTCTGCCCTTATACTATTTCCTGTATTTTATCTTAGGATGGATATATGTTTATCCCAGGCATGTTTAAATTCAGTTACTGTGGATTTACCAACCACGTCTGCTGGAAGTTTGTTCCAAGGATCTACTACTCTTTCAGTAAAATAATATTTTCTCATGTTGCTTTTGATCTTTCCCCCAACTAACTTCAGATTGTGTCCCCTTGTTCTTGTGTTCACATTCCTATTAAAAACACTTCCCTTCCTGAACCTTATTTAACCCTATTATTATTATTGCTATTATTATTGTTGTTGTTGTTGTTGTTATTATTATTATTATTATTATTATTATTATTATTATTTAAACCTAACCTAGGGGCAATCAATCTTGATGGTACAATCATGGATGCAGAGAGGCAAAACAACATTATGCCATTCTTTTTTGAAAGCTGTATGTGATCCATAAGATGCCCATGTTTATCTTAAACATATGTGGCTAGACTAGGCTTTTATCTCAGTAATTAAATCAAGATAACTTACAATTCTACTAAATATTAGTATTCATTAATTCCAGTAGGTAGAATTAACAAAAGATAGACAGCCTAGAAGCGAAGTGAAATTTGTATAGTCCACTTATATTTGATTTCCAACCTTTATTGCTTTCACAACATGAAGCCAAGACAAGAAAAATACCCTGAACAATTTTGGTTTAAAAGCTTGTTCTGTGTTGGTTTCCTGGTGTGGTGTTGTGACCTCAGAAACAGTGCTGCAATAAGACTGCAAAGCCTGTGGCTTTGTTACTTACTTTTGTTCTAATGTTCATATTAGCTGCAGAATGGCGAATAGTAGTGGTATTCCATTCTGGCCTGGAATTTGATTGTTCTGGCGTGCTGGATGAATTCTGCCAGGTCAAATCAGGCACCGAGGTGTAAGGCCTCACTGCATGCTTTGCAGAACACCCAGGATTATCGGTTTCAGGGCTGTTATGTGAGGAAACACTTGAAAATTCACCGAACACGTCTTTCTTGGGCTCCTGTTCGTCGAAAAAATGTTCAAGCAGGAAAACAGTCCCAGGTTCCGATTCTGAACAAATCTGAGTCTGTGTAAAAAAAGGAAAAAGCAGACCCAAACCATATTAAACTACGATAACTATGGTCAATAAATTCAGAGCAATATATACATATGAGATCAAGCTTGATTAGGCTGAATTTCATTGACTTTGACCACGTGCACAATGATTACATTAAAGCTTTACTCAAAAACTCATAAAATTATAACATTTCAAAAATAATTACGATTTAAGTACTGAGTTAAATCGCAAAGATGCAATTGTTTGCTTACTCTGTTCGCATTGCGGTAAAAAACAAAGAACCTTCAGGAAAGAACCCGCCTGAAGATGACAAGTGGGAACTCATTGAAATGTTGCCAGGAATCTTTGAAACTTACACGGGAAGCAACCTGAATATGCCAAGACCTTCATATATATGTGTGTGTGTGTGTGTGTGTGTGTGTGTGATTTTTTTTGTCGAATCACGCTGGTATATGTTGTGGTTGGCTCTGGCCCAGCTCCTGCCCCAGGGAATGTGGAGGTGGAGGCAGGGGAAACGTCAACATGTCCAAGGCCTGTTTTGTTGCCGGCAGAGTCAGGGAGTGCAGTTTCCTCGGACAAAGAAGAAGATAGGGGTGACTTGGAAGAGGGGGGCTTGGCACACAGCCCAGGAAGCCAATCACCATTATCTTCAGTCGATTCGGATGACGAAGTGTTAGATCCACGCAGGCGCAGACTTATGCATCGAAGAGACCAATTGAGGAAATATTACAGGAGATAAGAGAGGCCACCTGTGTTTGGGTGGGGCTCCAGTAATTAGAGCTGCTGCTATAAATAACAGCGTGCTAGTTTGGCCGTTGTGGAAGATTATCTGATCGCAGTTCTTCGCTGTGTCTAAACTTTGTTTGTGGATTTTTCAAGGCTTTGACACCAAAGCAGAATAAAGTGTGTGTGTGTTTCACTTCGTGGGAAGGAGGGCTGTTACGTTTCTTCACAGCTACTAGCTAAGTACTTAAGGACTGATTAAGGGACTTGTACAGCCGACAAGGTTGTTTTGGGGAAGAGTGCTCTTTGCAATACAAAAAGGGTGCTTTGTTTCTTTTGAATTTTGTGATAAAGGACATTGTTTTGAATTTTCAAACGTGTGTGTGTCTGAAATTTGTACCCGTGAATTTTCGGTAGGCTTCTACCAGAGAGCCCGGCAGAACAGTATATAGGAGCATCGCAGCTTCCTTTTTGCCATTCAGCCCCACTAGGAGCCATATTCCAAGGCAGATAAACTTTTATTTTTATAGCCAGCAACTATAATCTATAGATGTAACACATTTTTGCTGATAATGAAAAGGAAGGGAGACTAGTATAGATCTATTTAGGTCTTATTTGCCTTCATCAGATAGCCACACCCTTTTACTGGGATTTGTACCAGGGAAGGGTTATGTGTGATTTTTTTACAAGCTGATACAGGAAATGTAGCCTAAAGGCTAAGGCAAAGGCCTCGGGTTCAAATTCCTGCCTTGGGGCTGAGGGACAAAAAGGAAGCTGTATGCTCCCTCCCATAGTTGGGTATACAAGGGGGATGACAGAAAATAACATCACTCTTCCGTGGTACAAGCGGAGAGGAGGAGAACCTGTGGTTTGGAGGTTAAAGCTACTGCTTTATAGACAGACTCCCCGGCTTCAAATCCCGGTAAGGGTATGGCTAGCTGATGAGAGCAAAATAGTTTGAAATAGATCTATACTACTCTTCCTTTCTTTTTATTATCAGCAAATATATGTTTTACACACGCGCGCACACACACACACACACTGAATTCCAAGTTCAAGGAAGATACATTCACCAGGTCAGCATAAGAATCAAAAATAGTGAAAACCCTAACATTATTCATTGAAGCTTCACTCTGGCTCTGGTCAATGGTACAGATTGATGGACATGGTACAATGATACAGATTCAGGCACATCCAGAAGGCCACTTTTTCTCTTGCAGGGAAAAAACCAATAGCTCTTAAGAGATTTTAACTAACTAAAAGGAAAGTTTTACACACTTAGCCTTCTGCTTTTCTCTCTCTTGCTCTTGCTCTCTTTTCTAATAGCTCAAGCTATTTCCCAAGCAGATTTCCTACACACAGCTTTCCCTTCTTGTTAAAATAGGTCAAAGAATCACACTGTTTGTCTTATTATTTTAAATATATAACGAACTTCATCTCTATTATGAATTGGCTGGATTGCATCCAAACAAAAGAGGACAAGTAGAGAACCGATTAAAATAGAATAAACCCTAATACAGTGATACCTCTATTTAAGAACGCCTCTACTTAAGAACTTTTTTTAGATAAGAACCGGATGTTCAAGATTTTTTTTGCCTCTTCTTAAGAACCATTTTCTACTTAAGAACCCAAGCCTGGAAAAATTTCCCAGGAAATTTGAGAGCGGCACAAAGGCCTGGCCAGTTTTCTACCATTCCCCCTTTAATCCCGGCCATCTCAGGCTTTTCTGGGCTGCCAGAGGAGCCTTTCTGTGGTGCTTAAGGAGGCTTTGGCACTCTAGAGCGAATGGAGTATTTTCCTTTCTCTCGGCGCTTGGACAGGGAATAAACCTCTGCCAACGCCCAGAGAAAAGAAGTGCTCCCTTCATTTTGGGCAGCCGAGGAGTCACACAGCGAAGGAAAGGCGCTGGCTGCAAAGTGAGCAAGCGAGAGAAGGGAGCCCTTCAGCATGGAAAGGAAGAGGCAGCAGGTAACAGCAGCAGCAGCCAGTGTATGGGACTGGGGTGGGGAAGGGGTCTGGGGACTCTGCAGACAGCTCTTGGGGACTGGGAAAGGCAAAAATGCCTCAATTTTTGTGAAAAAAAATGGGTGAAAACTGCCATGTTTTTTCACAAAAATTGGGCTGTTTTTTCCTTCTAATTGTCCCGTCTAACATGACTAGAGAAGGAATTCTGGGAGTTGAAGTCCACAAGTCTAAAGCTGTCATGTTTGAAGACCCCTGGGTTAGGGGTTAAGAGTGCAAGGGTTTTCAAACCTGGCAAGATTAAGGCTTGTGGATTTCAACTCCCACTCCTGAGATAGCATGACTGGTAGAAGAATTCTGGGAGTTGAAGTCCACAGGTCTTGAAACTGTCAAGTTTGAAGTTTGTAAAAAATGTACATGGTTTAAAAAAAGTATACATGGTTGTAACAAGTATTCTGCTACACTGCTATTTTATTAAACAATATAATACTACACCATTTGGTACAGAATACTTTTTTCCTTGTTTTCCTCCTCTAAAATCTAGATGTGTCTTATATACTGGTGCGTCTTATACACAGAAAAATACGGTGTATTTCCCATTAAAAAGTTAATTATTTCAAGTAATTTCAATAAATAAATGCAGAAAAATTAGAACGTAGATGGATATGCATATTTTGGTAGAATGTTTGGCAAAGACGGGCAAATAGATTGAGAATTTTTAAGATGTAGATATCCATATAGTTTGTGGCAAAAATGAATGCTGAAATGATTAGATATAATGATTAGATTATGAATGTATGTGGACTGAATATAAAAATGAATTACCAGAATGAAAGGAATAACAATGAGGTAGCTTAACCAACTAGACAAAATAATTAAATCAAAAAATAAATACAATATGAAGGAAAAGAGAATGGGTCATGAGAAAGGGTAATACTACAAAAATTGTGATCAGGTGGAGCTGATGAAATCCTGAAAAACAGATGTGAAATGTTTTACAAGGTATATAAATCAGGATATAAAATAGTACAGTATACAAAGACTGCTGCAATCATAGAAAATTATGGAGAAATATAATGATATAGACTAGGTTTACTTCTTCTTATCTCCTTTTTCTTTTAATTAATTATTTCTTACTTCTTTTCTGCACTTTGTATAATATTGCTTATTTTGAAAGGAAGTAATATGATGGATATGCAAGTATGAAAAATATGTTATATGTTTACAAAGCGTGATGAAGTATAAAAATTAGGGTGTGTCAAATTTTATAAGTTTCAATTTTCAAACATTAGAGATGCTCAAAGTTGTGACATGCCTTGGGAATTGTAAACATATTTTGGTTATTTTAATATGATATACATGTGCTTGGTAAGTAACTACATAAATATCATAACCTTTTAAATATTTTGTTTCAGTTCACAGGTTCAGCTCTCTTTCTTTTTTTGTTAAAAATTATTTTGTCTGAGAATGTTAATACTGCTGGCCTTGTTTTCGGTGAGTGTAAAAACTGATCTGTAATGGTTTCTATATATAAAAAAACATTCATTTATATGAACAACTGGAGCTGGCAGAAACCTGTTCCCAACACTGCAAGACATTCTCAGTACTACCATATTAAGAGATCAAAAGAGTGATGATGCTAGGAAATTATCCAGCAGCCAGTCTTGCAAGAGACACATATCCAAAAGTGCTTGAAAAGTGGAAGCAAGCAAACAATTCCTTTGTCAACCCTATTGTAAATTCACAAATGATAATCTTGAACATGATCCAAGAGAGCTGGGATCAAGCTAAAACATATCTCTTGGTAGAGGAAAGCTAGGTGTTAAAGAGACTTCCAATGTGAAACTTGACAAACTTTGTCACCTTCAAATGCAAGTGTCAAATTGTTCTGTGTGCCGAATTTGGCTGTCCTGCTGCTGCAAAAAAGAAACTCCCATTAACTGTTCCTGCCCTAAGGAGACGAAGATACAGTGATACCTCATCTTACAAACTCCTCGTTATACAAACTTTTCGAGATACAAACCTGGGGTTTAAGATTTTTTTGCCTCTTCTTCCAAACTATTTTCACCTTAAAAACCCAAGCTGCCGCCACTGGGATGCCCTGCCTCCAGACTTCTGTTGCCAGCGAAGCACCCATTTTTGCACTGCTAGGATTCCCCTGAGGCTCCCCTCCATGGGAAACACCACCTCCGGACTTCTGTGTTTTTGTGATGCTGCAGAGGAATCCCAGCAATGCAAAAATGGGCGCTTCACTGGCAACAGAAGTCCGGAGGTGGGGTTTCCCAGTGAGGGGAGCCTCAGCGAAATTGCAGATTTACAAAAACACGGAAGTCCGGAGGTGAGGTTTTGAGGACTTCCGTGTTTTTGCGATGCTGCAATTTTGCTGGGAAACCCCACCTCCGGACTTCCGTTGTCAACGAAGCACCCATTTTTGCGCTGCTGGGATTCCCCTGCTGGAATTCCCCTGCAGCATCACAAAAACACGGAAGTCCGAAGGTGGGGTTTCCCATGGAGGGGAGCCTCAGGGGAATCCCAGCAGCGCATAAATGGGTGTTTCGGCTGGCAAAAGGGATGAATTTTGGCCTTGCACGCATTAATCGCTTTTCCATTGATTCCTATGGGAAACATTGTTTTGTCTTACAAACTTTTCACCTTACAAACCTCATCCCGGAACCAATTAAGTTCATAAGATGAGGTATCACTGTACTATTGAAGGAAATTGCTTTTGTTAAAAGAGATAAGACTGGTTCTTTTGGATCACATAGGACTGGATTGCCAGATGCGTCCAAGCAGAAATGACTCATCAAAAAGAAAAAGTAGCAAGATAATCAGAGACAAAGGTTTGCTAAATAGAAGCAGAGAAGTATTCCAGATGTTTCAATACTGACAAATGAATTATCTCTTATGATGAAAATGAAGGACAGAGGAAGAGGAATAGAATGGAAGTTATGAAGATACCTTGGACCAAACACACATGCTTTCTTCTTCAAAACAAAAGAAAGAATACTATAGATTGGAAATAACAAATGTCGCTATGCTGCCGTTACCACAGCCACCATCATAGATGTTGGCTTGACCATCAAAGAACAAATTTGGTTTATTAAAAATTAAATCACAGAATAAAATCATTTTTGCTTTCTCGTTTACCAGAGGTTCCTGTGCGCAAAAAAAAATAATCAAGTAAATGTTTCTCTATTATTCATACCTGGACAGAGATTGGCAGTAAAGTTGATTTATGTACCGTCTTTGGCCTAGGAATCTTTGCCTTTTCTCCACTGGATTCTCCTGGGAATTCAACCTTCTTTTCTTTCAATACAATTTTCTGTTCTTGTTTGAGACGCAGTTCCTGCAGTTGATGCCTATTTATGTCAATTTACCAAAAAGTTATATAACAATTACACTAGGAAAATTCAACAACAAACACTGTTGACCATCAATTTATGATAATCTGTCTACTGGTGGCTTTTCAAACATCCAAAACAGGCTATGGTGCTTAGAATCAGGATAAGCCTATTATTAGAGATCAGCAGAATTCCTTTATTAATACAATGTTGAATAAATATTTGCAAATACTTTGCAAGAAATCAGGTAATGCCAGCATACTATAAATGGTTTCATTATAAAATAAGCAGGCAACATTAGAAATTCCAGCAATTAGAACAATGGGCAAGAAGGCAAATGAATCTGTCACTTTAGCCTGAAGCAGCTCTCAACCTCACTTAGTCTGATTTTTAACATGTCAGGATATATTGAATAAAGTATGTGTAGAATATGCTGTCCTTTAATAATCAGACTTTATGCACCAAGAGAAAACATTTGCAGAACAGTACTATGTGCCCTGGTCTGGAAGACACAAAGATAAGCACTTAGTACTGGGAGATCGCTGACCCTTTGAATAGCTACTTCTGTTCAGTTTTCTCAGAAGGCAGCTTACAATATAATACTTTGGATGGATATAGCATTGCTTCTAGATGTAGGGATTCAGCTCCAGTGATCTCAGAGGCCAATGTCTTAGAAGAACTTGAACGATTAAAGATAAATAAGGCAATGAGCCCAGATGGCATCCACCCCAGAATTCTTTAAGAACTCAGATCCGTCATTGCTATCCCCCCTTGACTGATTTGTTTAACCAATCCCTTTTAACAGGAGATATTACTGATGATTGTAGAATGGCCAGTGTTGTGCCTATCCACAAGAAGGGCAGTGGAGAAGAAGCTGGTAACTACAGGCCAGTTAGCTTGACATCAGTTATAATATAACACTCCGCAGTCTGCATTGGTTGCCAATCAGTTTCCGGTCACAATTCAAAGTGTTGGTTATGACCTATAAAGGTCTTCATGGCATCGGACCAGAATATCTCTGGGACTGCCTTCTGCCACACGAATCCCAGCGACCAGTCAGGTCCCACAGAGTTGGCCTTCTCCAGGTCCTGTCGACTAAACAATGTCGTTTGGCAGGATCCAGGGGAAGAGCCTTCTCTGTGGTGGCCCCGACCCTCTGGAACCAGCTCCCCCCAGAGATCAGAATTGCCCCCACCCTCCTCGCCTTTAAGCTCCTTAAAACCCACATCTGTCGTCAGGCATGGGGGAACTGAGATGTCCTTCCCCCCTAGGCCTATACAATTTATGCATGGTATGTTTGTGTGTATGCTTGGTTTTAATAAGGTTTTTTTAGTTATTTTAAATATTAGATTTCTCATACGCTATTTTATTATTGTTGTTAGCCGCCCTGAGTCTAAAGAGAGGGGCGGCATACAAATAAAATAAAATAAAATCAAATCAAATCAAAAAGTAAGTAAGTAAGTAAGTAAGTAAGTAAGTAAGTAAGTAAGTAAGTAAGTAAGTAAGTAAGTAAATAAATAAATAAATAAATTTAAAAAATGATGGAGACTCTACTCAAAAAGAGGATAAATCAGCACCTAAAAACCAATAACTTAATTGGACCCAAACCAGCATGGCTTTACTGAAGGCAAATCATGTCAGACTAATCTCATTGATTTCTTTGACTATGTCACAAAGGTGTTGGATGAAGATGGTGCCGTGGATATTGCCTACCTGGACTTCAGCAAAGCCTTTGATACGGTTCCACATAAAGAGCTGATAGATAAATTAGTGAAGATTGGACTTAATACTGGGTAGTTCAGTGGATTTGCAGCTGTTTGAAGCATAGATATCAGAGGGTTGTTGTTAATGGTGAGTATTCTGAGCAGGGCCTAGTTACAAGCAGTGTGCCACAAGGGTCTGTTCTGGGTCCTATTCTTTTTAATATGTTTATGAATGACATAGGGGAAGGTTTGGTAGGGAAGGTTTGCCTATTTCCGATGACTCTAAAGTGTGCAATAGCACCTTTAGAGTCATTCCTGGAGGGGTCTGTAATATGGTAAATGATTTAGCTTTACTAGATAAGTGGTCAAAACAACTTATTCCTGGAGGGGTCTGTAATATGGTAAATGATTTAGCTTTACTAGATAAGTGGTCAAAACAATGGAAACTGCAGTTTAATGTTTCCAAATGTAAAATAATGCACTTGGGGAAAAGGAATCCTCAATCTGAGTATTGTATTGGCAGTTGTATGTTAGCAAAAACTTCAGAAGAGAAGGATTTAGGGATAATGATTTCTGACAGTCTCAAAATAGGTGAACAGTGTAATCATGTGGTAGGAAAAGCAAGTAGGATGCTTGGCTGCATAGCTAGAGGTATAACAAGCAGGAAGAGGGAGATTGTGATCCCCTTATATAGAGCGCTGGTGAGACCACATTTGGAATACTGTGTTCAGTTCTGGAGACCTCACCTACAAAAAGATATTGATAAAACTGAACGTCCAAAGCAATGTTCCCTCTAATTTTTTTTTCTGTGTGGGCGGAAAAGTATAATGTCTGAGTGGCACATTTTCATGCCTGGGCGTGGATCGGTTGGAAATGAATCTGGCTTCTACCCCCTCCCCCCATTGTCTTCGCTTGTGAGACGGTTGCAAAAGGGGGTCATGTGACCTCAGGAGACAGCAATGGTCATAAATATGAAAAGGCGGCCAAGTTTTGATCACACGATCGTGGGGCTGCTGCGAAGGTTGTGTGAAAAAGGGGCATAAGTCACTTTTTTCAGGGCCGTTGTGACTTTGTTGTGACGTTGTAAATGAACCATTGTAGGTCAAGGACAACCTGCCTTCCCCTCTATATGTTTTCTTTGGAGCTTCAAAATGGACTCATGATCTGCTTCTAAAAGAGTACACTGGTCAGACAGATAATCTTCCACGTCTGTTCTGACCACAATGGAGGCCCACATTTCTATTGCCTGAGTAAAATGGTTATTAAGTGAGTTCTGCCTTACTTTACCACCTTTCTTGCCACAGTCATTAAGTAAATCACTGCAGTTGCTTGTTAAAAGATCCCAAAAGATGTTCACAAAACCCTGGGACATTGCCACCATCATAACTATGGACCAGTTGTGAAGTGTCCAAAGTTTGATCCAATAACCCCTTTATTTTTCTAGCAAAGTCCTTCCTTTCTCTGTCCTTCCATTCATTTCATTCTTCCTCCTTCCTTCTTTGTTCCATTTCTACTACCTTCCTTGCTTGTTCCCTCCATTTCTCCTTCCTTCCTTCTTTGTTCCCTCCATTTCTCCTTCCTTACTTCCTTTTCTTTCTTCCTTGTTCCCTCCATTTCTTCTTCCTTCCTTCCTTCCCTCCTTCCTCTCCACTTCTCTCTTTCCCTCCCTCTCTTTCCTTTTTCTTTCTTTCTCTCCACTTCTCTCTCTCTCTTTTCCATCTCTCATTCTTTCCCTCCAGGTCTCCCTCATTTCTGTGTACCTCTCCCTCTCCCCCCCTTCTCTCTCATTTATTTCTCCTCCCTTTTTGCTCTCATTTCTCTCACTTTCATTTGTTTTTCTCTCTTTCCTCTCCCTCTCCCTTTTTCTTTCTATCCTTTCTCTCTCTCATTTGTTTCCCCCTTCTCCCTCTCTCATTCTCTCTCTCTCTCAATCTTTCTCTCATTTCTCTCTCCCTTCTCTCTCATTTCCCTCTATTTCCTCTATTTTTCTTTCTCTTTCTTTGGGTGCTTTTTACCATGATTTAAATTAAGAGTCTCTTTTGTTTCTTTTTTCTTTCATTCTCTGCCTCCATCATTTTCTCATTTCTCTCTTTTTCTTCCCTTTTTCCTCTCCTTTCTCTCTCACCCTCTCCATTTCATTTCTGTTTTTATCTTCCCTCTCCCTCTTTTTTACTTCTCTCCCCTTCTCTCTCTCATTTATTTGTTCTTCATCTCCCTCCATCATTTTCTTAGTTTTCTCTTTCTCCTTTTCTTTCTCTCACATTCCCTCCCCCTCTCTTTACCTCTTTACTTCGTGAAGCCAGCAGCAGCATGTAGAAGGGGGGGAAAAGCGCGGACTTCAGGCCGCAGATGGTGGGCGGGGGCTCCCAGTGCCTCTTCTTGCCAGGGACATGTGGGGGGCTGCGATTCTAGAGGTTGCAGCTCCCACATGGTCCTGGACAGAGGAGGCACAGGGAGCCCCTGCCCACCATCCCCAGCCTGAACGGATCGGAGCAATGTCCACGGTCCCCCCCCCCTTCTACATGCTCCTGCTTGCTGGGCAAGGTAAAGAGGTAAAGACAAGCGAACGGAGGATCGGCATGGGTGGGTGTGGCCCAAAGACCTGGAGAAGCAGGGTTTTCTCTCCGCCTGACAGCTTGGTTGCTGGTTGTAGCTGTCGGGTGGAGAGAAACGGCTCCTGGCTCCGCTGTGCGTCATTGGAAAATGCTGCGCGGCAGTTTGTTTTTGGGTGTGCGGCCATGCGGCCACATATTTAGAGGGAACAGTGGTCCAAAGACGGGCTACAAAAATGCATAAAACGTATCAGGAAAGATTTAATGAATTCAATCTGTATAGTGTGGAGGACAGAAGGGAAAGGGAGGACATGACCAAAACATTTAAATATGTTAAAGGGGGTTCCGGAGGGAAGTGTTTTTAATAGGAAAGTGAACACTAGAACAAGGGGACACAATCTGAAGTTAGTTGGGGGAAAGATCAAAAGCAACATGAGAAAATATTATTTTACTGAAAGAGTAGTAGATCCTTGGAACAAACTTCCAGCAGACGTGGTTGGTAAATCCACAGTAACTGGATTTAAATATGCCTGGGATAAACATATATCCATCCTAAGATAAAATACAGTAGTACCTCTAGATACGAGCTGCTCCACAGGCGGGTATTCCAAGTTACGAGCCACGACAGGAGCGAAATTTCTGTTCGACACCCGAGCTCAAATTCGGGATACGAGCCGAGCTTCCACTAGGTGGCGCAAGAATCCTTGCTTCTGGTTATCTCGGGGGGGGGGAAAACAAAGTCTAAAGGCATTCGTTCGAGATCCGAGTTGATCCGACATACGAGCTTGGTTCTGGAATGAATTAAACTTGTGTCTAGAGGTACTGCTGTATAGGAAATAGTATAAGGGCAGACTAGATGGACCATGAGGACTTTTTCTGCCATCAATCTTCTATGTTTCTATAAAAACTGGAAGGCAACTGAGACAGAATCAGTTTGCAGCTGTGATTTTTGTTTAGTAGCCCATGATATATATCTTACAGACATTGAGAGACCAGTTTGTCGTAGTGACGAATGTGCTGACTTAGGATGCCAAAAACTGTGAATTCTAATCCCACCTTAAGCCTGGAATAACTTGATCATCTTTTGTGACCTTCTGACAAGCAAAGTCAATGGGGAAGACACTTCATTCACTTAACACCATTTACTAGCATTTACTAGCATTGTTAGCATTTACAGTGTTCCCTCGATTTTTGCAGGGGAAGCATTCCGAGACCGCCCGCGAAAGTCAAATTTCCGCGAAGTAGAGATGCAGAAGTAAATACACTATTTTTGGCTATGAACAGTATCCCAAGCCTTCCCTTAACACTTTAAATCCCTAAATTACAATTTCCCATTCCCTTAGCAACCATTTAGATAATTACTCACCATATTTATTTATTAAAGCTTATTTTAAAAAATGTTTTTTAAAGGCAGACGAAAGTTTGGCAATGACATATGATGTCATCGGGTGGGAAAAACCGTGGTATGGGGGGGAAAACGCGAAGTATTTTTTAATTAATATTTTTGAAAAACCGTGGTATAGACGTTTCACGAAGTTCAAACCCGCGAAAATTGAGGAAACACTGTACTAAATGCAAGTGAATTCTTAGCAACTGTGACAAGAAAAGTTGTAAAATGGGGCAAATTCACTTAACAAATATTTCACTTAGCAGCATAAATTTTGGCCTCAGTTATGGTCGTACCTGGAGTACTACCTGGGAGGGGGAGAGAAATCTAATTTCAGTAATAAGTAAAGTTGCCATATTTTTTAGAGTATCAGATGCAACAGAGTATAAGACACACCTTAGTTTGGGGGGAGAAAAATAGGGGGGGGATATCTGCCTCCTTAGTCTGGTCAGCACATTATTATATCCCCTGCTTAGGGTTAAATTAAACCCTGTTTGGAGAGAGTAACAATGAAAAAGTCTGCAAGCCTGTAAGACCTGGGAAGATCATTAGCGCCTCATTATGGATGGGAAAAAACCCCTCAATTAAGGAAAAATTGAGAACTTGAGAACTAAAAGAGGCTGAAAATGTGGGTGTGTTTTATATTCTGTAGCTTTTTTAACCCCCTCAGTAATAATAATAAAGTAAAATATGCTTTAGATGATATAGTAGATATCATCACGTGTGTGTTGACTTTGTACATAACTTTCATTCTGGTCTAATACACAAAATAAGAGAAGAAGGAAAAAGCTACATTTAGAGTATAAGATGTATCCAAATTTTCAGCCTCTTTTAGGGAGGAAAAAGGTTCGTCTTATATGCTGAAAAATATGGCAAATGTTTCCCCTATCCAGCTCTAGGTGGCGGTGCTCATCTCTATTTCTTAACTGAAGGAGTCAATGCTGTTTGAAGATGCTTTTGTGGTCATGTAGACGGCATGAGTATGTTTTGCGGGCCCCAGGGAAAGAGCCTTCTCTGTGGTGGCCCCGACTCTCTGGAACCAGCTCCCCCCAGAGATTAGAACTGCCCCTACCCTCCTTGCCTTTCATAAACTCCTCAAAACCCACCTTTGTCGTCAGGCATGGGGGAACTGAGATATCTCCCCCGGGCCTATACAATTTATGTATGGTATGTATGTCTGCTTAATAATGGGTTTTTAAAAAATATTTTAAATTGTAAATTATTAGATTTGTTATGAACTGTTTTATTGTGTTGTGAGCCGCCCCGAGTCTACGGAGAGGGGTGGCATACAAATCTAAATAATAATAATAATAATAATAATAATAATAATAATAATAATAATAAGTATGTGCTTTGCTAAATGGAATTCTGTTATCTTCCCACCAGAATGGTACCACTTTATCTACCTCCCATTTGCATGCTTTTGAACTGCTAGATTGGCAGGAGCAAGAACAGGAGCTCCCCTTATCAGGCAACGCTCGGACCTGGACTGTCATGTTTCCAGCTAACATGCTCAGTATCTTTAACTGCACCCCCTCAATTATCAATAATAATAATAAAGTAAAATATGGTTTAGATCAGTGTTTCCCAACCTTGGCAACTTGAAGATATCTGGACTTCAACTCCCAGAATTCCCCAGCCAGCATTCGCTGGCTGGGGAGTTCTGGGAGTTGAAGTCCAAATACCTTCAAGTTGCCAAGGTTGGGAAACACTGGTTTAGATGATACAGTGGATATCATTATATGTTTGTTGACTTTGTACATAACTTTCATTCTGGTCTAGTACACCAAATAAGAGAAGAAGGAAGATAAGCAAATATAATTACCGTATTTTTCAGAGCATAAGACATGCCAGAGTATAAGATGTACCTTAGTTTTTTAGGAGAAAAATAAGGGGGGGAATCTACCTACTAGGTATTCATCTGGGTAGCATCCTTAGTCTGGTCAGCTTCAGCACATTATTTTATCCTCTGGTTAGGGCTTAAAAAAACCTTATTCAGAGAGAGTAACAATGAAAGAGCTTGCAAGCTGGTAAGAGCTGGGAACATTGTTAGCACCTGGTTAACGCTGAAAAGAAACATATTTGGAACAAGTAGAGCTATGAAAAAAGCCTGCAAAAACTTAGGACTGGAAAAACATTCCTCACAGAGAGTAACAATGAAAGAGCTTGCAAGGTAAGAGATGGGAAGATCGTTAGCACCTAGTTAGGGCTGAAAACAACACTTCAAAAAAAGGCTACATTCACCAAATTTTCAGTTTCTAATGAAAAAGGTGTGTCTTATACTCCAAAAAATACGGCATATTAGTTAAACATGTTCCTTTCCTTTTTTCAATTCATTACTGTCAACTGCCCAATAGGCATCCCTGGGGGAGATAGTCAGCTGAGTTGGACTCACCCTTCCCTCCTATCTGGTCCATAGCTACCAATAGTCTTGTCAATATTTCAGTACCTGCTATGAAATTTCATTTACATATGTTTAAATTGCTTTCCCCTCCCCCCCCCCATCCAATCGTGTCATTCTTGGAGACTGTATGGACAAGTCCCTCTAGTTGTCTTGATAAGGTTTTTCAGAAGTCATTATCTCTTCCTTAGGGCTGAGAAAAAATGATTGGGCCAAACTCACCTAAGCCTTGGTCATGGCTAAACTAGGCTCAGAACTCACACTCTCCCAGTTTCTAGCCTGATGCCTTAACCACTAAACCAAACTGCCTTTCTGTATGACCTTTTATGGCTGTTACCCTAAAAAGCAGGATACAAATAATTTTATTGACGTATTTAAAGGGATAGTGAAGAATTTAATGAGGGCAGTCAACTGTAATGGAATGGAATGAAAGCAATGCTGGTTTGAAGTTTAGAGGTGTTTGTAGACTCCGAGGAGATTTCTCCATTCATTAGCCCATTTTCTCTCTTCTACACTACCCAGCATGAGAGTGTGTCTTAAGAGGAGGAAGATTTCTTCACAGGCTGATTGCTAAGAAAGAAAGAAGTAATAAAGAAAGAGAAAACAGATTTTCTAAATCTGGCATTAGAAGCAACCTCAAAAGCTAACCTGATGTGCCTAGACAGCAAACTACCAGGAAGCTATATATACTACGCAAGTGCGCATGCATACACAGAAAACAACATACACAGAATTACTTCAACTCCAAGAGGTACTCATGCTAGAAATTCTTTGCAGAGTTGATTTGTTTTCTCCCCTCCTTGACAAAGTTGTGTAGGAGAAGACAGAACCGAGGCAGACCAAAAACAATTCTAATATTGCTTTTTACAAAATACTAGACAACATGGTTTAGAAACTTTAGATTCTTCTTAAAATCTCAACAATGGGTTAATGCAATTATATAAAAGCTCTTACAATTTTTTTTCAGGAGCAAACTTTGCAGAGATTGGGGTGGAGAATGGGGAAGGAGATGGAAATGTGGGATTTGAGGATTAGACTGTATTCTGGAAATTTGATTTGTGCTAAAGGCTAGAATGTTTCCTGCTGTCTCTGACTTCAGCAGTTACTCAATTTATTATTAATTAGAAGATTTTCAAATTTATTGCAGATTAAACAGAGACCAATGCAAAAAATCTGTTAAGTCTATTTGATAAATGAATACTATCAATTTGGTTTCTTTTTTCCATTCCTCTTCTCTTATTCTCCAACGCAAAGTAATGGCAGATATAGGTGTAAATATTTTATCACAACTATATTCTGTGTATCTGATGCAGGTGAAGTGTTTTATTTCTTTATGTAGATTTAGTAGATTCCTGAATGATTCCAGGAAGCTTACGTGGTTAAAAGAGAAACAATTTCAAAGAAAAACATCTGCATCTATACAAAAACCGACCTTATATTTAAAAAAAAACCACACCAATCCACCAGATCCTCCACAAACAATGTAATCCAAGGCCTGGGAGACAAGCCACATATTCAAAAACGTATGAAGAATGTATAAAGTGGGAGTTGTGTGGATCTATTGAAGGACGTTTCAGAGAGCAGACTATGGTCCCGTGAGATGTCATTGTTTAACTAGCATATCTTATTGCATGGAGGAAGAAACCACTGGTGACTGAGGATCTTTCAAATAATTTTGCCCCAGGACCAGCAACTTGAACTGCACCTGGAAGCCAACTGGTATCCAATATAGCGGGTGGAAAATGGTGACTTAAGAGAGCAAGCAAATATATTGTTTAAACAATATGAACCTTCTTGAGAGTTGGTCCTAATCTATGGTAATCTCTGCCTTACAGCACCAAGTTAACTTCCATAGTGTTTTGCTGTTTGGTTAAGATTTTCTGTTTAGAAATACGCATTCCAAAACCAGTGCAGACATTATTTGAATAAATTATCTGCTGTACTTGCCAGCTTTAAATAAATAAGGAAAGGGTAACTGGAAATTTGATTTTAAAAGTTGCAAACAAACTAAGGGTCCACATGAATTTGAAATGGATTGTCAAATTAACTATAATAATACTTCTTGTGAGAAAATGTTTTTGTTTTTAATTATCTTTTTAAAAAAAATCTTGACAGAATGGTATTTTGAACATTGGCTACTAGAGGGAACCAGAAGGAGCTAAATACTAATATTACAGGAGAAGAATACTTAAATTTGATTTACTAATACAGAAGGGAACAAGATATTTTGACATTGGAAAGTTAAGGGATATTTATGAGCAATGGATCTAGAGCTAAATTTTAAGTGTATCTGCCTCTTCATAGACACTGTATTTAAGATATTTTATGAAAAAGAAAAAGGTTTTATCAGACAAGACTGAGACCTAAAATAGGTGTAAAAATTAAAATTAAAATGATTTTTGAATTAAAAATGACAGGCTACAAAAGTGATATGGAGCATAAGACTGGGCTAAACACTCCAAGGAATATTCAAAGTACAAATCAAAACTGTAAGTTGGATATTTTTCTATATTGAATTTACAAATAAGATGTTAAAATTTGAAGAATTTTGTTAGAAGGAAAAAGAAAGAAATAATAAAAACAAATCAAGCACAAAGTCATTATCTGAAGGAAGTAAAAATCAAGATTATCCAATGTAAAAGAAAAGAACATAAAGTTGATTTATATGATCAAAGTAAAAATAGGTATGTTATTATCTCTGATAATACTTAACAGAGTTTTGGGGATCAGAATTCAACAAGAAGATTTTAAAGGTTAGTTTATAGATAAGAGACGTGGTACTATAAAAATCATTTGTTGTATATTAAGAGAAAGTTATTATTACTTATGTTTGTTATGATGAGGAAAGAAGTCATTTCATTATATATTTCTTTCTTTACAATACAGTATTCTTATTTTTCTTTTTATTTCAAATTTTCATACTAGTTTTTCTTTTCTGAACTTTCTATTTTTCTTCTTTTTTTTAGTTTGCATTAGTTTCTATTTTTTTAATTGTAATTTTTAATAAAACTACCCAAAAAAGAAATGTTCTTTCTTACCTTGCATACTCTTCACGAGCTCTAGAAGCAACGGTTTCCTGGAAAAGTGAACTATTCTGTTGGAAAAACTTATCATATCTGTCAGATTCGGAATCGGGATATATTCGGCGAAAACCTCCTGTGTTGTTTTCTTCATAGATCTCTGCTTGCTGAAGCCACACAGCCTGGCAATTCTTGAATTCCTCAGCTCTGACAAAACCACCCCCAAAAAAAGAAAGAAAGAAAAAAACTCTGTTCAAACTTCAGAATGGGAGTTTTTTACATTTCAATTTTCTGCTGTCTAAGATTCAGTTTGCTCTATGCATGCTGGACTAAAACTTTTTCACTTAGCTTTTAAGCATATAAATATGCAAAATATCTTCTTCAGCTCTTTTTGCCTTTGTTTACTAGACAAAAATTTGTAGGGCCGCAAAGGTGGATAGTTAATCTCACCCTTTCCACCTTTTCCCTTCTGTGGGGAAAACAAAGGCCGATCTTAACAAGTTCCTCCACAAGACACAAAAGGTAGCATGGATGAAAGGAATATTAAATACTGCATGTTTCCATTTTTCTTTTTAAGCTTAATGGAGACCATTAAGAAAAATAATATTTTTTATTTTAAGGGTATGGCTTTATTTTATTATCATAAGGGTATGGCTAGCTGACGAGAGCTAAATAGCTTGAAACAGATCTATACTATTCTCCCTTCATTTTCATTATCAGCAAAAATGCTACACACACCCACACGCACATACACACTCATTTGTTCTGTCCTTTTTTATCTGATTGTTTTCTGGTTTTTTCCCCATCTGTCTCTCTTCTTTTTCTTTCTTTTTTCATATATTAAAATAATATATAAATAAAAGGTGTTCCAGTATGTACAGTTTTATACAAACTAGTTTTGGGCTACTTTGAATCCTGCAGAATTTTGCAATGGTTAGAGAAGTAGTGAGTTTCCTCCGGTTTTGCTCACTGTTATGTATAAGGTGGAGTATTCCACTTCTCAAGTGCACCTGAGCACAGAGTAGCGAACTAAGTGAAAGCATGCGTAAAGAAACGTGGGTCCAGGACAAAACTTAATTTAATTTTAATTTGATTCAGTATGATTAACAATTATTTTGCGCATGTTTTATCATGTTCTCCTGCCACATTAAAAGCTCAGTTAGGTGGGATGTTTTCTAGGAGATCAAAGGGTCACTATGAAGCTGCAGCTATAGAGCTGCACTTCTACTTTTAGGGGTAAATACAAAAATTCCTTAAATTCCTCAAAACAAAAAACAATAGGTACAAAAAAAAAGACCAATGTTTGTAAATAAAAAATTTAAATGGCTAAATAAAGGATACATTTCTGCCTACCTATTCATATTCCAATTCAGTAGAATTTTGCTTGAATTTTAATTGCTAATATTTTTAGTTGCAATATGTAATTTATTTTTAAACACATTTGTACATTTTATAACCTCATCTAAAATTGAAACACTGCAACACACCTGAATAAATTTCTTCCTATATTTATCTTTTAAACAAACTAAAATAGCTTGCTTTAAATTCCCTTCCATCTTATCTAATGCTACAACAATCATCTATATACCGTATACAAAATATAATTTTATTTTTTATTTTAAAACATAATTAAATATATTGACAGGGGCTACAGTTTAATTGAAAAGTGCATGTCAACACAGCAATTTCAAATTCTTAAAGTCACAGTGATGGCAATGCATACTAAAAATTTAAAGATATTTTGCAAGTGGATTATAAATGTTCATTGCTATTGTCTCAGAAAGCGGATTATAAATTTCAGACCTGGCTTCGCGATTACGACCCTGCTTGAGAAGCCTTTCTTTTCCTCTCCGTTTCTCTGCTTCCAGGATTTTGCGCTTATCACATGCTCCTAGGTTGATCAATACCAGAGTGTCATATAATAGCTGGTCTTTTACTTCTTTATCCAGCCATGAATCCGTACTGAAGCTTGGAGAATGATTCACCTACAACCAGAGAAATTGAATGTATTTGTAGCTGTTGCAGTTTTGCAATAAAAAAAAGGACCGATGTTTTGGGGAGAATAGAGGAGAAAGAAGAGCTTTTACTGTTGATGATAGTAACTGGGTTGTGATCATAGTTCCCTCTAAGCTGAGCAGTGAGCAATCGCTCACTTAAAAATCATCATCAACGCAGAGTTTTCCAAACCTGCCCAGAAGCCGAGAGGGAAATTTTATTATTATTTCTGTGCCGCCCAGTCCCGAAGGGACTGCCGCTCAGACACTATACTTTTCCGCCCACCCCCCAAAAAATTAGAGGGAACACTGGTTGTGATACCTTCCAAGTGTTTGCAATTATCATCTATGATGATCAGATTGCATATCTGGGCACACGCAAGTTCAAATATTAATAAATATTTTCTCCAAGCATTGAGTTTATACCCTTTATTGTCCTTGTACATCATGTATACAATGAAATTGGTTTAGCTTCTACTGGTATAATCATCTTTCTCTGTCTTCCAAAAAATTTATGGAGAGATGTAGGACCTTTCTCTGTGGCCTTTGCTCATTATGAGGAAAATTAAGTCAACACTGGAGAATTTTGAACTGGAAATGTCAACAGCCTTTGCTGGGACTTTCATGAACCAGTAGATTCTTTTTAGAATTAAATTTTTACATTAGTATAGGATAATACAATTTTAATATAAAAACCTGGAAGCAGACCCTAAATAAAATATTTATATGAGTGGAAAGGCTATTAGATAATAGTAATTTATTTACATTTGAATTCATGGTGTAAAATGTTTGGTATTGATCTCAGTCTTGGCACTGTGTTATTTACTATAAATATTAGCAATACAATTATATGAATTTGCATGTGTAATATATAGTATTATTTTCTTGCCTTTATTTCTTTCTAATACTGAAATAAATAAATACTACCAATTCCTATTATGAAAGATTATAAAGCTTATAAAGCACAAAAATATGTATTACAGTAATGTATTGATAAGCAATAGATTTCAAACTAAAGAGAACTATTTCAGTGAAAAAAGTTTAACCAGTCTCAGAAAATCCCACTGACAGATCCGGACAACCAAGAGGACAGCGTATATGTTAAGCAATAATTTTCTTCCCAAATTTTCAGGTATAGTATACAGCATTAAAAATAATTATCATCTTCAAGCATAGCATGAAATGTGGCTGGTTACATTAGGGGTGTGGGGAGGTAGTTAGCTAGACAAAATGTTGCTCTAATTCTTCTAGTAGAATTTTTTGTAAGATCAATTGAGTCTTCCCAACTGGTAATTCCCAAAGGCTTGTTTAATTTTAAAGCAACATTCTCAATTGTCTAATGCCCTCTGCTGGTAATCCATGTGATTGGAAGTACTGCCACAAGGTACCCATTGTTGAAGCAGAGAGATAGAAAAGGAATTTTAGAGTAGAATTTGAGAAAAACATGGGAGAGTAGAAGTTGTCTTAATTCTAAATGAAAGAAAGAATCTGAATCCAAAAATCCTTCCAGTGGATAATTCTTAGAGCTACAAATTAGAAAATACAGCAGAGTTCAGAATAAGAAGTATTAAGTAGAAATGGGGTGGGGGGGGTAGTGAGTTGCAAATATTTTTTGAATTCCACAAATAAGGAAGGCAATTGTCTAATAAAAACTTTCTGTGGAAGCAGACAAATATCTATTTATTTCAAAAGAAGGTACATACTTCAAGCAACCATGGTTTGAGTTTTCGATCCAGCAAGATATCAAATCCCAGGATCTCAAAACAAGCACTCCACATGGTGTGGTTGGGAAAGCAAGTAAGGTAATTATGCTTGAGGACAGGATGAGCCGATATCAATGTTTTAATAACAACATCTTCAATATCCTTCCATATTTCCTCTGTATCATAACCATTTTGCTCCATGTACCTATTAAATGTAGACAGCTTCCTTTAAAAAAAGGGGGGGAGGAATAAGAAAACAATACAATAAGATGTATGTGTAATAATAAACAAGAAAAAAAATATTGTTATAAATGAACAAGCTGCAAAAATCAATTATCCTGCAACCTAGCAGGTGTAAGTATTAAGCTCTGATACCAAAAACAACTTATGTATAAAGCATAAAGCTTTATTTTGTCATAGATATATATGTTGTTCTTCCTTTTTTAAATATAAATTTCTATGCATAAATAAGTATGTAATTTTATGTATTTTGTAATGTTGTATTGTTATTTTGTTTATCCTTTGTTTTAATGTAAATAACTAATAAAGTATTTAAAAAAACAAATACAATTGACTTTTCTCTTTCACGTTTTAATTAGACTCAAGTTAAATCTATCTTCTTAATGCATATGCAAACCTTTTTATTTCAAATGCATGAATCCATATTATAACAATAAGCAATCCATAGTGTAGCTCTTACAATATAAATTAACACTTAGAAATTACTTGATTCACATACTGTGTTATCCATGGATTCCTGAATAACCCACAATCGGCTGAATCCATTACCTCAGAGCAATGTGTAACTTCAGAACTAGTCTGGCATATGAAACAATCCCACAGCTGAAATTACCAACTAGATGGATGAGATGGGAGTATACAATCGTAGATCAGACGAGACCTTGGACATCTTCTAATCCAATCCCCTACTTAGCGCAGGAATCCTTAAACCATTTCAAATAAATACAATACCTGTAAAATCTTTGCAACACAACTTCTCTATGAGGCAAGCTGCTCCATTGTTTAATAACTCTTGTAGTCTCTTTGGAAAGTTCTCTTTGAGTTTGAATTTCTCTCTGTAAAGCTTCTACCCATTGTTCTTGCCCAACCCTAAAGTACTACAGAGAATAAATCCAGATCAGTTTTATTGTGATAGTAGGGGTAGTGATAGTAGGGGCCAGTTCACTCAGGGATGCACTGTGCAGGAATTGCATGCCAGAAGTGTCCATGTTTAGTACTTTTGCATGTGCAGGAGCTAAGAACAAGATGGCGCCAGCAAGAGAACCAGCTCGGGGGCATGGCAGGCCTGGGTCACTGCTGATTCCAGCAACCCAGGCCGCCAAGTTACTGATGGCTCTATAGACCCGGTCTGAACCAGTAGGAACCCACTTCTGTGTGATGGAATGATGTGAAAGCATTGGAAGATGCTATCCTCTTTCAAATTGGCAAGTTTGGGAACTGCTAAATAGATTGTTACAGATACAGCAAAATATCTTAAATAAATGGGGATATTAGGTGGCTTTTGCCCACTGTGAAATCAGAGACCTACTGTATCACACAATGTAAACTTCTCCTCTTTGCACAGCCCAATATACTCCCGAGGATGCTATGACCATGCAACCGATGTTCTAGGCAAGCATACCAAAATTAGGATTTTATATGTTTTAAGTATTATGTTTTTATGTTTGTATTTATACCTATGCGTAAAACCTTAAAATGATAAATAAATAATAAATGAAGGAGATGGCTATGGTTAAATTTATCAGATGCCGTTCTGAAGCTTTCGTACACTAACAAGAGCTTACAAAACATTTGTCAGACCAATCCTAGAATACAGCTCGCCTGTATGGAACCCACATTGCATATCTGACATCAACACAATTGAGAGAGTCCAGAAATATTTCACAAGAAGAGTCCTTCATTCCTGTTCTCACAACAAAATACCTTACTCCACCAGACTTGAAATTCTTGGTTTAGACAACTTACAACTCCGTCGTCTCCATTCCTACTTAATTATAGTTCATAAAATCATATACCAAAATGTCCTACCTGTTAACGACTACTTCACCTTCAACCGCAACAACACACGAGCACGAAATCGACTCAAACTAAATGTCAACCGCTCCAAACTTGACTGCAAAAAATACGACTTCAGCAACAGAGTAATCAATGCCTGGAATGCACTACCTGATTCTGTGGTTTCTACTCCTAATCCCAAAACTCTTAGACTATCTACAATTGATCTCTCCCCCTTTCTAAGAGGTCTGTGAGGGGCGTGCATAAGCGCACCACTGTGCCTACCATCCCTGTCCTATTGTCTTCTTTTGTTACTTTTTATCATTACTTATCTAATGTTTAATATGTACAAATTATCACCCTATAATTGTTTGACAAATAAATAAATAAAATAAATAAAAAAAACATGAGCATTCCCACAGCAGTCTAATCTCTTTGCAAAACAGCAGTAAGATTGTCTGGCATGAACTATTTTATAATAAACCCATACTGGCTTCCAGTAATCATCCTTTTCTTTCTAAGTACAGTACTTGCAAACCTACTGCTTCATTATCTTTTCTATGATTTTTCCAGGTATTAAGGTCAAGCTGATTGGTCTGTTATCTGGGTCCCCCCCCCCTTAAAAAAATATAGGAGCAACATTAGTTCTTTACCCTGGGGAAGAGCCTTCTCTGTGGGGGCCCCGACCCTCTGGAACCAGCTCCCCCCTGAGATTAGGATTGCCCCCACCCTCCCTGCCTTTCGTAAACTCCTTAAGACCCACCTTTGCCGTCAGGCATGGGGGAACTAAAACACCTCCCCCTTGCCCATTTGTTTTGTTGATTGATTGACTGTGTGCCTGTTTTTTATATATACTGTTTTTTATGAGATTATTAATTTAAATTGGAACTGGATGGGTGGGCATTGGATTTGGTATTGTGTACTGTACTGTTTTTTATTATTGTTGTGAGCCGCCCCGAGTTTGAGGAGAGGGGCGGCATATAAATCCAATAAACCTAAACCTAAACCTAAACCTTATGGCATTTCCCCATGCTCCAAAAATTCTAACAGATTATAGCAAGTCAGATGTCTGGGGAAGAAATGGCAGACTGAAGATGGCTTTGCAAAAAGTGGAGTCAACAACTGTTTGCCAAGAAAGCTGATGAAGTAGGTTTGTTTCTTAGATCCTCTCTGGAGAGCGGATGTCAAATTGCCTACTCTGAATTCCATATGGTGCTCCTTATGAAGAAACTGAAAAGCAGCAATCTCCAGAAGCTGAAGAACTAAGATTTGAGGAGATTTGCTATTCTTGCTCAAGATACAGCTGGAGCCTTAAGGATACTCAATAGACACTTCTTTTGCTAATCACTTTTGGAAATTAGCTATTAACTGTTTCAAAGAACTTTGAAAAACCTCAAAATGACAAAACTGAAAACAATGATGCCTTCAATGCTTAATATAAGAAAATGAAATTGTACCACTATATATTTAAGTATTCAAAATAAACAGCAAAAAGAAAGGTATTGGTTACTGAAAACTTTAAATGGATTAAAGAGCTCAGAAAATGTTGGAATATTTTATTTAGAATATTAAGATTTTGAAATTATCTTAAAAGGTAAATGCATTTTCATGGAAAACAAAGACTGTTTTGATATTAGAGGCATATTAAGATAAGTGAATTATAGTGATGTTCAGATATATTTTTGAGGATAGTCATCTTGAATCAATGTTCTGTTCTGTTCTCAGAAAAAGCTGTTTACAGAAAAGAAAACTAAAAAATTATCCGAAATGACTGTTTTGGAAAACAATATGAACAAAAATTTGTTTCTGGGTTTGCTGACATCTGGACTGCTAAGGGATTTTATATTGAATTCGCTTATAGTTAAGAGCTAAAATATGCTCTGGTGAGTCTAATGTTACTATTTTAGGGCTCTGTTTGGACTTTTGCTGACACCTAGATTGCAAAAGATGTTCCTTATTGGGCTTGCCAATGCTTAATAAAAATAGAGCCATGGGATGAAGAATTTTATATCTATTAATTAAAAGGTGGTAAAGAGATAATGAAACTGGTTATATATGATAAATGTACAAAGTTGTTTTTTTTATATTCTCTATTTTTCTTTTTAGTTTTTATTATTTTTTACTATTGTAGTTAATTTTAACAAATTATTGTTTAAAAAGTTTATAATGTATAAATTCCCTTCTATCAATTTCCATAGTATGCTTAAGAAGGTCCCCATTTTGTGACATTCTCCAACAACTGGGCCATTTCTGGGACTTTTCTCTCATTCTTCATATACCTAAATAACCCTGTTGTTATTGTTGGCATTCATTGAAAATCTCCCCTAATTCTGAATGCTGACCTGCCTCATTCTGTTCTTACAGATTTATTTTGATTTCTAATATTCTGCTTTTGATATTTGATATTAGAAATGTGTCCTTTTTTCTTTCATTTATCAGAAAGTTTTTCACATAGTCACAATGGTCTCATTTCGCATTTTAATTTGTTTAATATTATTGTTTTGGCCTTTCACAAGCTTCCTGTTTTTCCTTTTAGGATTTTTATCCATGGAATTCTTCCTAATTTTCCCTTAGCTTATTGATGTCAGCTCTTTAGAAATATAGAACATGCTAGGATCATACGGTTACTCTCTTTCACAAATTGTACAATTGCAGGAAACATTTTCTTAATGTATAAAATCCAGCATAGTTGATCCACTAATATGCTTCTCCACTAGTACATGATGTTCCAGTGTTAATCCAAGAGGCATTGCTTTAAAAATACATTACATATCTCTGATCTATTCTACTCTGATCTACTTCACTGTTAACATTCCCCTTTTTCCTAAGTCAGGATCTTCTAATCTCTGGTCTGATTATTAATCTGAGTGGGAATCAAATAATTTCTTGAATATTTTGGCACAAGAAATATCTGTTCTTTTTTGTTTATTAATCTGGCACACTGCAGATTCTAGCTTTGGACAGCAGCGCTGCACTGCAGAAGCAAGCACTGCACTGCTTGTATTTGACCCATTTACTGGAAAATCATGAGAATGCTATGGAAAACTATGCAAAGGAAGCCAAGTTTTTGCCGCAGTGGATAGAACACTGCAGAAAAATAGGAGCCAGCAAACTAAAATGTTGCAAGCGATCAACTGAAAATCCAAGAATTATAGTAATGACCTCAATCAAGGAGAGAGAAAAATGGTGATGGCAGTAATGAGATCAAACTGACCATTCTGTATAAGATTTTAAAAGAAAAATAATAAAACAAGGGACAACAACCCAGCAGTTCCATTTCAATAAATTCATTTGTGCTTCCTTTAGGGGGGGATAAATCTATGCTCCCTTCGCCTCCTCCAGCCGCCCGCTGTTTCTCATCTGAGCTTTTTAAATGATTTACATCACCTAATGACAGAAAATGAGCCACGTGCCAGCTGAATTTGGAGGACTGTTTCTTAAAACAGTTCGGAAATGGCTGTAAAGATTCATGAGAGCAAACCTCCAGCATCCCCCAGCTATGATTATATTGGAAAACATTCTGTACCTCTTACTACCAGAATCTTCATCTCGTACAAAATTAGCGCTGTGCTTGTTAATTGAATAATTAGTCAGGTGCATGCAGACATTGTCCTGTAAATAATTAAACAACAAGCAGGTTATTAGGCTAGAGATACTTTATTCCCACTTACGTTCTAGTCTCAGAATTGGAGGGGCAGAGAATGGTGTGTGAAACACCCATATTTTGTGGGAAGCTTAAACTGTCTGGCCTTTACATCTCCTTTCCTTTCAGATGTACAATAATATTTATCTTACATAGCTTCCCTTAATTTATTTGGTAATGGAATTTCAATAACATTAAAAATGTTTTTAAAAATGTTTTGTAGTACGAGGCAAAAAGCTGAAACTTCTGTGTTCTAAATTCCATGATAAAAATAAATTATTTAAGAAAGTCCCATAATCATAGATATGAAAGGAACCCATATCTATCTAGGCACTTTTGTGAAGAAATATATATATATTAAAGAAAAATATACTGGTTTAAAGGCTGATTAATATTCCTTGGTCTGCACTAAAGTGAATAAAGAAAGATAAAATACTTTATGAATGCATGATTTTCCAAATATTGGTGAATCACAGCTTTTAGCAACCTGGCCAATAATAAAGGACTTTGAGAGGCATAGTACAGGAACATCTGATTTATACATTCTGAAGCTTATCTTGGTTATGGGATGTTAGTCTGTATCTCATAAAAACAACATTTGGAATCTTACAGGGTTAAAAGTGTTTGGAAGCAGTGATTTGAAGTGGAGAAATGCAGGCAAGAAAGGGGTAAGTGCTTTCTCTCTTGCATTGCTTCTCTTTTCCAAATTGAATCTAAGAAGTGTTTGTATTTAACAAAAATCAATTCTGAGGCAGAGATAGTTATCTAGGTTCAAAAGCAGAAAATGTAAACTAAATTATAGGTCTTTACTAAACAATGGCTGTGCTAATTCAATACTGGCACCAGCGTGGCATGTGACCATGGCTTTGCAGACTTCTAGCTATTCAGTTGCTGTTGAAAAGAAAGACAACAAAAACGCAGTCCCCAACAACGGGAATTTCTAACTTGTTCCTTCCTCCTAAAGCTTCCCCTGTACTCATGAGACAGCTTGACAGCAATATTCCCATTTTTTATTTATTGCTTTGAAGGGGGGCTTTGCTGTGCTCTTAAAAGGTTGGCTAATTAACATAATCACAATTACCTTGATCATAAAAAGAAGTATTTCCAGGTAAAAGCGAGTTTGGAGGGAGGGAACCACCAAATAGTAGATGCTTTAAATGTGTCTCCACTGGACAATAAAGAAAGTATTTGCCCTTCCAGATGGGGAAGGTGAGAACAGATGAAGGACCACAGAATCAGAAGCCTTTGCAAAACAATAGCAAACAAAATGGTGGGCATGGCCCCTGTCCCTTTTTAACATGCATTAATGCACTACACACATATTGCAAGGGACAATTTCATTGATCCCATCGCACCTGACAATTTTAAAAAAGGAGACACTCATGTTTGTATACTCCTTTACATAGTAGTGTGTGTGTGTGTGATAGTTTGCACCCTGTTTTAGTGTGTGAAATCAGCAGATTTAATCTTCATTCAAATTAGAGAAAGGTCTCAGTCATATTTAACATATGTATGTTTTTTATATACTGTATTGGGGTTTGTTGATTTTTAGACTTTTTAAATGTATTATTGTTATTTTAGATTCTAACTATTAGATTTGTCATTGTATATTGTTTTTATCATTGCTGTGAGCCGCCCCGAGTCTATGGAGAGGGGCGGCATACAAATCTAATTAATAATAATAATAATAATAATAATAATAATAATAATAATAATAATAATAATAATAATAAAAAATAAGGGGACCGTTGCTAACACTTGTCAATCTACTAGTGTGAGAAATATATCAGTATAGTTCAATAGTAAAGATTCTTCTGTTCTAGTGACATTTAAATATTAATTTTGGGGAAATGTTGAGACATAACTCTCCCCAAAAGTGGTAGGCCTGAAATTGAAGTCCATTGTGTGGATTACTTATGTCAACAGAATTCAATCTTTCGACTCACCAAATTACTTTGTGATGGGTCTGAATACATAGATGTTGCAAAACGTGCAAGTCCCTCCTCATAAACAAATACTCGTAGTGGATCACATGATGTCACCAACACATAAATCCGAAGATCAAACTTGAAACCATCAATAATAAATGGCTTGGGAAAAGAAAATTAATTTTTAAGTAAAATATCTACAAATAGAGTTTCATCTAGAAAATCCACATACTGGCAATATACATAATTGTGAGTTTTTGCTAACTGCTTATAGTCTATAGTGCCCCCAGAGACTGTTTTAATGTTTAGTTAAAACAGAAAGTTGTCCCCCCTTGCTCCAGTGAACTTGCCATAGTTGATCTGCCTTTGTTAGAATGAAATTTCCTAACAGCATTGTTTCATTAAAGTCCATATCCTGTATCCAAAGACAATTAAATTTTTGTAAGCCGCCACGAATCCTCGGAGAAGGGTGGCATATAAGTCAAATAAATAGATAAATAGATAGATAGATGGTAGAAAGATAGATAGATAGACAGAGAGACAGACAGATACATAGATACATAGATACATAGATGCATAGATAGATAAATCTGCCCTATGGATAACAGCAACAGATATTTGAATTTCACATTTATGACCTCTCCAAGTATTCACTCCTCCAGGTCAAATATTCATTGCCATAGCACAGTCTACACCAGTGATGGCGAACATATGGCACCTGTGGCACAGGTGGCATGGGGAGCCATATCTGCTGGCATATGAGCCATTACCCTAGCTCAGTCCCAGCGCGTATGTGGGAGCCCACCATCTGATTTTTTTTGGCTCACACAGAGGCTCTGGGAGGGTATTTTCTGCCTCCAGGGGGAACAGGGGAGAGCGTTTTTGCCCTCCCCAAACTACAAGAAAGCCCCTAGAGCAGTGTTTCCCAACCTTGGCAGCTTGAAGATATTTGGACTTCAACTCCCAGAATTCCCCAGCCAGCAAATGCTGGCTGGAGAATTTTGGGAGTTGAAGTCCAGATATCTTCAAGCTGCTAAGGTTGGGAAACACTACTCTAGAGGGAGAAAAATGAGCCTGCCAGGCCCAGCAGAAGTCAGGAAACAGGGTAATGGGGGCACATGGGGGGCAATGAATATGGGTGTGGGCACGAGCACATGTGCGATCTTCACCAACCTTTCCCATAATTTCTGGATGCTTTCTCACAAACAGTTCTTCTCATTTCCAGACGCTTCTTTAAAATGCACTCACATTTTAATCCATGTAATTCTCTCTTACAGAGAAGATTTACTGATCATCAATGAAACAATTATTTTATTTCTCAATAATGGGCAGCTTTTGAATATCTGCCAGTTTTAGTTAAAATGGCTAGAGAGACTCACAGCAATACAGAGGATCTGCTTCAATACAAGATGATCACCTTTGAGATATAGAGTTGGCAGATCATATCCTCCCCAGGTTTGATATCTCTTACAGTTTTTGTGATGAAGATGCCTTTGCCTTGACAACCAGAGTCTGGTTTACATATGTAGGTTTTATGTTTTTTTGTTCTCCCAAAGGCCTGCAATTCACCGTAGCTGAGACCAATGAAAAATAAATAAATAAAGGAAAAAACATGTTATTTAAAAAATATACAGCAGCCCAATTACACTCCAAACTGCAAACCCTAAAACTGTCAGACATCTTGATAGGAAATTATGGGAACTGAGCTTCATGGGGAGAAGCTGCAGAGGTGAATGTTTTGGTGTTGGGTATTCCGATCACAAAACTTTTAAAATCGCCATCCATCCGCCCGCTCAAAGCAGCCAAACTTCTTCATTTTCTGGAAAACCATGGCAATCTGATTTCCAGTGGCCATTGGCCTGAATAAAGGCCACAAAGTGACCAGGAATGTGTCAAAGTCATGACATTGTCAATGCCGTGGGCAGCTTACCAAACACACCAAATTTGTACGGGACATGATCCGAGAAGTGTGCGGTTTTGCGCCATATGAGAGATGAGCCATGGAGTTGCTCAAAGTGTCCAAAGACAAGAGAGCTCTGAAGTTCATAAAGAAAAAGGTAGGGACTTGCATTCATGCCAAGAGGAAGTGTGAAGAACTCAGAAATGTCCTGGCTGCAATGAGGAAAGCAGCAGCCAAGAAGGACTGAATTCCGCATCCTGGTTCCTCATAAAGCTTATTTTGGGTGGGGGAGGAAATTATGGGAACTGAAATCCAATATGGGATAATATGCTGCTTCTCAAAGTCAGACTTATGGGCAGGGAAGAGACAGAATTTTCAGTAATAATTAGGACTCCTAGAAGAGTGGTTTGAATTTTAAGAAAGACTTCTATACTTTTTAAAATAAAACTAGGTCAAATTTATTTGCTGGTGTTCATCTTCTAAACTTTTATGATGAAAAAGAGAAACTAAATTTTTTAAAATGTGAGATGAGTTTCATAAGGACTCACTCAGCAGGAAGACACCAAGTCTTGGGAAAGAAGTTGAATTCCTTGGGAAAAAGCTTTAACATTCTGCTCATATTCCTGGCTAGAAGGTCCTTCCTACATATTTCTGTCATTCCAGGAAAATGATTTATTTTCTAAAAGAGGGATCAAAGGTAAATATTCAGTACAACCCAAACCTTCATATCTTTTTTCACAAATAAAAACATAGATTCTTTAGCTCCATCTCAAGACATTTATTAAATACCTGATAACTTTTCATGTCTATTACCCGATCCAGAGAGACAGAATAATCTGTCCAATACAAGGTCCAGTCCTCCATGTCGGTTGCTTCCCGAAGCCCACACATTTTGGAAGCCCGGCGTACTGTGTGATAGGAAGAGAGACAGAATCACATCAGTTTCATAAAGAAATATTAGGGAGAGGAAATGAAAGAACATGTTTGTTTGTTTGTTTGTTTGTTTGTTTGTTTGTTTGTTTGTTTTGTGAAACAAGTACAGTGTTCCCTTGACTTTCGCGGGAGATGCGTTCCAAGACCACCCGCGAAAGTCAAATTTCCCCGAAGTAGAGATGCGGAAGGAATTACACTATTTTTGGCTATGAACAGTATCACCGGACATCCCCTAACACTTTAAACCCCTAAATTACAATTTTCCATTCCCTTAACAACCTTTAGATTATTACTCACCATTATTACTGGTACTCACCATTGAAGAAGATACTTAATGATCCTGATATTTATTAACATAATTCTTTATTAGCAATAATTTGGCGATGATGTATGACATCGTGGGCAGGAAAAACCGTGGTGTAGAAAAAACTCCGCGAAGTATTTTTTAATTAATTTTTTTAAAAAAACCATGGTATAGACTTTTCGCGAATGTCGGACCCTCGAAAGTCAAGAGAACACTGTATAGGATTGTAGTTAGTATAAGTTTAACATAAGTAGTAAATAATGATAAAAGAAGACAATAGGGCGGTAGGACAGGGACAGTAGGCACAATGGTGGGCTTATGCTCACCCCTTACAGACCTCTTGGAAAAGGGGAGAGGTCAACAATAGACTATCTGAGGTTAAAGATTTTGGGGTTTGGGGAAGAACCCGTGAGAGGAGTGGCGGGTGGGGAGGGGTAAGGCAGCAGAGAAGCAAGATGCATGGAGAGAGACATGGTACTCCTTGCTGTCTCCTCTCCCCACTCCGGAAGAAGAGGAACTGGAAGTCAGGTAAGAGACAGTGGAGGAACAAGACAGATGGGGCAGTGGATGGGGTGGGGCGATCTTTGAGATGCACATCTTAGCATAGCCTGGCAGCTTCATTGCATCTCACAGCTGGTCTGTGCAGGGAAACATCTTGTACAGCAAGGAAAAACTTCTTGCAAGTGCGAGCAATTAACAATTTCTCGCACTCGCAAGAAGTTTTTCTTTACTGTGCAAGGTGTTTTCCTGCGCGGACCGGCCGAGAAATGCAACAGAGCTGCCACATTCCAGTAAGATATGCATCTCGCGCCCTACCCTGCCCCATCTACCGCCGCACATGTCTCGCTTCTCCGCTGTGTATTATCCAACTTCCAGTTCCTGCCATGCCTGGCAAAGGGAGCAGAAGAGACAGCAAGGATTTTGTCTACTGCGAGGGGTGGCATATAAATCCAATAAATAATCAAATAATCAAATAATTAAATGAATGAATAATTAAATGAATGAATAATTAAATGAATGAATAATTAAATGAATGAATAATTAAATGAATGAATAATTAAATAATAATTAATTAGATAATTGGATAATTGGATAACTGGATAACTGGATAACTGGATAACTGGATAACTGGATAACTAGATAACTAGATAATTAGATAACTAGATAATTAGATAATTAGATAATTAGATAATTAGATAATTAGATAATTGAATGAATGAATAAATAATTGAATGAATGAACGAACAAACAAACAAACAAACAAACAAACAAACAAACAAACAAACAAAATAAAATCCCTGTCTCACTTCTAGCCTGTTGATCTCAGGGGGCAGCAACTCTGACCCAATCCTTGCTGATAATGCTGCAGGCAAGAACCCTCCGCACCAATCCTGTTTCACAGTTTTGCATTCAGCCCACACTGGCCACTGCTTGGAGCTCCAGCGCCAGTCCCCCTCTCCTCAGCCCCAGGTTGACAGGGCTAGGGCTGGCAAGAGGGGTTTTTGCAGCCGTTCTTTTTGCTGCCGTCACTAAGAGAAGGGGCGCGCAAGCTAGGGCTTGCGGGAACGGCCACTGCAATGCCATTCTGTGTGAATGGGAGGAGTGTGGGGGGCATGTGGGGCATGTTCCCCTTCCATTTCCCCCACTCTGGCTTCACTTCCTCACGTGTTGTTTGCGTGGCAGCTGTGCATGCGTCTAAATAATTGCGGGGGAATTATTTTCAGGGGCGGGTTATTTTAGTGCATGCGCTCAAAACCTCAACTGGGCTTATTATCAGGACAGGTCCTAGTTTCAGAGAAACACAGTAAAAAATGTGGCCTTTTCCCTCACTGGACGAATTAAGAAATACATTCAGCTTCATATTTACAGGTTATACTTACCACTCTCATATTTACAGTTTGTCAGATTTATCACTGGTCATCTGGAAAAGAGAAAAAGAAGAAGAAAGACAGAGGCAGACAAGCAAAACCAACGCACAACTTACTGCAAAGTATTTAAGAACCTTCTGGTTCCTGCATCTCTGGTCCCAAAAGTGCTTTTCAAAAGACAACTTTTTCAGGTTTTTCCTTGAAAACATTTCGCTTCTCATCCAAGAAGCTTCTTCAGTTCTGACTGAATGGTAAGTGGATGATTGAGCATCTCCATAGACACTTAGATCAAGTATTATTGTGGAAAAGTAAGTGAACTACGAAAACTAAACTCAGTGAAATCCCATTTGATTAAGGATTTCCAAACGATTTTGGTTGATTTCAGCTTATAATCAACCTTAAATGATTACCAAATTAGTTTTAATTATCACCTAATGTATGAATAATTAAGCTTTCTAAAATTGTACTCTGAAGATGGCTAATATATGTCTCTACTCAGGATTATAAAGATGAAGTAGAATATTTGGAACAACAGGGAGATGTGAGAGTTACAATGAATTATAATCTGAATGTGTTCTGATTTTTTAGCAGAAATGTATCATTTAAACCTGAATCAAAATACATCATAATTTGGAAAAAAATAATCAAAATTCCATTCTAAGCAACACAAATCAAATTTGGACATGGATCCTGTTGTGGTTCAGCCTGAGCCAGATCAAAGACCAGCTGCATCTCTGCTGGCTCCATGCCCGGGGGAGGCTGACAGCGGAGAGTTCTTGGCAGTCAGACAGTGCAGATAGCAGTCACGAAAGTGCAGGTGATGCAAGGCCTGGGAGCCCTGGGGAGGAGCTCTCTCAAGCAAGTAGCTGTGAGTCTCTGGAGTCCCTGGATGATGACGCACAAGCTATCATTAGTATGTGGCAGAGACGCATAGCTCAAAGGAGAGATCAATTGTGTAGATATTATCAGCGGTGAATGAGGAACACCAGGGGGTTGAATGTGGTCCTCATTAGCAGAGAAGGGTTTATAAGGCATGAGAACCATTCCGGCAGCGTGGAGTGTTATCAAAGGGGAGTTGGTGTTATCTGCATTTTCTCTCAGCGTTTTTGTTCCTGGCTCGTGGCCCAGCAGCCTTGAAGACTGGTGGGAGGTGTATGTCTGTTAGCACAACAGCCTCATCTGGCATCAAGGAACCTGTGCTTCGGTATGAACAATTGCCTTCGTGTATCTATTTGGAGTTCCAGTGTTTTCCTGATCTGTAAGGACATTTTCTGTTGGCTTCTTTTCTCTTTACCATTATAAAACTGTGTTTGGATTCAACCGGTGTGTCTGTCTTATCTTTTTGGGTTTGGTCATAGCTTCCGGAGTGGCCCAGACAGAACAGGATCCTATCATGTTTTATGCAAATATAGAGATGTTATTTTCACTTACTGAATGGTACTCCAGGAAAGGCCTCACATATCTATGATATTTTAGTAAGTGTAGCATGTTTAGGACGTTTTAAAACAAAGTAATTAATTAAATGTTTTCAAGATGGAGAACATTGAACTTGCCCTTAAAAAAAGATTCAATCTTTGGTCCCACGATTCTTGCACAAGTAGAGTGTCACTTGTCATTAAACCATCTTTAATGTTTAACTTTCAAATGGGTGTGCTTGTGGATCAACAACAGGAAAAATTAGTGTCCGAGTCTCATAGCTTTGAATGAGGGGTCAGATCAGGGATGGGTTCTAACTTACCTGGCTGCCAGTTCACTTCCTCTCTCGCTGCATGGGGGCACGCATGCTTTGCACCCGCGCATATTAACAGTGTCAAAAAATCCAGGGAGGAAAAAAGCCAAAAACAAGATGTTAACTGCATGCAATATTGCTGGAAATTCAGCATCTGAGCATGCTCAGAAGAAAAAAAAAAATTCAAAAGATGGCAGCACCCATGGATCGGGTCCGTGACATCATCATGATGTCACCAGCGGTCGCTAGCCCTAGTCAAACCCACCTCTGGGTCAGACTACAAACAGTATGCTTCATTATACAGAGAAATAAATAAAAATTTGTTCAGCCTGAAAAGGTACGCAGCAGGATTGCCAACTGTCAATCCCCAGCAGAACAGAAAGGCTGTATAACATACAGTAACGCCTGTATTTTTTATATACATTTATAAAAATGATGAAAACAGCTAATATGTTATTATGCTATACCAGAGTCTCAAGAATCAAAAGAAAGTGCAAGAACAAAATGACAGGAGACGGCTGTAGTATTCATATTCCGCTTGCGACCTAGCAGAAGGCAGAAAGTGTTTGTCTGAACCTGCCTTACTTAGGTTAAATTATTAAGTTCAATTGCCAAGAATCTCAGAGGAAAGTCCTGCAAAGTTAGTGATTCAATTCACACGTGGTATCAGTCATGCATGTTCAACAGAAGTTTGTTCAGTGAAGGAGAATTAGTTATGCTAAGCCAAAACCAAACAGGCCACACATTCTATTGACATATAACCAAGCAGGTATATTTCATCCTTTTTGTTTAGAGTAAAAATGAAAGGGTGGGGGGGGGACATTTAGGATATCATGAGATCAGTGATGGGCTCCTACGGGTACGGTCAGGTATACAGTACCGGTAGCAAAATTTAGCGCTCCGCCCTAGAGCACTCAATTTGCACTGAAAGATGTTGAAACAAAATGCATAAGCCGCCCCGAGTCTGCGGAGAGGGGCGGCATACAAATCTAAATAATAAATAAATAATAAATAATAAATAAGCCATGTCCACAGTGTGGTAGTAAAAAGTTTGGTAGCCCATCACTGCATGAGATATATGTCATTTGGAAACACTGAGAGAATATTGGAAAGTGAAAGGAAAGTTATAGAAACTATTCAAATTTAGTAACTGCCCACCAGTGAAGGGCTACAAAATTTTTCACTACCATATGGGTGTGGTTTGCCAGCCATGTAACCAGGTGGGAACGGCTTGACGATCATGTGACCAGGGGGTGGCTTAAAGGTCATGTAACTAGCTTAAATGTGGCCAACTTGACGTCACTCATATCAAGGGCTTGGGTTAGAGTTAGGGTGCCTGGCCTCTCCTCGTCTCAAAGAGATACAATCTATATCCTCTTACTGAACATCCAAAATATACTATTTAATTCTATGTATACATGCCGTTCTGCCGGGCTCTCTGGTAGGAGCCTCCCGAAAATTCAAGGGTACAAATTTCAGACACACACACATTTGAAAATTCAAAGCAATGTTCTTTATCACAAAATTCAAAATAAACTAAGCACTCTTTTTGTATTACAAAGAGCACTCATCCCAAAACAACCGGGTAATCTGTACAATTTCCCTTAAACAGTCATTAAGTACTTAGCTAGCAGCTGTGAAGAAACTTCACACCCCTTCCTCTTCCAACAAAGTGAGACACACACATACACACACGTTGCTCTGCTTTGGTTTCAAAGGCGTGAAAAATCAACAAACAAAGTCTAGAAAACAGCAACACACGATTCCTTAAGAACTGCGATCAGATACTCTTTCACAACGGCCAAACCCACATGCTGCTATTTATAGCAGCAGCCCTGATTACTGGAGCCCCACCCAATGACAGGTGGCCTCATTTTCTGTTGTAATAATCCTTCAGTTGTTGTCTCCTATGCACCACTCTACACATGCGTGGATGTGTCATTAATTCTGGTTCAGAATCCAAGGATGATACAGATGATTGATCTCCTCCTGGGCTGTCTGCCAAACTCCCCTCTTCCTGTCACTCACACTTCCTTGGTCAGAGGAGGCTTCATCGGCAGATTCCATCGGGAGCAAAACAGGCCTGCAGCATGTGGATGTTTTCCCCACATCCACCTGCACATTCCTTGGGGCAGGAGCTGGGCCAGAGCTAACCACAACACATGCCTTATGTGTACATACATATTAACACAGGCGCACAAAAATATACATTATCTACTATATAAACTGTATGGCTATGTACACACATACACACACAGGCACAGCTCTTCTAAAATTATATACCTTCAACCTCATTTACTGCGATAGGAAAAACATACCCAGAGGCCAGCAGGAGAAAGAAAAAAATTCAAAATTTTTCAACCAGTTCTGTGTACCTGACCTGTTCTGTCTGGGTCCCCCCAGACGCCAACACCAACCAAAAAGAGTATCCAGACACACTGGTAAAAAGCAAAGGCAGTTTATATAATTGAAAGCAAACACAGGTAACAAAAACTGTTCTTACAGACAGGAACACTATGAAGCTTCACAGATGTTTCACGAAGGCCAGGCAATAAAACAGGATTCTTGCTGGCAAAAACAACGCTGGAGATAATAAAACCCACGCCTCCCCCAAGTCTTCCAGACTTCTAGGCCACAAGCCAAGATCAGAGATGCCAAGAATCGAAGCAAGGTCACAGGACTCCCAGTTGATAACTCTCCACAAGACTGTAAGGGCGGGCCTGCCTTTTCAACCCTGCTGAGGAGAACCACACCCAAACCCAGCTGTTGCCAATTCAGGGATGGAGATACCTTTCTAATTGGTCCCTTCTTTGAACTGCACGGCGCTGCCTCATGTCTATTATAGCCTGTGCATCTTCATCCAATGACTCCAGGCTACTAGCTGGGGAGAGCCCCCCACCGGGGGTCTCAGGCTGCTCTCCCTCCTCCTCTTCCTGACATTCCTCTCCCCCGTCTGCCTGGTCCTCCCCCTCCTGTTCACTGTCCTCCTCCTCTGGGCATGGATCCGGCAGAGGTCCAGCCGTTCCCTGAGGAGCCTCAGGCTGAATCACAACACCGACCGTACCCGTAGGAGCCCATCGCTAACACCCATTTAACTCATGGAGCGAATATAAGTTATTTAGTTCAACAATTTTCTCTCTCGATGTTTTATTCACTCTTTTTATCCTCTTTTAGTAAATAAAACCAGATTTTATAAGCTTTCAGTTGTTATGTCTAACCTCTTTTTCTTCCTTTTTTTCTTGACAAGAGCATCGGAACAGAAACTTTTGCTGTTCTCTTCACACCTCAGCGTTTCCTGGTCCGCATCACCCAGTATACTTTCCTCCATTTCCAGTTCACCTGGAAAGAAGTCAAGTTCAGACACATCCTTCTCACACAACTCTTCAAAATCTCGTCTCTCTTTGTGAAATATATATTTTTGTGTCTCATCTGCTATCCTCATTCTGTCAGAAAAAGAAAGCAAATTTCATCTATCATTTGTGAATATTAATATACACCAATTTGTGAGTCTGAGCATTTATATACTAAATAAGAGATAATCCCTCTTTGCTAGTTATTAATTGGATCAGTTTCTCCAAATATATTTTGGGCTGACATCTTTGCTAAAGGGGAAAAAAAACTTTTTGATTTGATTTGATTTGATTTGAAAATGATTTGATTTTCAATCACTTTATTGATGAATCCTCCTTTATTGAATACCATCTCACTGGTGAATAAGAGAACATTATTTGAAACTATAATCTAAAAAGCTCAGGGTGTAAGTATATAGAGTTCAGAGAAAGTTATGATACAAACGATCTTTATAAGAGATATCCGTATTTCCACAAAGGGGTTAACATCTATTAAAGCCCATCAAATATATTGTGTCAGCTACATGACAATTTTAAAAAATGAATTAAAAAATAGGATGCAAGTTAGTTAAAACCAACTTTCTAATAAATATTTGAATAATAAAATTGCTGGAAAAAACCCAGAGAAAAATAAATATAATAATATATGTATGTAAAGTATCAGCTTATCTGTTGATAAACTATATTAATATGCATACACAGATAGTTCAAATGACTTTTATGTAGGAACAATGGGATTTCCTTTAAATGAGAAACCAATATTTGTAGGGATTGTGTAAGCCAAATATTAGCTATGCTCTAGGATATACAAAAAACAGTTATCTGAATAAAGCATGGTGAAAATTTGCCCAGAGACAGTGACTCATAGGATAGCCATGAACTTCATTAAATTGCATATTAAAATCCTGTCTCTTCCAGGGGAACTTCCAGATTAGACTATAGTTGTATAATTCCATTGCCTCTTTATAGGTTTTCCCGCATCTGAAAACATTCCAGAAAATATCCTTAGCTATTCATGTTTAGAATGACAAAATCACAGTACGCTCTTTTAGTATTTACACTCAGAAGAATACTCTCTTGGGCTCAGCTAAAATTATTTCTAAGTAGTCATATGCAGAATGGAATCTAAGGCAATTGAAACATTTGCTTAACTGAAACCAAATGCCAGTGAAATCAAGACAACTATGAGAGGGCATTTAGAAAAGTTAGCCAAAAAATGTATGTATGTCTGCATGTATGTCTTATTGCATACATAAGTACATTGTTAAAGAATTCACTAATTTGGATTTCCAAAACCCTAATAATAATAGTTTATTAGATTTGTATGCCGCCCCTCTCCGAGGACTCGGAGCGGCTAACAACAAATAAAATATCATATACAAATCCAATGTTAAAACAGTCTTTAAAAAATCCCCTATTAAAACAGTCATACAACCCAAACACACCATCCATAAACTCAAAGGCAGATAAGGATATATCACCTTAACCTTTTTTTATATGTAAGAAGGTACGATTTTATTTATTTTAAAAAAGAGAAAATACTTTGTATTTAGTTCTGGGGCGTTCTTTAGTATATTTAATGGTTATATTTATTAAAACTAACCTGATTTTCTGGCTCCAGTCTTTAGAATGGTTTTCAGATTCTTCCCAGGTCTGTTCATAATGGAAGGAGTGTGTTGCAGTTGTCATCTTGATGTCTCTAAGCAGAATAAAAATCAAACACAGCGCAGCGCAATGCAGTGCAGTGCAACCTGATAAGACGGCAAACTACACTTTAAATACTTGATGTGTTTAACTGTAGATTACAATCTCAGCAGAGTCTTGAATAAATCAGAAGTTACTTCAGAGTGGTCTGTTATGGCACTAAATCAGTTCTTCCGTCACTAGGGAATGGTTTGTTTGTTTCATTCACAGTTGTCTGAGCATGTCTTTCTATGTATATATACACAACTGCAAATGATAAAAACGTGGAGAGTTTTTTTAAACTGTGACTCTTGAAGTATATTCTTCTTTAATTCTTTAGCAGAAGTATGATTTTAATTTAAAAATTGAGTGTATCCATCATTTTTTGTAGTGGGGTTTCTACAAATGCTGCTATATTATAAAAATAAATGCGTGAAACAGTTAAAATAACAATGAAAAAATTCTACACATTCAACATTCATTAATACAATAGAATTCAACTCAAAACAATATAACTCAATATAACTTTTCTTTTTTTAAAAAGTGATTCTCATTTTTGCATGTATATGGCAACAGCAATTTACAAAAAAACTCAATGGGATTTGGGATTATAGTTAAAGCCCAAATAGAACAGTTTAGTTCGTTTTTCACATATATATTGTGCCATTTCTGGATAGTTTCCATTAAACGTATTACACACTGACAAATAAAAATAATTTTGGATAATGGCTGTAAGTAACCAAATTTACATTGACACATTAAAGGCATAACATTTGTATGCCGCCCCGAGTCTACGGAGAGGGGCGGTATACAAATCTAATAAATGAAATAATAAATAAATGAAATGTAATAAATGAAACATAGCACACTGAAAGTTCCACTAGCAGAGCTCAGGTATGATGGGATGCATATAAGCAGCTCTCATTTACAAGACAAATTTAGTTTTTTTCCTAAGGCTGTGGGATTTCAGTTAAACAGCCCTACAATGGATGGACTACCTGGTCCAATGCCAGTTAAATTTTATTTGTGGATGACTTCTAACAAGATCAGGATAGAGGAAATGTGACTCGCGTAGTATTCCTTGATACCATTGGTACCATTAGATCTGCTAATGTAAATTCTTTTGGTCTCTCTTTTCTCAGAATGTGTAATCAAATGTGTGTCTGTATCAAAATAGAAGGAGGATCTGGTTCCTTCAGAGCATTCCCAGAAAAAGACCGCTGTCCCGAGCTGCATGGGGGAAGAGAGAAGTGGTTCAGTATAACCACATCCTAGAACAGTGGTGAACCTTTGCGATAGCGCGTGTGCACCCACACTTATAAGGCAATGCCCTCCCCCATGCATATGAGCATAACCACCACCACCCCATGCTGCTCCCCTGAACATACACACAGGGCTCACTGAAGCCTCCAGAGCCTGTGAATGGTGAAAAATGGATTCCAGCTGATTTTCAGCTATCTAGAGGGTTGGGAGGGGGGTCATTTTCACCTTCCCCAGGCTTCAGGACAACCTCCAGAGTCTGTGGATGGTGAAAAACAAACCCAAAGGATCAACCGGAAGTTCATTTCTGAACTTCCAGTTGGGCCATTTTTCACTCTCCACAGGCCTCATGAAAGCCTCTTAAAGCCTGGAAAGGGTGAAAAACGGCCTAACTGAACTTCCGGTTAGGCCCACTGAGTCCACTTTTCGCCATCCACAGGTTCCGTAAGCTTTCCTAAAGCCTGGGGAACACAAAAATGACTTCCCCCCACTCTCCGGAAGGCCAAAAATCAGCTCACCAGCACATACATATGCGTTGGAGCTGACATAGGTCAACACCTCGTGTGTCCTGAGATATGGCACACGCCATAGGTTCCCCATCACAGGCCTACAGTCTCTCAGGAAATATCTAATAGCCTAGAAAGTTATAGATTAAGTGGGGCAAGATAGGTGTAAGCAAATAAAATACTGGACTCAGTTAGATCTCACTGTGTTGTCTCTGGGCTTGGGCCTAACACCAGTCATCTTCCCCCTCTGCAGCTGCAGGTGGACATTCCATAACAGAATGCCATCAACAGTTTCTTGCCTTCTTCTTTATAACAACATTCTCTAAGAAATTTGAATAGTCCCACCTATTTTTTTAGGCATTCCAAAAGTCCTTTGTTTCCTTGAACGTCTGAATATTTGTACAATGTAACTGATGTTCTAGGTATGTTTGTATGTCGTATATATGAATGTATAGTGAATGTGTATATACCTCTATGTTTGTGTACATGTGTGTTTGTGTTACGTTGATTTTTAATGAAATATTTCAAAATATAATTATTCAGAAATGCATGCAGCTGGACCACAAATAGTATATGAGCCCACAAAATACGTAAAAAATACTTATATTCCTTTAACAAAATAAGCCAACGTTATTCATGTGCAAGTTTTAAAATAAAGGATGCCTATTGTACAAAATATGATGCTTAATTTCACTAGTTTAATGGGGAGGGAAGAAATTTGTAACATTGATTCCAGAAATAATAAAAGGGTTTAATATCTTTCATGAGAAATCATCCATGTGCAATTGCCAAAAACCCCCCCCACTCCTAGAATGTTTTCCCCAGCTACTTTATATTTATAGATTTCTCCATACATTGCCAGAACTTAAAATAATTATTTACATAATAGCAACAATGGTAACAATGTTGCTTCTGGATAAAGTAGTATTTACATCAGCCACCTCTTTTTTTCTGTTTCTGTGTCTAATGAGTTTTTCTTATGTTCTTTTTTTTCAAAGGAAGAGTCTCTGTAATTAACTGAATTTAAGAAAATTGATGCTGAATGTGAATAGATTTAGGAAATTAAAATGAATATTTTAAAGGGTTATGAAACTATCTTTGGGAAAAAGAATGAACATGAGTTGCTAATATGAACAGAATAAATAACATAAGGGGAGATTTAATCCAGGTTGCTACGATGCTTTGAAGAGCAGTGCTTACACAATAAAGTTTGATTAATGGTTTGTTGAATTAACATCATGATCATATGCTGCAACGTCCTGCCTGTCGGCGACTACTTCAGCTTCACCCACAACAACACAAGAGCACACAACAGATTTAAACTTAATATTAACCGCTCCAAACTTGACTGTAAAAAATATGACTTCAGTAACCGAGTTGTCGAAGTGGGGAACTCATTACCAGACTCCATAGTGTCATCCCCAAACCCCCAACACTTTATCCTTAGATTATCTATGGTTGACCTATCCAGATTCCTAAGAGGTCAGTAAGGGGCAAGTACAAGTGCACTAGAGTGCCTTCCATCCCCTTTCCTATTGCTCACCTATATCTCCTATACCTTTCTTCTATTCCTATATCTCTTCTTCTATTCTTTCATTGATATGTTCTATTACTATATCTTCTTTTCTATTCTTTCTTAGATATATTTTACTATGAGTATCTCTTCTATAACCTTCATCAGGTATTTTACTATGTGTGTGTGTGTGTGTGTGTGTGTGTGTGTGTATATATATATATATATATATATATATATATATACCCACTAAAACCCTCATTGTGTATTGGACAAAATAAATAAAAAAATAAAATAAATTAATTAATCTAATTCCTAGAATTTGCATAGTGTCTCAAATCATAAACCAACCATGTGAGGAGGCTGTGTGGGCTAGCTGCTAGGCTAAAATGTGTTTTGCAAACTTACACGTGAGCCTGCTGAAGAGACTATTTGGAAAAATACAATTTTATCCCTTTTTTAAAAAAAGAAGTGAATTAGGGACAGAAAAGGTGGCATATTAGCATGTATGTGGAAAACTGTATGAAGGGAATATGCCATGTTTTAAAGAAGATGCCAAATAAATATAAAAAAAGATCACTCTCTCCTTGTAGGCAGTAAGTGCCTTTGCTTTCGGGATTGAAGAATGTGGAAATAGAGATAGAAAATAGGCTAAGGCGTATTAGACCTGCATTGCCTCCATTCCCCTGCACTCTGGGATGGGAGAAATGGGAGCCCCATTTTTTCATCACTTCCAGCCAGTTTAGCCAAAAATCGCATTGTCTAAAAACAGTGTTTCCCAATCTTGGCAACTTGAAGATATTTGGACTTCAACTCCCAGAATTGGAGTTGAAGTCCAAATATCTTCAAGTTGCCAAGGTTGGGAAACACTGGTCTAAAACACTGGGTGGCTGGGGAATTCTGGGAGTTGAAGTCCAAATATCTTCAAGTTGTCAAGGTTGGGAAACACTGGTCTAAAAAGAGTGAACCGGAGGAATGGGGGGATTGTTTGCTACTGCTTGGATAGCGAGAGTAACGAATGAACTCACCGCTGAGTACATATGCATACTAAGGATTTCTTAATTTAGCACTTCGTGAATGCATATTCGATATTCCTTGCAACCTAAGCCCGGGTATGTGAGAGCAAACAAAACAGCCCGCATCCATAAATGCACACACACACACATAATTTAAAAAACCGCCAAAATCAATGCAAAGGGCTTGGCTGTGTAAAGGGGCGTGGCTTCCAGACCAACTTTTGTATCACCCTATTGCTATGGGCTTCCTCTGCCGCCTTCCTTCTGCTTTTCCCCGCATCTCAACCCAATTTGTGCCGGTCCCAGCCGTAAGCAATGGAATTTATTACTTGTCTGCTGCAAGTCAATCGGAAGATTAACTGAATCCGAGACCCGAAAGACTCCTTCTGCTTAAACTCATTGGAAAGGAACAAAACATCCCGCTTTCTCGTTGGTCCAAATTAAATCCAGGGGTGCTTCTTTCTTTGTTTTAATTAGGTGACATCAAAAGGGAAATGCAGACGTGGAGGGAAAGGCTGGAGCGGAGATGGTTGTCATGGAGAATATTCGAACAGCTGCCGGGAATACAAATCCCGGCGGGTGCGCACGCATTCTATTTCTCGTTTTTCCCCCCCTTCTCTCATCTTTCCCTTAATGATTCAAACGCCTGGTTCCAATTCTGTACATGCGTACTTGTGGTTCCAACCGAATGTTCTCACGCGTTTTCTCCCACCCAGCCTCCCGGTGCGAGAAATAGCGCGAGACGAGTAGTTGCTTTCTCATTTCCCCTGTAACAAACCATAACAAACCACGGTTACCAGAGAACTGCTAATTTGAATATTTGTACATTCTGAACCTTCCTCCCTCGTCGGACGCCCGTAGACAAAAATTAATTATGATCGGTGAAGGGCTACCAAAATTTTTACTACCACACCGTGGGTGTGGCTTATGCATTTTCTTTCAACATCTTTCAGTGCAAATTGGGTGCTCTGGGGTGGAGCTCCATTTTCGCTATTCCACTGCGTCCCCCCCCCCCGTCCGGCAACTAGCCCATCCCTGCTGTAGATTGATCTATAGCAGTGTTATAGCCGTGGCACACTAGTGTGCCGTGAGACATGGTCAGGTGTGCCGCGAAGCTCAGAGAGAAAGAAAGCAAGAGAGAAAAAAAAGAGAAAGAAAGCAAGAGAGAGAGAGAAAGAGAGAGAGAGCAAGACATAGAGGGAGGGCGGGAGAGAGAAAGAGAGCAAAAAAGAGAGGAAGGAAGGAAGAGAAAGAAAGAGGGATGGAGAGAGAGAGAGAAAGAGGAAGAAAGGGAGAGAAAGAGGGAGGGAGAAAGAAATAGAGTGAAGGGGAGGAAGAGAGAGAGAGATTTTTTTGGTCCAAACTTTTTTACCACCCCCCCCCCCGCTCAATGTGCCCCAGGGTTTCGTAAATGTAAAAAATGTGCCGCAGCTCAAAAAATGTTGAAAATCACTGATCTATAGGAGCTATCATGGTCTCGTGATCCTTTGATAGTTGAATATCGCATTTCTGCTCCTTTTCTTAAATAGCGTTAGTTTTGCTAAATAGTCTTAACAAACCAAATGTTGGGATATTCAAAAACTTTATGAGCTAGGAGGTGCAACGCGCGTGCTCAGTGAAATTTTTCTTTACTCTCACTTGTCCATGATACACATAGCAGGAATGTTAAATACGCATGAAAAATGAGCAATGGAATAGATCAATTATTTCTAAACACATACATAACAGACATTAATACAATTGGAGGAGTCCAGAAATACTTAACAAGAAGAGTCCTCCAGTCCTCCTTACCCAACAAATTACTTTACTCCTCCAGACTTCAATTACTACCTTTAGAAAATTTATAGCTACCCGCCTCTGAACTGATTTAACTGTCGTTCATAAAATCATAATGTACTCCCTGTTAGCGACTACTTCACCTTGAACAACAACAACACAAGAGCACACAACAGATACAAACTAAATGTAAATCGCTCCAAACTAGACTGAAGAAAATACGATTTCAGCAATAGAGTGGTCAACGCCTGGAATTCACTACTGGACTCTGTTGTTTCCTCCCCCAATCCCAAAATCTTCAACCTTACACTATCTCTACAATAGACCTCTCCCCTTTTCTAAGAGGTCTATAAGGGGCGTGCACAAGTGCACCTTCATGCCTACGGTCCCTGTCCTAATGTCTTTTTATCTTTTCTATCTCTACTTTATACTTATGTTAAACATACTACAATACTATATTTGTACGACAAAGAAATAAACAAACAAACAAATAAATAAAATCAGCATTGTGATTTAAATGCCTTGAATAAATGTTCCCATTTTCACTTGTTCTGTGCTTATTTTGCCATTTGTTTAAAAAAAAGTTGGACACTAATACTGAAAAAAAATCAAATTGTAATTTATCATTGGGTCAACTTCAGAAACATTTCTATGTATTTTTTTAAAGTTACCTTTCGAAATGAAGCAGGCAATGTCTGACATTTTAAAAATAGTGTTTTTAAATAGTTTTTTAAATATTCTACTTTATAAACTTACTTGGAAGTAATCATACAACCCATAATTTAAGCACAATTCAAATTTAAATATTTCTATAACATTTTTGTATCTACTAGATACATACATAACTCCATACTAACCTACCCAGAATTCATGCTCTGGGGAATCCAGAGCATGATACCATGGTTTTTCGAGACTGAAGGATGCCAATGCCAGATAAAATATTGTATCGGTTTCCTAATGCTTTTCCTTATTTAGCAAAAATTGACTCATTCTCCTGCAGTAGAAAACTATGATACTGATATTTAGAGAATTTCGTTTGCTAAGAATATAAAAATCTTTAGGAAGAAAAAGTTACCTCCCATCCCTCAGATAGCAATAATATGCCATAAAATATCTCTTTGTACATATGGGTAGGTATACTTTAATGGAAGGTTATGAAAAGTATCAAATTGCTTAAGTATTTCTTGAATATGTGTTAATAATCACAATGAAGTAGTTTTGTTTAAGGCTAAGCAGCAATTCATAACATTGCTAGGCTTAAACATGGCTAGGCTTTAACTACCAACAGTTGCGTCAAATTGGTATTCTTCAAAACTTCCAGCATGTCAGTTGCCAACAAGATAGCGTTGTAATAGGAGTTGACACACCTCCCCCTAGTGTGCAGCCAATGAAATGAAAGCTGGCTAGGTATAAGATTGCAAACATTTCCCCGCTGTTTCATAGCTTGCTTATGCTTAAACAAGCCATGGGGCTTTTACTCAGCCGAATTTATGATTCGTTCCATGGAGTGGAGGCTCGTATTCTCCTTCTAGGGCTGGATTCTGCTGGAAAGACCACTCTTCTCTACAAGCTGAAGACCAACGAAACAACTTTCACCATCCCCACTGTGGGCTTCAACGTAGAGACAGTCCAGCCCTGCAGTAATGTCACTTTCACCATGTGGGATGTTGGTGGACAAGAGCGCATCCGGGCTTTATGGAAGCACTACAGCACCAATACAGATGGACTGATATTCATGGTGGACAGTATGGACCATTATCGTTTTGAAGAAGCCAGGGTGGAGTTGGAGTCCCTGCTGGAGGGTGATGATTTGAGAGGGGTGCCTTTAATCCTTCTTGCCAACAAACAAGATTTGCCTGAAGCACGACCTTCCATGGAAGTGGCAGAAAGGATGGGGATGACCAAAATAACTGGACGCAACTGGCGTATTCAGGGTTGCTGTGCTTTAACTGGTGTGGGGATCCCTGAGGCTATGGAAAAACTAGCTGAGATGGTCAAGGTGTATCGCAAAACTAAGAGGTCCAGCTGACTTCAACGTATGAAGAACACAAAGCTTTCTCAACTTTTTTTTATTTGCATCAGAGACTGGTAAAAAGCCTCTTGAATCCCATTTACTCCTGATTCCCTTCATGAAAAAAAAAGTCTTTAAGATTGGGACTGTTCTTTGAATATAGAGAACATTGTAAAACTCTGTTGGATTAAATGCCAATTGGACTTTTAAAAATGCAGTTTGCCATCTTTATCCTCATGCTGAACCAGGTTGAGAATTCCAGGACTTGAATAAATGAGACTCTACTATCAACAATGGACTTTTTTGGGAACAGGACAAATTTATTTTGAATCACTAATGTGTTAATTCTTCTGCTGCTTTCTGATAATTCTTGTTACCTTAAAGTTGATGCCTTGCATCATATCATATAATAATATTGTTTAACAATAAATATATAGCATGTTAAAATGGGTGTTTCTTCTTTGGTGATTGGGTAAATGGGATCATGCATTCTCTACTGAAGTATTCCAAGTACAGTGCTAAAATTTCTTTGTCTGGAGAAAAACTCACTCATTTTATGTTCCTATGGTCTTAGGCATTTTATTGCTCTTAGTTCAGGTGTTTTTGGAAGATGCTGGTTATTTTGAAGGGGAGAGGAGCATCTTTTCCCGATAAAAGTTCATAAATTTTTTAGCTTTGGAGACTTCCCAGCTATTCTTTAAAGTACACACACCCATTTTAGGGTTCTATGTGAGCCTAAAAGGATAATTACCTTAAGAATTGTACTAACTTTATCTCGTGGGTTCCTTAAAGGATCAGCATTTTTTTCAATACTATATGGAAACCTGAAAAGTTAGTGAGGTGCTATATTTGTGCAAGGTCCAGAGGCTTTCCCTGAAATATTCTTGAATATAATAAGTTGGTAATATAATAATATACTGTATATTAAAAAGACTGATGCTGGCTGATGAACAGTGGCTATAATAGAACTATTTCAATATTGAAGCCTTGCTGACTTTATATAACCTTTTGCTAGGTTGCATACCTTTTTCAACCTTTTCTTAAATTGAAGTTCAAAGCTTTAATTCCTCTTCCTCAAAACAATAGTGTTAAAAGAAAGAACCAGAAGGTTGAAATAATAAGAGAAGAGGCAGAACCTGGAGGCAAAGTTAAAAGAGAGATCAACCTAGAATTCTAGGTAGCCATTAGCAAAATGAGTACAACTCCTTTAATCATTGTTTCTATCAAGTAGAAAATTCTGCTGCCTAGTTATGATTAACTTAGTTTAATTAGACCTTCCTGTGGATCAGATCTTTCACACCTGACAATTCAATAATTATTAAGTTTAGTAAATTGCAGAGAACAGTTTTTGTGCAAGGCATTAGTGATCAATTATAAAGTTAGTTATTTTTTAAAACTTTCATTGTAGTTCATGGTATTTCAGTTCTAAAAGTCACAGCATCGAGAAAGAAATCTAGGTGTGTAGGAAGTTGCTATGTATTGTTAAAACAGTTGGATTTATGTCTGATGAATTTCTTCTGTATATGGAATTTGGGGGAGGCACCTTGGATACATTTTTGTATCAAGTGATGGAGAGAATTTACATTTGTTGAATGTCTGCCTGGGCATATGGCTCTAAAGTTCCAAAGTAAGCCTGGAAAAATAAGGCAAAATGCAAGTAGGCAATTAAGTGTATTGGTAACACCATCATAG